>NW_025953918.1:860818-1260010 GCF_022497035.1 Daldinia vernicosa
ATTTTTCTTTTATCAAAAGTTCCCTTACTTAATTAATCATCAAATCATCCATCCCCCCCCCCCCCCCCCCCCCCCCCCCCCCCTTTTCCTCTAATGCCAGGAACCTAGTCCGATGCATCGGTATGTGCCGGTATTTCTCTATTGGGTAGGTGAAGGGTACAGGGTATCTCCCCGGAAACTAATTTAGTCCAGCTCGGGACGGTTCGCGACCGGTCCTTTTTTCGTATTTTTCGTACTCTATACGTAAATCTCCCTATTCGCTCCTTTTTGCAGCTGTCCTTCGCGATATCTCGCTTCACCATGGAAAACGCGTAAGGCGATGCTATTGCCAAGTTTAATAGCGGAGAATAACGGACAATAACCCCATTGACAGCTTAGAGGTTGAAATGCTACGTTGATGATGTAGTTAGAATCCGTCAAATATAAGTTTAGTCTCGACCCTTCGGACGTTGTTAGTTATATTATAAGAGTAGAGCAGTAACCCGACCTTTCTAAGGTGATTCTAAGCAACATCCCTTAGTCTACGAGCGTATGTGCTCATACTACCGTAAAGATGACTGATATACTAGCTAACCACAGTTGTACGGCGTCTACTTTCTCGACACCAACACTCTTCGGTGCTGAAATCCTCTCCGTGGATACCAACCTGGTCAAGAATTACAGCTTCGATGTGCCGACAGGTTGGCGATATACTCAGCCTTCCGTCAATGTGGAAAATGTCACGTTCTGCAATATTACGGTCACTTATACACATCCAGGGCTGAATGACACCATCAATGTTGAGACTTGGCTGCCCGTGAACGGCTGGAATGAGAGGCTATACGCGGCAGGAGGCGGAGGATGGATAGCTGGTCGCTTTGTACTTTCATACGGACCCATGGCTGCCGCCATTCAGGAAGGGTACGCCGCTGTAACGTCAGATGCTGGGGTCGGAAGTTCCCCGTCTGCAGGAAGTTCTCTGTCTGCAGAATGGGCTCTCATCAGCCCCGGAAACCTGAATCTGATTGCGTTCGATGATCTTGGGCATGTTACTCTAAATGACGCTGTAAGTGGATGAGACATATCGGATCGACTCTTGCCATACATTTCGTTGATACTAATGCCACGCATAGGCTATCATTGCCAAAGACTTAATAGAGAGTTACTATGGTCAAGCTCCATCTTATTCTTACTGGAACGGGTGTTCTCAGGGTGGCCGACAGGCCAGTGTTCTCGCTCAACAATATCCTACAGCTTACGATGGAATCATAGCCGCGGCGCCCGCGCTGTTCTGGGCAGAGTTAATGACAAGCTCGGTTTGGCCAGCATTTTATATGGACTCTACGAAGCAATATCCGCATTCATGCGAGTTGACAGAGTTAACGTCCCTTGCAATCTCTGTGTGCGACGAACTGGATGACGTGAAAGATGGTCTTATCGCAGAACCAGAGGAATGCCGACAAAAGTTTTCTCCATCTGACTATATCGGAACTGTCTTCAACTGCTCGGACACCGCAACGAACATGAAAATTAGCCCTGCTGCAGTAGCTGTTGCCAACGCCGCGTGGGATGGTCCCAGCTTCTCCAATGGTGATTTCATGTGGTATGGATATGAAATCGGATCCGACCTGACAACAATTGCCGCAACAACCTGTGATGAGAATGGACAGTGTATCCCCGACGGCAGAGAACAGCTCCACACAATGTATCAAGGCTTTATTCTAAGGGATCCGTCTACCAATCTTACGGAGGTCACGCACAAGCAGTTCGATTATATGTTTCGCACCTTACAACGAATATTCAGTTCGTCCATGGCTGCAACCGACCCTGATCTCTCAGACTTCAAAAATGCGGGCGGTAAGATGATCACATACCACGGCCTGGTAAGTACCTATCCCTTTCTATATACACTTCAGTCCCGACAAATACTAATCTAAAAAACAGGCTGACGAAAAAATCACACCGGCCGGCACGCTAGATTATTACAAGCAAGTAATGAAATTAGACAACGGAACTTCTGATTTCTTCCGTTACTATCGCATCCCCGGACTGGCGCATTGTTGGGGAGGCGCCGGAGGCCAGCCTGAGAGCTTGTTCGACCAGCTGCGGATGTGGGTAGAGAATGGAACGGCCCCCGAGGCAAGCCCCGTCAGAATACAACAGTCAGGCAACACGACGAGGGAGGAGATCATATGCCCGTATCCTAAGAAGGCGACTTTCGAGAAGGCTTGTACGAAGTCGACTTCTACTGCAGCATGCTGGTCGTGTAAATAAGCACATTGAGGAGGGTAATCAATCGATAGACTCTAGTCCGTAGAGAGAGATATCAAGGATGTAAAGTTACTTTATGTATCAGGATAATATAGAAGATAGTTTGACTTTACTCAATAATATTCTCAAGTCAGTCGAAGTTTACAGTTCTACACGTGGTGAAGGGACTAATACTACGCATCACGAAGCCAGAACTAAAATATGTCGTCTATCGAAGAATAAAATGCTCTCCAGAACATCAGATCCTTGCAGCAAGATGCAAGGATTTGCTTATATCTATGAAGAAGAAAGTATCTGATCATGTACTGAGGCATGATATAATTTGGCAGGCCACCAGATAAAATCGTGACTCTTGTATCAATCGTGACAGGATGTTTTCCATGTAATGTAATTGAGCAATCTTATTATTGCTCTAGTTTTATAACATGACTTTTATACAGTATTTTAGCCTCTGGCTGTTTGAAAAGGATCATATTAATGGATGCTTTATTTGTGGCTTTGTTTGTGTAGAAAAGGGGTATAAACAGAAAAGGGGCAATACAAATTTACACGTGACTTAATCTGACTTGCTGATAAGGCACTTGCTGATAAGGCTCTTACTGATAAGGCACCTGGACATCTCTAAAGTCCGGGATAACAGTAACGCCGGCCCCCAGCCGAGGATCCATTGCAGGTGGACGGTGCTCAACCTCGAGATTCGGACGTTGACGGCGCCCGATCCTTGCGCAAGACCCCCATCTCAACCAAATTCCAAATTCCCTATCACGAAAGTGACACGGGATTGCGCCTCGGACAAAAGATTAGGTGCTTAACGAATATTAACGAATAAATTGGGAGACTCAACCAAGTCTACAATTTGACGGTCCGTTAACCAGACCTGGCCCAGGCCTAAGCTTGGACGAATTTAGTGACGAACCCAGTGACGCACGGCCAAACTTGACTCTACCAGTCTACCTATTGGAAACCTGGTCCTTCAACCGTCTTCGACCTTTGTTATGTTACAATAAACATAAACGCGAATATTATACATTCTCCCCTGCAAATTCTAACTCCAATCTGGTTCTTCAAATCCGATTTCCAGCTTTGAAAGCAATTCGATAAGTTTATATTACGGAATCCTTTCGCGGGCGCCTTTTTTATAGTATACAGTTCCCATTGCGCTCAGTCCCATTGGTCCTGTAGCCACAGGTATCCAAATTGCTTGCAGTAGATCGATCCTATCTATAGGCCAGAGTGCCAAAGTGCCAAAGGCGTATATATCCATATCCACGACAAGGCAATAATGGTTTCTCCACGTGTTGCGGTCCCTAAACCGGGACCGGCAAAGCTGACACCTGGTGCGGGCTTGGACGAATGGCTCGAGCAAGCTAAGCAATGTCGTTATCTACCGGAGCCAGTCATGAAAGAGCTTTGCGAAATGGTTAAGGAAGTCTTAATGGAAGGTATGCTCGTTTTGCTTTCATAACCTTTCATAACCCGACAACAGATGGCAGACGGCAGATGGGAGATGGCAGATTCAATCTAACTCCTGTGGATTTTAGAATCAAATATTCAACCCGTAATCACCCCAGTTACTATTTGTGGTGATATCCATGGTCAATTCTACGATTTGCTCGAGCTTTTTCGCGTTAGTGGCGGCATGCCAGGCCAACCTGCGACAGAAGCCCCCGCAACCTCCACTTCTGTCATCACATCAGCCGATATCGAGCCTCCGACCGAGATCACAAATCCAAAGCTGAAGAAAAAGATAAAGAAGCCAAAAACCACGACTGGAGGAGATGTTCCGGGACTGCCTAGTGACGAATCTACAAATGTGGAAGAGGAGGAAGAAGAAGGAAACGATCCTGGCCAGCGCAGTTCCTCAGACTCTGCGTCCCCAGTCGTAAATGCTGATACCCGTTTTGTGTTCTTGGGCGATTTTGTGGACCGAGGATACTTTAGTCTCGAGACATTTACACTACTCATGTGTCTAAAGGCCAAGTAAGGAGTTCCCGCATAGTATTATATGACATGGCCTTTATTCTAACACGTATCAGGTATCCGGATCGAATTGTCCTCGTCCGTGGAAATCACGAGTCTCGTCAGATCACTCAGGTATATGGGTTTTACGAAGAGTGCCAACAAAAATACGGAAACGCGTCTGTTTGGAAGTCTTGCTGTCAAGTCTTTGATTTCCTGGTACTAGCAGCTATTGTGGATGGTGAAATACTTTGTGTTCATGGAGGTCTGAGCCCCGAAATCCGCACCATTGACCAGATCCGTGTGGTGGCCCGAGCACAGGAGATCCCACATGAGGGCGCGTTCTGTGATCTTGTCTGGAGCGATCCTGAAGAAGTCGAGACTTGGGCTATCAGCCCGCGAGGCGCAGGATGGCTTTTTGGTGACAAGGTGGCGACCGAGTTCAACCATGTCAATGGATTGAAATTGATCGCTCGTGCTCACCAGCTTGTTAACGAAGGTTACAAGGTAAGGCTTCTTTATCTAGGTACATATTCATGGGTTTGGAATATATGCTAACGGATGGAATAGTATCACTTCCCACAAAACTCGGTTGTTACAGTCTGGTCAGCGCCAAACTACTGCTATCGCTGTGGAAATGTGGCTTCTATCATGTCAGTTGATAAGAACCTGGACCCGAAGTTTAGCATATTCTCGGCTGTGCCTGATGATATGAGGCATGTTCCTGCGGGACGACGCGGACCATCTGATTACTTCTTATGATGATGCACTATACATGAGCACTATACATGAGTTACAAAAACCCTTCGCAGAATTTTGAAGTTCTTGATACCACCACAAAGGCGTTATAGGGGAGAGGATTTTTCACGTCGTTTCATGCAGCATGAAGGACTGGTGAACGGGGACCAAAGGGTATAGACAACAAGGCCCGGGCATGTATGATGGTAAGGATGGATAAGGGGGTCGACCATGGAAATGTAGCACCGTATTTCACGGTAGCGTTATGATCTGTATAGTAGGACTTTGGAATCACTGTCCGTTACGTAGCGGGCGAAGAGAGTTAAAGGTGACCTTCGAACCCTGAGTTAACACGATATGAATTTTGCTTTATGGAGTTGTTTGCCTATACTTAATGCTGCTATAACTTGACTTCCAAGATAACCAAACTGATTTATATGAGTATTCATTTATATAAGTTACTGGCTGAGCTCTTAAATTTGGAAGGATATCTTGATCATCTAGGTACCCAGGTACGTACCTAGGTAGGTATATAGTAGATAAGGACCTAAGGTGGATAGTTGCATGTATTGTCTCTTGAAAGTTGAAACCAGCAGTGACGTTAGGGTAAAGTGGATAGTGAGGGGTTCTAGGTTTGTAGGTCAGGTAGATACTAAGGTACCCCAACTATTCCGTACTCAAATCTGAAGTCTCCAATTTCCAATCTCCAATCGGACCCCTCCATTTCCATCTACGCGCCGCAGCGCGTCTACCACCATTTCCAGGGAAATAATTAATTCCATTACCACATATCTACCTACCGAGGTACCTAACATAGGTAGCAACTAGAACACAAAGGCTTCATCTAAACCGAAGAAGGGGGCAAAGAAACCAGTAGTTAAACCATCAATTACTGTCGCTGTTTATTTGACAATGGCATCCAACCAGCACTCACTTCAGCGCTCGACAACGCCGGCTGGAACCCGCGAGAAGACCTACTTCGAACAGCAGCGGGAGGCGCTGATTGGTGAGATAGCTATGGTACGTATCCTACCTCCCTATATACAAGTTACTAAAGCATATAACTATAATATGTAGGTATGAACTAGCTAACCACCCCCCTTTCGCAGAGCTTCGAGCACGTCCTCGCCAACATTAACAAGCTAAACCGGTCTCTCGAGGCCGTAGTCGCCGTTGGCAACGAGTTCTCGTCCGTCGAGGCGCTGTGGTCGCAGTTCGAAGGCGTCATGGCGAAGGATCCCGAGGAGGGTACACCCGAGGGCGAGGGGCAAGGACAACAGGATCGGAACGAGAACGAGGGCGGTGAATCAGCAGCAGCGGCTAGAAAAAGCTAAGAAATAAAATAAAATAAAATAAAATAACGGAGTTTACTGCTGAGTACAAATCACGAAGATGAGGGGATAATGACCACGTATAGGATTAGGGAAATGGGTGATGATTTATCATGACGATACCCGCCATGGCTATACCTAGCCACGGCATGCTACAGGAACATATTACATATCACAAATCACGAATTACACAATCACAAGGCAGACACAAGTCAAAGAGTTATTATGAATTTCTTTATTTCCTATCCCATGCCATGTCAAGTCAAGAAGAACTGGCGCAACAAAAGGAAAAGATCCCTCGGTATAACATGAATGGTGATGATACACTCGTTTTCAGGTCCAATCCTTCCTGCCTGCCTGATTCCCTTCCTCCCTCCCTCCTCGGCGAATAACTGGCGAAACGGGGGCTTATCTTCTTCTTCTCGTCCCTTCATTCTTTCTTCCATCCCTCCTCCCTTCATCTCAAAGAAAATATAATGCGCCGGCCGCATCAGCTTTATTCGCAGAAATGACCAAGCCGACCAGCTAGCCAGCCAGCCGGGCCGAGACGACTACGACGTCGAGAAAAAACACCATTGCCCTCCTTAACCCTAGTCATTAGACCCTATACTTAAAGGGAATAGTTTCGCAGGAACGCCGTGGTCGAAGAATCTTGTATGCAAGAACTCCCCCTCTCCTTCTCTTCTAAGGAAAACGAAGAAGAAAAGAAAAGATGATGATGAAAAAAAAAGTAAAAATAAAAAAAATAAAAACGGCGATCCCTACCTATCCTTCCCGCTATCGTAACAAGAAGCGTCGTTGAGAAAGTGAACAAAATAAAAATAAACAATATGATGTCATGCAAAAGTTGATCATTAGCCGGACTTTTTGTGTTTCCGTCGTCGTATTCCATCCAGATGCCCACTCAGCGTTCGTAAGTAAGAATTGCTACCTCGTCGCCCCTCACAAGAAGTTGCAGTTCCGCTTCTTCTTCTTAAAAGTGCGGATCCCGGGGATCCCGCCGCTGTCTCGTCCCCTGCCCGAGGCGCTACTATCGCCGCCAACGGACGAGGGAGCCGCAGCCATCGCCACCTCGAGGTTACGCCGGTCGTTGGCCACTACGGTCTGGATCGCCTTATCGAAGATCTCGTCCACGCCCGTCATCTCCTTGCTGCTGCACTCCATGTACTGGGCGCCCATCTTCTTGGCGACCGCCATGCCCTGCTCGGTGGTGACAGGCGTAAGGCCTTGCGTCTTGAGCATCTCGATACAGGTCTTCTTGTTCCGCAGGTCAGATTTCAGTCCGACGAGTATGAGAGGTGTGTAAGGACAGAAGTGGAGAACCTCGGGGTACCACTATATTATTATATATTAATATCTATCGTTAAGGGGGCGATGGGGGAACGTTTGGAGACTAACCTTGTCGAGGACATTGTCTAAGGAGTTGGGACAGTCGATGGCGAAGCAAACAAATATTAAGTCCGTCTCTGGGTACGACAGCGGCCGCAGCCTATCGTATTCTTCTTGGCCGGCGGTATCCCACAGCGCAAGCTCGACGGTCTTACCACTCGGTTGGTGAGTCGGGTATGTGATGTAATTTTCGAAGACGGTCGGGACATATTTCTAGAC
The DNA here is from genome assembly GCF_022497035.1 of Daldinia vernicosa. Lineage (NCBI taxonomy): Eukaryota > Fungi > Ascomycota > Sordariomycetes > Xylariales > Hypoxylaceae > Daldinia > Daldinia vernicosa. The sequence continues at coordinate 868,705 of NW_025953918.1, forward strand.
CAACGTTAGCTTCCGAGAGAAGTGGTGATTAATTCCCTCGTGGGGGGTGGAACCAAGGCTATGTATGATAAGGCTATCTATCACATCACCTATATATAAATATATATCTTACCTCGGGGAAATATCCTTGACTGTAGCTGATTAGGAGACACGTCTTTCCGCAGCCGCCGTCGCCGACTACCACGATCTTCTTGGAGTATGCGGGTGCGTCTGTGACGTGCGTCCCCGACGATTCTCTACCCGTCGACGCGCTCATGACTGTGCTGACTGTGCCTTCGCTGGACCGCGTGTTACGCCCTTCTTTGCCCGTCGGCCGTCTCTGAACACCATTATCGTACTTCTCGCTCGCAGGTTGGCTGCCGTACTGGGAATTGCGATATTGGTAGTTAGCCATGCCGGTGCGCCGTGGCAAGTAATTTCGTGCAAAGTAGCTTTTTTTTTTTCTTTTCTTCTGACCAGGATGTATATGTTGGCTAATTTATCCTATTAAGTCACGCAGCCCTCTTTTAACCCCGTTGATTAGGCGAATACAATGTAGAGGTGTTTCGGCGGGCCGAACAATGGAGAGGATTAATAGATGGGATGGAATGGAGGTGAGACTTTTTTTTTTTGTGTGATCGAAGTCTGGATTCGAGGACTTGTTTGTTGAAAAAGGGCAGGAACGGGATTGTCATGCAGAGCTACGAGCAGGTTGGTTTGGGGGGCAGATTGTGGATGTCTGAGGCTGAGTTAGTCGCAATGGTTGGTTGATCGGGCTCATGCATTTCGTCAGACGTCAATAGAAAGGTCAATTAGCGCGTCGACAGGGCAACGATTTACTCCACTCATCATAGTTTCACCGTTTCAGCTTGCATAAGTCCAGCCCCACCTTCCAATCAAGGCAAATAAGCCAATTAGATGCGCTAATATGCTTAGTGGCATTAACTTATCCCTGCTTATCCAGCTTCCTTGGAAGTTTGTGCATTTTTGATGCCCGACTTTTCCACTTTATAAAACCCAGCCACTTCTGCCACTGCGGCCCCCACCTGTCCCACCAAGTTTTGAGGCGTTTGAAGCTCCACGCTAAGGTTATCTCGTACTCAAAAAATTCTTTTTACCAGCCGCCTCTTATTCTTCTTTTCATCCAACTCATCTACTTGCATTGCCAAGCTGCAAGCAAACCCCCCCAAGAACTTTGCGGAATATCTCTCAAGATGGCCACCAGCAGTTTCAGTCCGCACAAATTCGTAACTCTAGTCTCCAGTGATGGCTTCGAGTTCGTGGTGCTTCGGGAGGCAGCCCTTGTCAGCCCTGCGATAAAGAGCATGCTGGATCCGAAGAGTATAGCAAATCCCTCTTGGTAACGAATCTTGATCCCCGGGAAAAGGACTTACAAGTGTTAGGCCAATTCGCCGAGGCACGAAGCGGTCGATGTGTCTTCGAAGAGATCAAGTAAGTCGATAATCCCGGTTATTATCTCGTACACTTTTATTCGCCTTCATATGCATCGTCAGTGATGAATCAAAATATTTCGCTGTGTTCTTACTGACGGACCGTCAATATGGTCTGAATGACAGCCAACTACACTTGATCTGAGACACTTGTTCCTGCAACTACCCATCAACTGCCATGTTTCATCACATGCTATTTTCAAACCCCGGGACTGACCTCGCCTCATAGCGGAATGGTGCTCGAGAAGGTAGTCGAGTACTTCCACTACTGGTACAAAAACCGACAGAGAGAAGACGTCCCGGATATGGAAATCCCTGTAGAACTCTGCCTCGAGCTCTTGATGGCTGCGGACTACTTGGGACTCGACAGTAAGGACACTAGCTGCTCCATCCGCTACAACTGAAAGCTCACCACTCATGTTTCCCTTACCTGCAGAGCCGACCTAGGTTGTCAACCAACTAGATGAGAGTCGACTGCATCAAGTTTGGGCAGTATGTTACTGGATATGGGACGGGGCCGGCGTTTACTGGCATTATGATACCACCACACAACCATTACAATAATGTTTATTTAAGCCCAGGTAGAGGTAATGACTGACGAAGACTGAATGAAATTGGATATTCGTAACTAAACTCACTCTTCGATAAGATGAATGAAAAGGTAAGTCCAGCGTAGGGAGAGCAAAGCCTCTCAGCCAAAATAACCCATCTAAGCATATGCGTTCAACTCTTAACTCTTCCGTGGGTTGAATGTCTATATCGGATGGGAGATTAGTATCATCCCCCGTCACTCTGCGTGGCTCGTGTTTCTCTGTAGAGACCATGCTTTTTAGGAGGGGATACATCTCTATTAGACTTACTAGACTAGTAAAATTACATTTTCCAATAAAAATTCATTCATACCAATCGATCGTTTGTGCGTATTTATTTAACTTATTTTCCCGCGTAGATAATAATACTACTACTACCGCCTAGGACACTTCATAATTTGAGGCCTACGAATACATCTTCCTTGAAAATCGGACCCTTTTGAGTAAGCTAAGTCGCGACGAAGATATATATATAATATAAATCTCCTCATCCGTAATGATCCAGGCATTTTTGCGGACAGATATTTACGTGATCTAGCATCATTTCTTCCCCCCACCCCGGGGACCTCCTCGGCCACCACCTCGACCTCTACCCCGTCCTCCTCTATTGAAACCACCTCTATGGCCACCACCTCTTCCTCCTTTAGACCCCCCACCGCCACCGCCCTGATTGACCCTTGGTGCTACAGGCGCCGGCCCTTTCTCCTTTCGCTCTGCCCGTTCCTCCGGGCTCGCGTCCCAGAGATTCGGCACACCGACCAACTCGCAAAAAGCCGTGGTCTGAGGGTTCGTGTATTCGTCCGGCTGGTAGTTGACCGTCTGGGGGTCGACTCCTGGCCGGTGTGGCGGAGCGGTGAGAGTAAAGTTCTTAGGTACGTCTAGCTTACCGGTGCGGACTATATTTTCCTCTACCCAGCTGCGCTCCTGATCTATCATAGGTCGATATACCGCTTCACCCAAGTCCGGGGGTGTTTGAGCGGTAGGGTCGCCTATGGTTAGATGTGGTGCAAAAACACGCGTTATAGCAAGCCACTCTGGATCGTATTGTAGACGGTAGCGTTGTTTTCGATTAGTCGATGGTGGATATGTAGTTAGGTTTGAGGGGTCAACTGGCGTCAGGGAGCAAAGTTGGACAAACTTGCGGCCTGGTAGACATTTGTCTAAGGCGAGGAAGCGAGTAGTGGTATTTGTTATCGTGGGTGGGACAGGCTGCCCGGGAATGACCTTGGGTTCGGAGGGTGCCGGTCCGGCAAACGATGCCGGGAGCTGTGCACGAAGTTCATCAGGTACTCCGCTTACCGCGTTTCTGATCATGGTTAGCGTAGAGTCGGCCACATCGGCGGATTTAGTTGGAGGGTGGCCGTCTTCGTCATCCTCCATATCCAAGTCGATCTCATCAGGGTTTGCGGTAGCTTCTTCCGAGGCGGCCGGTGCAGCTTCTTCCTGCTTTGCTGCCAGTTCATTGGAAGGTGCCTCGGCGTCGTTTGGAGGTTCATATGTTTTGACAGCAGCATATTTGCAGTGCAGGTGTGCAGAGAACCAGTACGCCGGCCTCAGTCTATCCATGACGTATGTAGCTGCCGGATTCCCTAGAGTTCCGTCTTGGCTCTCCTGTTTGAAATCAGGCTTCATCTTCCATAATGCAGAGGAATTGCCATGTTTCTCTATTTCCCTTGGCCAATCATGGCTCAATCCAACATCGACTTGCTCCCGGAGCAACAAGAGCTTGCGCACGTCGAACTCACGTACGTGATAAAAGCTCTTGATATCGTCCTGGTTAAAGGGTAAGCGCTCGTGATGCGGCTTGCGGTAATCGTAGCCCTTCCAAATACCGCTCATGGCGGCGATGCGTAGGGGGCCAAAGCGCAGCACGTTAGCGGCTCCCATATAATACATATTTGGCGCGACCCAACCACCATAGTACAGTTCCCACAAGTACGAGCTGGCCTCGTGATTCCCAGCGATGAATATGGTCAAGTATGGTGCCTTCTTTTCACCGCTGTAGTATGCCGGGAAGTCCCCAAGCTGGCGATACTTGGGCGGCACCGCCATGACCGAGAGATCTGCTGCATTGCGAGTAGACTGCACCGCTTGTTAATCTTTACCGACCAAGATTTGTATTATGCGAGGCTTAGAATTGGATGATATATTACCTGGAAATCACCTCCAATGATGAGAAGATCTACGCCATCCCATCCTCTATGCTTAGAAGAAGCGGCCACAGAGGAATAGATGGCATCGAGTGTGCCATGACCCTACACGGTTATAAAATTAGATTTGCATATATTATAGTCTAGCTATTGGGGTAAACTTACGCAGCCCTCAAAAGCAATTCGGACACCGTCTTCTTCGTGCGTATTACTCTCCATGACCTTCTTTGAGTGGGACTTATATCGAAGTTGATTTTTTATGACGATAAGAGGTGCAAAACGACGCTGTGTTTTAGCGCCAATTGACACTAATAACGGTATAGCACCCGAGCGCCATGCGGAACACCTGCTCGATATAATTGACATAGAGAATTGCTGAGCTTTCTCATTGTTCTTTCCAACTCACACACATTGAACTGTTACAAACAAGACCGCCAAAAAAAAAGTCTACCCCAGATAGGACGGAAGCTTGAGCTCATGTGGGGATGATGAATGGCCGCTAGTGCGAGTTAGGTGTTAGTGAGGTACAATACATACATTATGTACCTAATGCAACCTCATGGGCTCTTACCTAACGCAACAATCTAACGCAACAATGCACCACAGTGCGTGGTGGAATGATTGGCAACCTAAATTAGCTGATTGGGTACCTACATGTAATTTACAGCTACGAAACACTTAACTTCAGGTAGGTACTGTCGCAGATCTTCTCATAGGTAGGTACCTAGGCTATAGCGAGGCGCCTTTACTTTATGACGTTAGGTAACTGACTTGAGGAAGTACCAACCCGATACTGAACTTTACTATGTATTGTGGAATTTGGTCTACCTCATCCTCATCCTCATCCTCATCTTCATCCTTATCCACATTACAATACTCTACCTCACTACAATCCTTACTACATACTACATACATACACGTATTTACGGAATCCCCAAATATTCGTACCTGGTGTCACATAGACGTAGCCGGTTTATTAGATACTGAACTTCGGCCAACAATATTAGTGCTGCCTACCTACCTAAGAGGAAATGGAGAGACAGGCAACAATGGAGCATTCAATAACGCCAGTTACCATCCAAGGGAGATACTTTTGGAAAGGTAACATAAGGGTAAGTATACATCATTTTCATAATATATCGAGGGTATAGGCTAAGTATAAAATAAATGGTTAGTTCATCATGAACGGCGTTGTATACAAAAGCCACGTGCCATTAGATATACTGGCCGACAACCACATAAAGTTCCTCGAACATGATATTCCACTATTAAGAGCACTCAAGATTAACACGATATTCGTTAGTAAGTTTATCCTGAGCATTTTGTTTCCGTGTACCTCGTCCTGGCCTTAGGAAGAAGGCGAGATGGCGAGAATAAGAGACTCACAACAGTAACCAGGCCATATCGATGGAACCAAAAGCCATAAAGCTTGTATGAACCTATTAGCTGAGAATGAGATATATGTTCTGGTTGTGAGTTAACTTTCCCCTGTTTGCCTTCGTTCAATAAGACTACCTAGGTATATATGCCTACCTACCTATCTACCTAAGGTAGTTATTAGTTACCCCTCCCATAATTGAATGTCTGCCATACTCATATATGGAGGATGGTGATAGTCTATCGGATCACCGGTGTCCCTCTTTACCTTTAGGCCTTTGATACCGTACACATCAAACTCGATGCAAGACGTCTTCCAAGTCGTTGAAAACCTAGCGAGCTACCCAAATCTATTGGGTTTCACCATCCTCAACGAACCGATCAAAGATCTAGCACCAGAAGCTGCTGGACCTGTTATCCGCGCCATAGTGCGTGATACTAGACGATATGTTAGCCTTCTCGCCGGCAAAAAACATCAAAGGGCCATTCCAGTCGGCGTATTCTTGTTGCAAACGACCCTCCCGCTGGAAGATCAATTCGAGTACTCTTGTTCAGGAAAGGATAACGAAACAGTCGATTTCTTCGTCGCAAGTACCCATCTCTTTTCACAGTAACTAAATATAAAAATATAGCTCTTATTGCTGACTCGCTCTGCCTTGCATAATTCAGTTTAACTACGTCGACTTTGGTATCAGAACGCCGATGCAGACACCTAGAGAATCAGATCCACTCAAGATATTCTCTAACACGCATATACCAGTGTCATTCGTATATTGCGACGATTCGCATCAATATCTTGCGACCCGCTCGATTTACTTGGACCCGGACATGAGACGCGTGTTCTCCGGTGGTATCGTGCACCAGTTCTTCGGCGGGCTAACTCAGGACGGCCTCGTGGGACCAAAAATAGCCTCACTAGGGAGCGGCAGACAGGTACGTTGCGAAAGGAAGATTGACTACTTTAACCTACTCGATAGCGTGCATGCGGCTTTTCAAAAGCTACCAGCTTCAATAATGGCTCGCTCCCGCCTCCTTGAAGCGATTGCTATGTCGGGAAGAAAGCCTAGACAGCCCGATCCCAAGCGGAATTTGCTTGCACTAGGGCAGGTACCTGCTAGCCCGGTGAACTGGACAGAGGTTGAGGCGTGCATTATCGACGAGAGCGAGTGGGTCGACGCGGGGAAGGAGTTGTTGGAATTATCTGTTGACGATCTCGTGGCCACGATGTGGGATAAGTTGAACATCGATGAAGCAGATCCCTAGATGAACGATTACTCTCCGAGGTTAAGTTGACGAAGTTCTGGACTATAGCGTTTTACCAGCGATGGTTTTTATATCAAGCAGTATCTTTTAACTGCAGCGCTTAAATGTAGCAAATCAAATTCATTCGTCTAAATTTGGCGATAATTGTAAGTAAAAAGCAAAACGACAAGGATTATCGATGACAATTGATCCCTTTCATATGCCGGCTAAAGAAGCGTGGAAATATAGCCTGCATCCGTTTACTCAGTATAATGCATATCAGGCTCCCAATCTGCAAATAGGAGAAAGCTCCAAAAGATAGGTACACAACATTAGTAAGGATCAGCGAGGGTCAAGATGTAGTAATAATAAAACACTTTTTTATTCCTGATAATCAAGGCAGCTCCTAAACCCATTCCCCAAGCTTTACACAGGTATCTTCATGCTAACATGGTAAATAAATATTCAACCCATTTACATAACCTCCCATCAAGCGCCATTACTCTGCGCATCTCCATTGGTATTACCAGCGTCCGCTTCGTACCCCTCGGTCTTCATGTCGCGAAGGCCAAGATCCTCCTCTTCTTCATCCGTACGCTCGTAGTCCTCAGTCGTGATCTGGGGGTCGTCCTGATCTGGGTCGACGGCTTTCTGGACGTAACTGCTGGCTAGCGGGTCGGTGAGAATAACAGTGAATTTCTTGTCGCCCTTGATGGCGGAGTCGATGTCCTCGAAGAATTTCGTCCATCGCGACTTCTCGTTGTCGCTTAGAGAGTCGCCTCCTTCCGAGGTACCGGTCTCGAAGATCTGGCTGTGTAGGTCGTTGCGTACTTGCGTCAGAAGACCTTCGACGGTTGTGAAGCGGCCACCCAGCGTTCCGGGGTTTACTTGGAGGTTAAGCTCGGGGCATTCAAGCGCACAGCTCTCGCTCTTGAGGATATCCCGAGCGAGGTCTTCCTCGGTCTCAACTTTTAATGTGATCTTCTTGCCTAGCTTTGGTATCTCTCCTCCGGTCTTGACGTCGTTGGACCGGTATCCGCAGTCGGCGCAGACAGTTGACATCAAGACAACGGCCTTAAAGTGTGGGATATCCACCATCTTCATATTAGTTGTGCAAGGGTGCATGCATCCAGGACAAGTGGCCGGGAATTCGTACACCTGGTCTGGAATTATATCCTCATCCTCAGTAGATTGGCCTGCGCCGGTAGTCGGATTCGTAGGGGCGAGTCCCAGCGCTTCATTCTGCTCCGGAGTGCGCACATATTCATGTTTTTCCCATTTACCAACGCCGTCGCGCATGTTAGGAGTAATCCAGGAATTTCCGGCCGGGTCGTCAACGGAAAGTCGGAATGGGAAGGACTCGCCCGCTAACATTGATCGACCCTTCTTGATGATCTCGTCGATCTTAGCATATACTTCTGGTGCCTGCTCTTTTCGCGCCTCTTGTCCGAGTTCGAGGTCGTCTATAATCGTTGTTAGGAGACCCTCTACATTCGTGAGCTGTCCGCGGCCCGGGGGTACTTCTAGGTCGAGTTCAATAAACTTGACGATAGAAGTGTCAGACTTGATCACCGTTCTCTCGAAGTCGGCCATTTCGGTCAGTCGCAGTATGTAGCTCGATCCTTTGGGCTGGATGGTACCGGCCGACTGTATCTCAGAATTTGAAAAGCCGCATTTGTCGCAAGAGAAAGACATGAGTATGACTTCGCGGAAATAGGGGATCGAAGTGAGAAGCATGCGCGTTATGCCCTGGAGAATGTCAGTATAAAGACAATTAGAACTGAATACATTTGGTAATAATACATACATTTTCATGGCAGTTCATGCACAGCGACTCGATTTCCTCGACGACCTTCTCATCGTCGCCATCCGTATGCGCGACTCCATTCGTTCCATTAGTAGTGGGGGCAAGATGTCCAGCTTTCTGGCCGATGGACTCGAAGAAGTCGGGCGGAGAAACAATGGTTGTTTGTCCTGGTTCGTCGGCGGTAGGCATTTTGAATCGTATTGTTGTTTTTAATTCTTTATTCTTTTCGGTAACAAATTGTCGTAGTTCTTTACTCGTCGTCAAAATATGAATATGTAGGTAACTTTAGGTATGTCTGATGTTTGACTTGAAATAAAAAATTGGAGGGGCATTTGTCGCAGTAGCGCGGGGTTATGACATATCTCACAACTCAAATAAGCTTATCAGTGCACACAGCACCACAATCGCCCGAGAGCTAGTGATTGCTAGCCCCTGTTGGAAGGGTCGAGAAGTCTCCTGCCACGACAACTTTTCCAACTTTTGGTAAGCAATGTACATAGCGTTAAGTAGCATTGTTCCTAGGTACATGTAAGTACCTCGACATTAGATAAATACCTAAGATCATTTTGACATGAAGTCGCTCAAACTCAAGCCAAGGCCAGTTTGAGGTTTTGACGCAGAAGATTGAGCCTGCTGAAGTAAAGCTTGAAGCCCTTGTTTTCTACTCTTCGCCCTCTTCTTGCTGCTAGCACTTGCTGAGACTTTAGATGGTTCGGAGGGTATAAGCGCAGGCGCAGACTTTAGTGGACGACGCCTAGATATAGGCGCTACGGGAGGAAGTACGATATCGGTATACCGACCGCACATCCCACAAGTAAACTTCTTTCGACGTTCGGCTGTTGGTGCGCTCTTCCCAGTTATAACCTTGGAACTATTGTTCTTCCTTTTCAATTTTTTTCGCTGGGGATTCATTTTTGTCTCCATCTTTAACTCGCTCCCTTGGCCGGGGATCATAATATGTCCACAAGCACCGCACACGTGTTGTCTTTGCGAGTCCGACTGCTCTAAATCATTGTGAAGTATTAACGAGTTCCGCCGCGTCATAAGGTACGCCGAGGTCTCAGGCGCCGTCTTCATGAGAAGATGAGCGGCATCAGTAAGAAATACAAGGCTTTGCGGCAGAGTCTCGCTTGCCATCTTGAAAATTGTAGGTGAATAGGGGGTATTGTTGTCCTATCTTTTCCAAGTCTTTTCTTACCCCAGACCAGAAAGAAGATTGGGAAATTTCGGTGACCCACCAAGGCACCATTTAACATATATTCCTCTAAAATGCATATGTCTTTATATTTATGAGGTTACACCATGTAACATAGTAAAGGACTAACCTAGTAAGAGAAATGTGAAATTTTCATTCTGTTATCATGAGCCTCTATATACTTAGGTACCATTTACCAATTTACTCGTAGGTCGTAATGGCAACTTCGCGGCTATATATGCCATGTCGATCATCTTTGCGGTATTAATCGAATCAGCGCCGCCCACCCATTGTCGTGCTTCACGTCCACGGACTTTATTAACGAATTCCTCCAGCTGGTATCGGTAAGTCGTCCACGAAGGCTCACCCGGTTGGTCGACGTCAACATCTTTGAACGTGTATGCCTTAATGGTCTTACTCTTCGTCCACTTCTTTACGGCGGTCCCAGACTTGTCCCCGATCTTCCTCGTTAGGAACTCGTCGTCTATCTGGATAGAATGGAAAATTGTGGGCATGATAAAATTTGAGAACTTGATCTTCCGTATGCGCACCACTTCCTGATCATGGGGCACTTGGATCCCTACATCCACACTAGATACCACTTTCGGAGTATGTTCCACGTAAATATCAGGCGACATACGATCAAGGGGCGCTTTTAGGTCGCCTTCCATCTCGCCCCGCCCGCCGCCTGGAAATTTATACCGAGCCTTGAAAAGCCGGTCGCATCTCGAATCGTAGGAGGCTGCCTGAATGAGGCATTCTTCACATTCATCTGCCACGGCGCCAAACACGCGAGTAAGAATGCTCGCCGTATATGCACCAAGATCCATGAGCGCACCTCCTCCCAGATCGTACTGGTATCTGATGTCATCGGCGGCAAACTTCCACTTTGGAACCCATAGCACTGCTTTCGCACTAAAAACATCGGCAGGTGAAACGTATGACATAAATGCGGTCCAAGCAGGATGGAAAGCATAATGCGCAGCCTCGAGTAGAACTGGCGCCTTGGGGCTATTAAGAATCGGGTTCTTAAAGAGAGCCTCAGCTTCGGCTACATTGTCCACCGACGGCTTCTCTAATAGAACGTGCTTCCCAGCTTTCAAGGCCCGAAGAGCCCACTCGAAGTGTAATCCATTGGGCAAAGGTATATAGACGCAGTCAATAGTAGGGTTATCGAGCAAGTCTTCAAATGCCGATGTGCAGTAATGGTTAGTAGCTGTTCTCCACGTAATGCAACATACGACATCGAAAATCATGTAGTTACCTTGATAGTTCGAAGACACCTCTTGTATTCCATGCTTCTGGGCATAGGCTTTTGCCTTCTTCGGATCTCGAGCGGCTACGGTCTGAATGACAACATCCGGATGAGTTTTTGCCGGGAGGATAAGAGACATCGGTGCAATATCAGCGGCACCGAGTATTCCGAACCGAAGTGGACCAGCCGACTTGGGCGTCTCGGAAGGGTTGAACGCCAACCAATTGCGCCGTGCGAGGCCAAATAAAGACGCCATTATGGGCAACTGTTCTTCACCGATAAAATGTGGAAATAGGTCGGATCCGCAAAGGTTTCAGTTAGTGACCAATATTCGATTGATAAAACCAGATCTAATCAAGGCGAATAACAATGTATATCCGGTTGGTTAAATATATGAAAGATACACCCACGCAACACATATCGTTTTATAAGTTACGTAACCTTCGTAGTTGCAGGAATTGGATCAAACAACGAGGACACGTTCCTAATGCTACCTGTTTACTACCCTTGTCAAGACACTCCCACTAACCAACGAAGCACAAACGCGTCCGACGACTTCCCAAACAACGAGAAACAACACTAAAAACCCGGCTTACTCGAAAACATTACTATCTCTCAAAGACAACTACAGCAGATGAAAAACAAAGTAATCTCACAAAACAATAAACTGAATGGGGACGGACAACTCTAAGCTATCAATTGAAGATTACTACTGGCTTGCGCGCTAAGTTTTATAAATGCCAAAAGGTATCCAAGCATCTAATCATGAGCATGCAAATATCCTATCCCTATATGCTTTCCCAATTACTCCTCCACAGGTATCAATTATCAATTACCACTACACTGCTGTGTAATGCACTTATAGGATGCTGCCGAGGATGCCACCGACGAGCTTAAGAAGGCCACCAACGACACCCTGGAGCTGACCAACAAGACCATTGATCTCAGTAGCAAGAGGACTGACAACACCAGCAACAACCTTGAGGGCGAAGCTGACGACGGGCTTGGCAACGGGCTCGACGGTGGAGAGGACAAGCTGAAGTTCGGGCTTAACAGCCTTCAGGACATCTGCAAACTGGTTAGTATCAAAACATGTGAAATAAAACATAAAACATACCAGCAGGGACGGTCTTGGTGATCTGGTCAACAGTGGCCTTAACACCGGTAGCGATAGCGAGAACACCGTTCAAGAGCTCAGGGACAGCCTTGAGCTCATCATCGAGCAACTTCGGGATATCGTTGGTAATGAGGGGCGTGACATCACCAACAATCTTGGTAACCTCGCCAGCAACGTCGAGGAGAAGGCTCTCAAGCTGGGGGATCAGAGCCGAAGTGTTGAGGCTGATGTTAACGTCCAATAGGTTGTCTGTAACTGTTAGACTAAATCTGGCTATAATTATTCCGACTAGAACATACTGATAGACTGGAGTTGACCGTCAACATTCTTCTGGACAGTGCCAACGGTGGCGGTGGCAGTGGCGAGAATCTCGAGGGCACGAGCGTTGTTCTGGTGAGCAGCCGGGGCGGCGATGGCAGAGCCAAAGGAGAAGGCAGCGAGAGCGAAGTTGGAGAAACGCATTTTGACTGGCGATGTGGTTATCGGCGGGAAGGGTATATTAAGCAGTGGGAATAGCTGTAGAGCTTGAGATATCAAAGAGTGACTAAGTTGGAGAGTAGAGAGCGACTGGGTGAGAGAACCTGAATGCTGATCGTTGGGATGAGGAGGTAAGAGAAAATATCTGATGATGCTGACAGGAAATGGCAGATATATACTCCCCGAGGGCGCCGACTCGCTAACCCATCGCCCCTGAGTTTTGCATTCATCTTGGTCATGTTGACTCTACTCTGGTAGAGTCTAACATCCCTTGTGATGTCGTCACTAGCCAAGGACTAGAATAGCGATGGACATTTCCTCTCGTCTCATTTTGCTAGCCAGGACCATTCAGGGTTAAACCTTGGCGAACATGGTTAACACATGGTAGTACGGATACCAGCCGGATGGATTTAGCTAGGATTTGCAGTGTTTTCCACTTGTTTTCCACGAATAAGCTTATCGTCGAACTACGGTCGAATTGTTCTGACATTTCAAGGAGAAGTGGATCTATCAACCGTGCGTTGCGGTCCAACGGGGCGGATACTAACCTAAGGGGTTATATTACCCCCGTAAGGACCAATATCACTGGTCGACACGGTTAAAGAGACGATCATAATGTTACCTGTCCGCCCCCATGCCAAAAGTTCCGTTACTAGTCATCCTTAATCATTTATGCCAACGGAGTACGCGATATCAATCAAAAACGCAAACTCGTTTGTTCACTTCGTTACGAGCTAGTCGCGCTAGCTATTCGGTAGCGTTTAAGTCGGTAGCGTTTAAGCTTCAAAGACCTCGGCATGTTACAATCGAGTCGCGGTGAGGCCATACTGCCGCGGCATCATCGTGTAAGCGAACTCAAATTACTTACATAGTAGTTAAATGATATGCCCACTCCAATCCACTCCAGCTACTTGGACCCAAGTAGAGAAAAGAATCAGATTGTTGACTATCAAACGACCTAATGAGCCGATCACAACTGGTTCTTGAAAGTTAAACCGGGGAGTCTGGTAGCCCTGCAGTGTCAGGAGGGTTATATTGGTCGGAACGTGTTGATACTGAGGCAGCGCGGGGACGCTAGGCGGGTTGTCGTTGGCGATCTTGATACTACTTCAATTCATGCTGATGCCATTTCATTCACTTACAAACTCACCGACTTCATTACCGCTATGGACTTCGTTTGCGGTAGCTATTGACTTTAATGGACATCACCCACATGCATACCCCATCGCTTTTAAGGCACCATACATACATAATAAGCCGCCCGGTTGTGACGAGAGTTGTGCAGTTACATATCCCTATTACTCTTAAATTGATAATGTGATCGATCCTGCGTAGTCGCAATACTCACAATTCTCACCAAGCCTGTTGCGTGAAATAATAGCCTACCTACATTAGGTAGTATTATTACGAGCAAGAGACCCTGATTTTTTTCTACCTTCGAAAATGACGTAAATATTCAAAGTCCGGCTCATGATGTCGGGACTAACTATGCATACGGCATGCCCGATGTTACCATATTTCAACAGAATTGGGTAAGGGCCTCTTTAGTGAATTTGAGCAAGGGGTAGACTCCTATTCTCCTATTCATACCAGTGTAAACGTCGACTTGATAATATTTTGTCGGCATCTTTTATTGCTCCAATGCTCTTCAGCTCATAATGGGGATAAAAAGGCCTCACTATTTAGAACCTTGGAGGAGTTGAGCGAACTTTCTGCCTGGATTTATGGTCGAAGCTACGATGACTGCGTACGTCGAACTTAGCAGTATCCCCTGAATCTTTTCGGATTTTTTAAACGAGCGATTGCACCGCCTCTAGTGCCAAATTTTTGTTTCGCTTCGATGATACTCCAAGTTAGACGAGTACGGTGCTTAAAACCGAAATACGCGTAGTAATAGTAAAAGCTTTCTGATAGTTATAGGTGTTTCTAATAGTATTGTGGCATCTTCGCGAGGTTTACGCAGGCCGAGGGAGTCAGCTTAACTCTATGTTAGGTAGATATCGAGAAAGTAGTCGCCTTCAAAACGTCGCATTAATCAATCGTGACGCGGCAAATATCTCATTTTCTTGGCTTGACGTTGGGTTTCTTAAAGGCGCAAGCGAGGTAGGACTTAGCAGTCCTGTAATACTCGTTACTCTACGCATAAACTCATCAACGTAGGGGCGAGTAAAGACCTCCAGCAAAATATTCGTTAGCGGACAAATGTTCGGACACGAGAATCAGCTATACACGTATTCTCAAACATCTTATGCCTTGATAGTTTTGCCATGTCAATTTTCACTTTCTGGGTCGCCTATCTACGAAGATATCCCAATGACTCCAAGATTTGATTTTCTTTATTTATTTTTATTTTTTCCTGGGCAATTCATAGCTATTCATAGCTGATTCGTCCGCGATTCGTGATGCGGTTTACAATCTGAATAAAACACCTGACATTCCAGGGTCGTCATTGAATAGATTAACCTGGGAGAAGAACCACTTGTGCTAGTTTGTAAAAGGTTATAGAATAGAAAATTATATTATAATCCATTATGATTTACGCCACCTTCGCCAACACTTCATCAGTCCACGACCACAGCTCACGACCTAACTCCTCGCTCATCGCTGTCTTATCCAGTTTGCCTTGTACACCGACGGGCTTATAGTATGCTCCATTCACTAGTTCATCTCTCTTCGCGCCTGCTGCTGCCCAGAGCTGGTTTAGACGACCTATACTCTCGTCCACTACGCTACCACCTAGCATCCAGTTTGCACCGTACACAAAAGCTTTTCTCATCGGTGGTAAGCTATTTACTAGATCTGTGGTGACAACACCTGGGTGGATGGACACAGCCTTAATATTAGGGTACCGTCGCGCGATCTCAGCTGCGTAGATTATATTTGCAATCTTGCTTTGTCTGTAGGAATACACTCCAATTAGTCCTTATAGCTGGATAACCCAATATAATATATTTTATTCGGACAAGATATACTTCATGTTCGGTCGCTGATCATCGAAAGGCGTAACTTACCCGTAGCGAAGATTGAATCCCAACAAAGTCAAGTCTTCTTGCTTAGTACGAATAGTAGCAAAGTCTATACCATTTTTCGGATGTCCTTTCCAGCCAGCGGATGTAAGGACGACAACTCTCACGTCGGAGCCAGGCAAGTCTGCGGTCCTCCGTAAGATAGGTAGGAGTTGTTGAATGATCATGCCATGTGCTAGATGGTTGACTGCGAAGTGTATCTCGAAGCCATCCTCGCTTAGGGCCGGTGGTTTATCCATGATACCGGCATTGCACCTATTTATTATCAGTTCAGAATTGGTCTCCCTTTGCTATACAACATTTGGAGAAGAAACAAAAAATATGGCTAACATAAGAATATCGAGGCGGTCGTGAGTAAACTGAGCGCAAGCCTTCTTGACTGAAGACAGTGAGGTCATATCCATCTTTAAGAATGACATTCCCACGGACGGATTCGTCTTCTTTATCTCCTCGACGAGCGCTTCGCCAGCTTGTGCATTGCGGCCGGTGAAGTAAATATGGGTAGGGTCATGTTTTGCAAGGGCTTTAACTGAAGCTCGCCCAAGACCAGCAGTACCTTCGAATAGTCAGCTAATACAGGGTTTCGAGGTAAAAACAAGGACGGTAATAACATACCTCCTGTGACGAAGATAACTCTACCCTGAAGAGACGGGATATCCTTGTCTGGGTTGAAGTTCACGAACCCAGATATCGCAGGCATATTGGTTAATGGTGTTTGGGATTCTATGGCGTTCAAACCTTCCTATTTACGAATATAGATGGCCGTAGAGATATTAGGACGATATTTTATTCCCGCGTTGATATACTGCGTTAGAATCATTGAACTAGTAGTGAAGTAGCTTATGGATAGCTAGATAGAACTGAAGACTCCTTCCTGCGAAGGCGATGCTTTTATATACTATAAACTTCAGATTGTAAATGGTACCTAAGCGTGCAAACTAATATACCGCTACCAAAAGCAATTTGTAGTTCTGTGACTGCCTGCCTATACGGTTCGGCTGATAGATCAAGGTCGAAAACTGTCGATATCTCCATCTGTAACATAGAATTGTATACTCTAAACCGAGCAGGGGTATATGCAGGATAAGCAGATGGCAGATGCGCTATTCTAAAAACGGCCTAGTCTTTTCCCAGGACTGCGGCCCTGCAGCGCTAAAGCAACGGCCCCGGGGCTAAGACGCCTAAAATAGAAAGAAGAGGGCCAATTGTTTTCCGTTCGGACGGTCCCTTGGTGCCGAGGCCGTTCCTTTAAGTTTCCGTGTTCAACCATCCGCCGGTCCCCAATAAGCAGAGTGCATTAAAAAGTCTCGACCTTAAGGCCTAGCCGCGATCGGGGATTTCAACCTTTCGATCCAATTCGCAAAACCTGCGACACGACAATATCAAATATCGCAGAATGGCTTTTAACGTGTCATCGATGGTACAGTTACGCGAGGTTAGGGCCCCCTGCTTCCAAGGATGAAGGCCCTTTCGATATTCGTAAATGTAAAAGGGAAATACGAAGCTGATAGGTTTCTAGGCGCGTGTAGAAGATGATAACTGGACCGGATTGGCTAATGCAGCTGAAAGGAGGAAGCGACAGAATCGACTGCATCAAAGAGCTTGGCGTAGGTCGCTATACACCCCATGTTAATTCAAAATCGCTTATAATTGTCATGCTTAGGCCGAAAGAGGGCTGCTCAGCGAGCAGTTGGCGACCAGCATGAGTCCCATGAACAAGCGAACCCGTCTGAGCCAGATGTAGATAGTCCCCTGGCGCAAGAGATCATAAATCTCTTAAAAGCCGATCCACGCGTGTCGTCCCATCTCTATACACGGCTCAAGCCCTTCACTTATTGGGAGGAGTTTCATACACAGCTGAATGCTTTAAACGAAGTGTACGGGATACCAGATCGCCCATGTTATAATCTTAGCCAACAACAAGACCTCACGCATGGCACAAGGTGCGATCTGCCGAGCCCTAAATGGAAAGCGATCCCACCCATGATCCCGTACCTCGATAGCCACAACCGGGTTGGAATCACCATCCCAGATTTTGCCTTTCCTATCTCGGCAGACCACCGGCTCATTGTATTAATCCAATACAACGTTCTTCGAGCGCTCATTACCAACATGTCTATCATATCAGTTCTCGAGCGGATGCCTCTCGAATGCGGCGTAGCTCTCAATATAAAAAACTTATTTCCTCCTCCTGAGACCATACCCTCTAACTTTGAATCGACTCAGGTCCAGAAGCGTGTGGCGCATGATTTCTGGATAGATATTGTTCCGTGGGGTCGTATGCGAGATAATCTGATATTGAACCACGGCAGGTATGATGAAGAAGACCTCTGCGTAGACATGGCTGGTGGGCTGTACGAAGGGTTTGACGAGGTGGAAGCTAGGGGGTTGATAGTATGGGGAGAGCCATGGTCAGAAACGGGCTGGGAAGTTACCGAGGGCTTTGCGACGAAATGGTCGTTCCTGTTGAAGGGATGTCATACTCTGATCGAATCGACTAATAGGTGGAGGGAATCCAGAGGAGAAGAGAAACTGATTATTGATGTATGAGTTGGTGTTGAAGTATTTATGTACTTGTACAAAGTAGGCAACTAGGTACACTATGGACGATAGACTATGAACTCACGATCAAATGCCAAGATAGAGGCTACGGTTCTTCTCCCCAAGGACCTACGCCCGGGCCTTTATAAATCTTCCCACCCTTCCATACCCACCCGATCGTCGCCTTTTCTTGCAATACCTTCACGTCATCGACCGGGTTTTTCAATAAGCCAAGAATATCGGCCTCGTACCCAATCTTTAACTGGCCCGTCTTGGGAGCCTGTCCCTTCACGGTCAATGGACCGTTGGCCGTCGCGGCCTTGATCGCCTCTAAATTGCTTAAGCCGGCTTGCACAGCATAGTCCAATTCCATGGCCATATTGAACCCCGGCGCCGTATCAGTCCCTAAAGCAATTGGCACACCCGCCTTGACAGCCAACTTATAGGCAATAAAGCTATTCTTACCACATAGTTGTGCCTTCTCCCATTGCTGCCGTGATAAACCCTTTCCACCTGATTGCAGCAACAATTCAACAATGGTACGTGTAGCAACATACACGGTGCCTTTCTCCTTAATCAGGTCAATACACTCTTCATCGGCAAACGACACATGTTCTACAGATGCAACACCCGAATTGACTGCTGCCAAGATACCCGGCTTCCCGTGAACATGAGCGGCCACAACACGGTTCTGCCGCGCCGCCTCCTCGACAATAGTCCGCAGCTCCTCACGACTGAACTGCGCGCACAATGGGTCATCATCTCGCGACATCACACCCCCCGACGCCATCACCTTGATAACCCGCGCTCCACGCCGGATCTGCAGACGCACAGCTCTTCGACACTCATCCACGCCGTCCGCTATGATCGACGTGCCGGCCCCGAACTGCCCCGCAGACACGCTCGACACGCCAAGATTCAGAAGCACGTCCCCTGCCGGCAGCGCAAACACGTCCCCGTGCCCAGCCGTCTGGCTCAGACACGCGCCCGCGCTGTACACGTTCGGTCCCACGATCGTCCCGTCCTCGATGGCGCGCGCCACTTCGCATCCGTACCCCGCTAGGTCGCGCAGCGAGGTATACCCCCGCTGCAACGCCTCCCAGCACCCTCTGGCGAGGCGCGCGCCGGCTGCGGCCGGATGCTCGCTGATGATGGGTAGGTAATCGTTTTTCTCCTCCTCGCTCTCCCCGCCAAAGTGCGCGTGGCAGTCCCAGAGGCCGGGCATCAGGTACGGTACAGAGTACGATTTAGACGGCCCTTCGGTGAATATTGGTGGTAGGTCTGATTGCGGGCCGACCCATGCGATGAGTTTATTTTCAATTACTAGGGCCGCGTCTTTGAGAGGCTGTCCATCGCCGGGGATTAGTAGACCTGTGGTGATGATGGTGAAGACTCGCTCTGTGGCGTCGTTAGAAGGGAATACATTGTCATCTTCACTTCTGGTCCGTATAGCGATGCCGAATCCTGTAGAGAAGACGCGCTTTGGTAGAGCCTCAGGCTGAGGTTGAACTGCACGCCGGGTCATTTTGATTTCACCTTTAGCATCTGCTTCTGCCTTTTTGTTGGTATCGGTGCCGAGATATGTTCCGGATGAGAAGGGAACCTAGGTAGGTTAGTGAAGCAGAGAAATGCGTTAAGGTGACTCCCATTGTGGAAAGTCAGGGGTAGCTGAGCGTATAGATACCTAGGTAGGATCGGTAAGCAATACCTACCTATTGCCTTCTTAGGTATGTAGCATTGGGGTAGAGATAAGCTATTGGTAAAACGATATCACTGATATAGACAGGGTCTCGTGATCTTTGGAAATAATGCTAATTTGATACCTACTGACTACATACAACACAGAAACTAACGTCAATCTAGGTACATTGTCTTCTTTTTCGATACCACTTTGTCGTATCACAATAGCCTGCGAGGAAGAAAGAGACAAAAAGAAAGAGACAAAAGAATTACAGCTGACTGGAGCTGTACCTACATGGTTGAATACATATTGTTTACTTTTTTGTAAGAAACATAAATAACAATGAACAATTTCCTTGATAATTGATTATTCGCCCCTAAGTTCAAATCCTATGACATGTGAAACATTGGAACAGACTATTGTTAAGACTTGAAAACATGGCCTTAGATGGTGGTGAATGGAGCCCGAGAGCACTCCTATATTTTCAACTGAAGGACGAGCAGACAGCGACAGGATCAGCACAGCAATGCTTTATATGCGAATTCCGTTACCAGCTCACTTGTACACATCTCTCATCTGAAAATATTGCAACTTTGAAGGGGGTAAAGGTTGTAACTGCCGCCAAAGACGAAAAAGGCCAGGATATAGTCCAAGTCTACGAGTGTGGGCACGCCTATTCTAATAATCGCCGTGTTAGATCTAGCAATATGCAGGAGAAAGAATATATTAAAGGAATGTGTACCGGATGCTTATGCGAATGGGTGTGGGACAGCCGTACGATTCGCATAGGTAAGTTAAGTGGTGCCATACGACCTTGCCATTATAAAAAAATGAAGAAAGGGGCTGCTAGTAAGCCGATACGGAAACCAAGGTGGTCATGGGGAACATATAAGAGATGGATTATGAGAGGTCTCTGGCCGTCTCACGTAGAAATGAATAATTCCCACTTCGAATAGTAAACAAACGTAGCCATTATTATTAGTTTATAATACATACCTATAACTACCTGAATGCTGGACTTTGACTTAGTAGGACGTCAATAGCTTATTTTTAAACGTGTGATAGGTACCTAGATTACAACTACTTCTGTGTTTTAGCCACACCTTAACTACTGCTAAATAGATACCTACGCTGCCCCCTTTTATGACTCTAATAAGGGAGCCTAGTGTAGGCCTCTTTCTACGCCCCTAATAGAAAACATCGGTTTCCCTTTGAGAACAAGAGCGTAACGTACCTACTCTTGCCTCTTCGATGTGCTCTTACATCTTTAATGTGAAGAAATGTGAGTCACAGTTGTAAATAAGTTGGTTAGGCGCCTGTATGAAACATAACCCAGGTACTCTAGAGTTTGTAGCTACACCTGCACTGGCACTTGGGTACATCTGCGTCTTATCTCGTACCTTACCGGCGCTCGTGAGGGAAAGTGCTACTTGGCAAACATACCTAAAAAACATACCTAAAAAACATACCTAAGGAACATACCTAAGGAACATACGTAGGTACCTAAGGTATATACACACCCCGCAACTTCCTTCCGGGTTGCGTTTCGCGGTTGCCCCGTTCGTTGCTCGGTTCGTTGCCTTGCGGTTTTCCTCCCACCGGTTTTCCTACATAAATATCCACGCTCCCACCACCGCACATCGAATTCTAAACCTTTTCCTTTCACACCAGGATTCACTTCGTCAAGCTACTGGCACCGCCAACTTTCTTGTTCGTCCCCAAGCTTTCCCTTTCAGGACGGCTTTCGTTAACAAAGTTGACGCGAACTACGGATAAGTCAATCTCTAAACCACATCCCTTTCACCATTTCGCGTCGCCGATTCCCACTCTGCCGACCGGCACTTGATATTTCCTACGTTGCCTGCTGTTTCTTTCCTCTCGGCGTATACGACGAGAGTATTTCTACTTCTAGTTGCATGCTTCGTTGATATCACTTTACATCACTCGTCGGTGCGAAGTAAAACACCATGGCCGCGTCAAGCAGCAGCCTCGTCGATATTGGCGATCCGAGCCATCCTTTCGCCCACATCACCCAACAGAATCATAAATCTCCTTTTCTTAGTCTTCCCTTGGAGGTATGTGTATTGTTTTTTTTTCAAGCCCAATATATGTTGGCACTGTTGAACTAACATCTCTTTTGAAGATTCGTCTCATGATCTACGAATTTGCCGTAGCCGTCAACAAGCCTGTCCGACCCAGGCAGGTTACTGCTCGCTCGAATAAGTTCGTATGGGATCCACCTCTTGACCAGTTCCCCAATAGGAGTGTCTTAAGGCTGGAGGAGGGTAAATCTCTAGTAGTTGGTCCACTTAGTCGCACCTGCCGCTCAATCTACCAAGAGCTAGAAAAGACTCCCGTCTTCTATCGCGTTAACAGTTTTGAATTCTACTATGCCCCGGATTTGCACGCCTTCTTAGCGGCTATTCTCCCGAAACGCCTGGCACTGATCCGTACCATTCGCCTTATACCTGGAACACGCCCAAATCTTCCAGTCGAAAGTTGGGGTGCAGAGTTACATCCCAGGACCCCGAATTACCAACGGACTCGCAATCGGGCTGCCGAAATTACCCATATCCTAACACTTTTGACTCAATGTAAGGATCTTAGAGAATTATCTCTTATTCTTCAGCAGGACCAGTATGGCGACATGGTTAACCAGGCATATGGATGGGATAAACTGGCGGCTTATTTTTCTTATGGAACACCAGCTTTTATCAACATGAATGGCTTTGATATCTTCATGCGCCTTGCCTCCGATGGAGAAGAGTTCCAGTTGAAAAAGGCCCTTGATCATCCCGACTTAACACAATCTTTCGTAGCCAAGAACATCCTTTCTACCATCGTTCATGGTCGTAAGTGAGATCTCCATTTTCTCTACCCAGCCAGTCTACTTTTTCCATTCATTCCAATTACCCCCTCTCTCCCCTATCTACCAAACCTACATCAGTTTATTAACCCCCAAAACAATTTCCCTAACAATCAGCTTTTCTTGATGGCAAACTCTTAGCTTGTCCTAAATCTAGTGAATTTTTCTAACCTTGATATGCTGTAGTGGACGAACGTAAAAAGGCTTTTGCGCTAAAGGCCAAAGCACTAAAAGCAAAAGCGCAAGAAGGCGAAAGCTACGAAGAGATAGACCTTCGTCCTCAGTGGTTTAAAGACATGGAAAACCAAACGGCAATCGAGGCGGCTATTATCGCTGCACCGGTAGACTTCACAGGTGAAAACCGTATCGCACAAGATTTGCATCAGATCATGTCTAACCGAGTTTCATCCCGTACCCGACGCAAAGGCCAGTCTGTGGACTCGATGGGAGTTTTACGTCGCGAGGAACCCAAGTATAACTTGGACGGGCTGTTGACGTGGTGGTACAGCCATGTGACAGGAATCCGCTGGTCTGATTCCAGAGATGTGGAACTTGAACTGAACTATCCTGGTAGGACCCCCGAATCCTCTTGGGAATCTTTCTACGTCTTACCAAAGGACCGCCATGGTGAGCAAAGCATCATCAATTTCTTCAAGGGTGTTTTAAAAGAGAGACATATAGATGTGGAAGCCACACTTCAAAGGGTGCGTTCCATTCCTTCCCCTTTGGACATCGCCAAGCTTGCTGGTGGATTGAACCAGTACATTGGCAAGGACACGATGTATGGGGAAAAGACGTCCCAGACAGTCAAAAAAGGTAGAATCCGCGCGTGGACGCACTGCGACGATCAGTGGAACCAGTATATAGTCAAACTAGAAATGCTGGTTGACAAGAGGAAGAAAGAAGCTACCAAGGCGGCAAGCAAAGCCACGAAGAAAACGGCAAAGTGAACCACGACTACTGACCGAAAGGACAGCACTGGTAATGATGACGACAATCATATCAATCATAGCAACCATAGCAACCATAGCAACCACTTGACACCTACTAATAGCTGGGAGGATCTGGTATCTACCTCTTCAACAGAGGAAGTAATGAAGAACGGGCCAGAAGAAGGGGAAGCAGTATGAAGGGGAAGCAGTATGAAGGGGAAGCAGTGTGAAGGAGGAGGTAGTGATAGGGGGAGGATGAAAAAAAGAGAAAAGAGAAAAAAAAAAGTTGGAAAAAGGGGGGATAATTGGAAGAAAAAAAAAAAAAAAAAAAGCAAAGTGATGAGGGGTGGTCATTTAATGCCGTGAAAAGCTACGAGCTTTTTTGTTTTCTTTCGATCTCTTTTTGCAGAGCCATCAGTTGGCGTTGATATTTCGATTTTTTACTTGGCTAGCTCATTCGTTATCCTTTGACGTCAATACTTTCCCTCTCCTGCCACTTGCGAGAGCGGGCGCTAGCAAAGGATACTTTCAGTCGTCCACCACAAAAAGATGTACCGTTGATGGCATCTATCGCCGCTTGAGCCTGCTCTGGCGTCGCAAAATCAACGAAGCAGAAATCGTGATGGCCAGGCTTGGCACGGACCGACTCGTGGGCGGTGACCCTTTTGCTTATTGCTTCTCTGTATTTAAGATAGTTTAATGCGATTGCCTTCTAGTTAATGAACAACTGAGCTCTGAAACGGTGGACTTACACTTGAAACTCTTTGAATAACTCTCTGATTTCTGCGGAGTTCATTGCTTGATCGTGCATTCGTGGTAGACCACCGACGTACAACCGTTGCTTGCTGAAGTCTTTATCATACCTGGAAAATGAAGATGGCAAGCCTTCCTTTTCTCCTTGTTGAATATCCTGGCCTAAGGATGCTTCACCTCCTTCATCTGTAGTAGTATTCTCCCCTTTCCAGTTGCCCCAGCGTCTGGAGCCCTCGCCCTGTCTCCCGCCAGATGCGCCGCCCTTTGGTATGCATGGACGGCACTTAACCTCTCTACCAAGTAGTAGCTTGCCGTTTAACGTAGACATGGCCAGATCTGCTGACTCGCGGTCTGAGAACTCAACAAAGCAGTAGCTTGGATTACGCCCTGTGAAGGGGTCGATAGAGATGTGAATCGCCTCAAAACTCTTTAGGTCATTTGTTTTGAGCAGATCCTCGATGTTGTCGGGCTTTGCCTGGTAGTTTAGGTTTCCGATATAGATGCGTCGGCCTTCGGCAATGGCTTTTGCTGCACTTTCTTCGTCTACCTGTCGTTTGTCTATTGTCCGCTCGCGGTCGAATGGACGACTTTTCGGGGTCCAGCTATTGCGCGGCTCTTGCTGTGGACTCTGGGGTCCTGCATTGCTAGTGACATCTCTAGTTCTCCAGGACGACGCTCCTAGTAGGTTCTGACGGGGATTACGAGACTGGGGGGAGCTTTTGGCTGTTGACGCGGCTGGGTCCCGGGTCCTCCAGTTGGACAAGTCTTTCCAGTTCTCCTTGCCAGACATTATACTTATAAGTGATTTTAATGGACTAATGTTGTATCTCTGTCTCCTTGACTGAAAACTAGGTAGAAATAAGATAAAAGGTACACTACTGGGAATGATCGCCAAGTATTTAAGCGAGAGTTGGAGAAGACTGGTCTAGAAACAGCCACCGAGCTATCTAATTCTAATTCTAATGCGGATACTGACTGGCGCTTCAACTAGTCCGGGCTAAACCCAATATTAACCCCCACCAGATTAAATCCCATAGATTGTCTGTGCTAAATTATGCTTTGTGGTCTGATGGTCTGATGTGAATGTTAAAAGACTTCATGACTGCTATACGGTCTAGTTTCAGTCTTACCCGGTGATTGAACCATATACTGATACATCTTCTAGTTATATTGATACAGGCAATTATTCAACTTCCTAACTACTTAACAACCTATAATTAGAAAAACAAAGGAATAAGGTTGACGGTGTAGAACACTGAAGTTATTGGATAAGATAAATGTTTAACTTAACCTACAAAAGCCGCTTCCCTTTTTAACCCAGGGAGATTTTATTTTGTTGCATGGACAAGGGTATCAACCATAGACTTTATTGGATATAACTTATGCAATTAATCTAAACCGACTGTCACGGTTCAGTTTCTTTACCTACTGCATACCTAAAACAATTAACTCATTAATGAGTATTTCTATCTTCTATTATGAAAGGGCTAAGTTTTGGGAAAGGCAAGGTTAAAAGGTAATGATGTATTATTAAATATAACCTTTTGATAATGCAGGGCATTCTGCCATTGTTGGGTTCCAATGGCTATCATATCTGCAAACCAAAAGGTTATGTTAACTAACTACCTAGGTAGCTACAAATGACTCCCGTAATTATCTGACGGGGTGTGGGTTTTTACAGTCTTTTTGTTCTCTCCTCTCCCCTTTTTTTGTGTGTTTTTCTGTTTTTTCTTTTTTTGTTTTTTGTTTTTTGTTTTTTGTTTGTTTTTTTGTTTTTAAGTCTTAGTACGCCAAAATGGGCATATGCAAAAGTCCCTCTGCCATATGCAGTTCATATTGGCCTAGGTACTGTCATTCTAAAATCTAAAAAAGTGGATGTACTGCTAGGCTCTTCTATTTGTAAGAACTTGCGAGGTCGTGGAACGCATCTTGCAATGATGGATAGAAGCCGACATCTATTGAACGATGATCACCATCCATGCCAAACGAAGGAATATAGTGGTCAAAGTACCAAAGGGCTTCCTCATATTTATCCCTATCGATGTCGTATACATCTTCTTGGAAGAGCACAGTAACTCGCCTGAGGAAAGCTCTTGAAAGAACTATCAGATGGTGCGCATGCAGCCAAAAGGAGCGGTTGACCATGTTGTCTGGGTTAACCCAAATGGTTAACCTTCTTAGACGACGATAAGTTTCAAAATCTTCTGGCCAATGGGGATTATCACCTGGGCAATTACGACTGATGACTATCATGTTGCGGGTATAAAGCAACGGGGTTGCTTCCTTATTGATTTGCTTACACACTTCAAGTAGAGAAGTATGCAGAATTTCGTTTTCTGGGCCTGGGGCTGGTATTTTTCTAATCGCTCTTGATAGCTTGTGTTTCATTTCTTCGTCGGGCCAATACAAATCTTCCCTTGTGAAATTGGATATTTTACTATCCATGTCGGGATCAATTCTTAATCTTTCCCCTCTGCTACATAACACAATAGGCCTATCTTTCTGGAGCACCAATCCGTAAATCATTAGCCTGATCTCGGTAGGTAGTTTGAGCAACATAGAGTTCTGATTGTTGGAGTCTGCCATTGCAAATGAGTAGTTGATACTAAAACTTACTGAGCTGTTTGTTTGGCTAGATAAACTTTTTATTGTCGTAGGAAGACTACTTATTTATATTAATAATGGACAGGCCAGTCTGTTCCTTAACTCTTTAGTTGAGCCTCTATTTACAAATAACGGGCGTGTTGTTACACATGCTGCAATTATTTTTCTGAAGGCGTACAGCAGCCTTGAATTTGTACATGATATGATTTATATAACATCTAGAGAAGGATTACCGAAGGACTACTTTTAAGGGGATGATTCCAACATTTTAGTTCATCCAGGATTTAAAGAAGTATTACTTCATGGGAAGTGCATACTTAACCCAAGGTAGCACTGTGGTAAACTTAACATGATTTGCATATATTTTTATTAAATGTATGTCGACTAGCTGCGTTGCCCGTCCGCTCAACCGCGGACGGGGGAGAAGGGGGGGATAATGCGCAAAACTGACGCCACAGCTAGTCTGGCCTCTGATTGGCTAGCCACACCTCAGCGCACGTCCGATGAATTTTTTGTAAAAACAATTGATCTATTTCAATAGTATGTAAAAGTTTTAATAATTGGTATCATTAAATAGAGCTCGTTTTGCATGACCTTTTGACACTATTCGCATATGTTTCAGACGATATGCGATAGAATGGCAAAGGGAAAAGTCGCAAACTGCGGGGCGATTCTAAGCATCTGATTCGTTGAAAAAATTGTGGCAGTACTAATAAAATATATAAGACTTGATGAATGATTCGTGGTGTGTACCTTAGACATATGTACCTATGTACCTATATAGAATTTGTTGGTGTGGATTAGGTACTTGGGTACTTAGCCCTATGATCGGCACTATGACGCTGAGGCTCAACCCCCACTAGGTAACATGGAACCTTATGAAGGTACCTGACGCAGGTACAGAAGCAAACTCCCTGGTAGCGCTTTCCTAGCTGGTGTCTTACAGTTGGTCGCGTGGGATAGGTTAGGTAACTACAGGGCAATCGCGGGGTGATTTCGCGGGGTATATAGATTATTTCCATCGGTGCTTCTAGCTAATGTTTTTCTCCAAACTCAAACAACTTCTTTTTACACGAACCGCCATAAACCTTCCGCTTTCTTCTCTTGCAACACATTGCGACGCGCTGCAACTCTTAACACAATGGCGCCTCCTAAGATCATCAAAGCCTTAGATGAATCAGAGGTCATCTGCACCTATGACGAGGCTAGCAACCCCATCATTCCAAAGAAGACCTTGAAAAGCATCGGTAAAGATGTGCTAGACGTCTTTCTCCCGGCCGGTTACCCCCATACCGTGACGCCTGACTACACTACTTACCAGATTTACGTACGTTTTCTTGTTTCCTGATTGCGCAACCCATGCGTGTCTTCACTTGTATGTCTTCACTTGCATGTCTAGGTATTTATTAATATTTTGCTGCAGGACTCCCTTCAGGCTTTTTCCAGCACAATTGCTGGCCTCCTCTCATCCCGAGCCGTGCTCCAGGGTTTCGGCGTTGGAGATTCCACCTCTTCGGCAACCGCAGCTGTCCTTCTTACTGTGCTGCAGGAGTCAACTGGCCGACTTGCCACAATCTTATTCGCGCACCGTCATGGTCGAGCTATAGAGCCAGAGTGCAAATACTACCGCTTCCTAGCTGATATCGTCAATGATTCAGCTTTGTTCCTTGATATACTCTCTCCAGCTCTACCCGTATATCCCAGGATCCTTGCACTCTGTGGGGCTGGTATCCTTCGCGCGCTCTGCGGAATTTCGGGTGGTGCCGCTAAAGCTTCTCTTAGCGCTCACTTCGCCAAGAATGGGAATCTTGCCGAGCTTAATGCTAAGGATGGAAGTCAAGAGACCGTGATCTCACTCCTAGGCATGCTAGTCGGTAGCTTGTTCGTTCATCTTGTGCACGGAAAGATAGCTGTGGTGGTTTCGATGATTGTCCTTATTGGTGTCCACCTCTGGACCAACTACCAGGCTGTTCGCTCTGTACAGATGCGCACTCTGAACAAACAGCGACTCACGATCATACTGGAGGAGGTATCCAGTCCTCGTGGTGCCATCCTCCGTCCCGACCAAGTGGCAGCAAAAGAGCGAATTCTTACGTGGGTCAGTCCGCGTATCACATTTGCCACAACATTCCCCCGGCTTCGCGAGATTAGTCACTTCAAGAATCAGAAGTATCGAAACCGGGGCTATGTTATTGTTCAGCAGCCCACAGGTCAAAAGATCTTCTTGAAGCAGGGTACCCCTACGATGGCTGCTTTACAAGCATGGGTCGAGGCTTACACGGGATCACATTGGCCGGCGGACAGCGTATTCTGGAAGAGCCTTAAGACTGCTGGTTGGGACCTCGAGACAAATGCCATGGAGACAGGCCCTTCTGTCCGGATCGTTATGGGCGATGAGGATAAGTCGGCTTAGTAGAGGCGTTATGGAAGGAGGGCTGAGTATCGGATTTCCTTTTCTTTGATAATGGGGTTTTGGAAGTTTTAAGGACGATCGGATGGAAACCGGATGATACCCCCAATATGCATTGCTTTTTAGGCTCAAGTACTTATTACAAGTAGGAAGCATATACTCAAATGGAGCCTTCAACCAATATGGTATAGTGCATGTGAATATTGTATATGTCGAAGCTAAAAAACGACGCCGTAATCGCTCACGAGCAATTACGCCTTATATATTGTGCGACAGTATATGAACGGCGATCCTTTCTATAACCAACCTGGACACCATGCTACCATACCTAGGTATATACTGATTCTTCACTCGTGTCTTATAATACATTAGTATCCATACAGGTACCACTACTAACCTTTCCCTCTATGCCAGGCCAGCAGCTCGCATAGCCCGCATCTTGACACCTTCCCAGGAGTTTAATTTGGGCCGCACATCTAGATAAAAAGACAGCCTCCCATCGCTAGTCTTGCTATTCCGCCCAGCGTAGAAATCGATGATATACTCGATCTCCTTGCCGCATCTATCCACAACCCAGTCGTGTCGATCGAAGGGGGCCTGGTAGCCTAACAGGGTATTTATGCGGGCTCGAGGGGACATCTGGGTGCTCAGACCGGAGAAAGAGTGTAGCCGTGGACCGCCGCAGCTATATTCCTCATCGATAAATAATCAGCATGCATGCATGGTATAATCCTCAAGTTATGTAGAGATGTTAGATGTCAGATAGGTAGGTAGGTATGTATAACGTACGTAGAGCCCCTCACGTACGGCTCCTCCCAAGCCTTGATCTCGGCCCACGCGCGCTCGTTGACGGCGTTGTGGATGGGCACGACGGCGCGCATGTCCGCGGCGCGCGGGTCGTGGCCCTTGCGCTTCATGGCCTCGAAGAACATGCGCTCCGAGGGATACACCCAGTTCCCCGACGCGGCGTCCGCGCCGGTCTCCTGCTCTGTGTTGGCAGGGCGCGCGGTCTCGGTGTGGTCGAGGAGGGGTTTCGAGGACCGGGGTATCGTGGAGATTTCTCGGGATGTGTCTAGGGAGGGGTGGTTTGGTGGCAATATGGCTTGTTGGGGGTGTGTGGGCGAGGAAGAGGGAGAGGAGAAGAATGGTATGCGTGGGAGGTAGGATGTCCATGAGGACGAGGTCGGGGTCGAGGTTGCCGGTGGTTGTTGGTGTTGGGAGGGCGGATGAGGTGGGGGAGCTGCTCGGGCGGCTTGTTGCAGCCAGGCTTCGCGCGCCTTGTGGTCTACGGGACAGCTTTCTATGTTCTCTGTCGAAGCGGTACTCGGAATGGAGGGGTGATCTGGCGGTAGGGATTGCGACGGTATGGATGGTCCTCCCTCCGTGGCGCCGGCGGCTCGGGCTTGTTGAAGCCATGCCTCTCTACTTTTATGGTCGACCGGACATTCGGATTGCGATTGGTCTGACATTGTGGTTGTAACTTGGAGCCTCGTTACGGCGTTACAATTGACTGTATAGTATAATATATTCGTGTATAGTATTCGTATAATTAAGAGGAAATTAGTGTAGAGAAGCCAGGAAGTTAGTGAGATTCTTTAGTGAAGATTATCAGAAATTCTCGGATTTCGGTCGCATCGAAACTTTTTTGTGGAGACTCTCACCTGCCAAATCGGAATCTACCGATTGAAAACCGGGTTGAGAGATTCAGGGTCGTCTACATAAATTGACATATCACATGCGTATATTAGCTACCTTAGGTGAGTAGGTAGATCTTTAAGTTACCAATATATTTCTCAGTAGTATTAAAGAATTCTATGCCTCAAATCTAAGATCGCTTCCGTCATCTTGTATCTGCTGCAACCGCTCTATATGCTGATGTAGCCAATGTGCCGCTACTCAAAGCTGATGATAAATGCTCACCACGAATCCCGAGAAATTAAGCTTGAAACTTGGGTATTTCGTATTTAGGGGTATTGTTGATGTGGTATTAGTGAATTATACTAAATGTTGGTCGGTCTTTATCGGTCCTTCGCCCACGCCGGTCATTATGATCCTGCTTACGCCTTCTTTAAGCAGACTTGCCGTAGTCTCATCCAGCTGCGTAGCCGCCGAGCTGTACGATCCAGCATCACCCTTCCAGCCATCCGTACTTTGTAGCAGGTTGTAGAACGTTCCTACCACAGGGGCGCTATCCTCCTCTAGATAGTACACCACGGCATTCGGGCCGGCGTCGAACGTATAGGCGGCCACTGTCTTGCCTGCGGCGGAATTGATTGCTTGCACGGCTCTGACTGCAGCCCTGGACACGTCGTTCATGTAGTAGATAGGTGGGTAGGTATCCGCACAGCACGCGTGGAAAGAGTTGGAATCCTTCATAGTCACCTCCGCGAACTTAGCAAAGTCCCTGTCCCTAATGGCGGCCTCCATGGCAGCCATATGGGCTGGAACCACGTTCGCAATGCGCCCTTTGAATAGATCGGACGTAGCAACAGTCTGCTGCATGCCTGACGTCGAACTAACCCCCTTCTTAGCGGCGGAAACGACTAGAACGAGGGCTCTCATGCTCGGCCAGTGCGACGCGGGTGCAACCTCCACCGCCTTGGAGTCTAGACCATCGTCTTGCTCGCCAGCCCTCCAAGCCACGTATCCACCAAACAGACTGCGGCAAGCTGAACCGCTACCTTGACGGGCGATTAGAGAGAGCTCGGTCGGAGAGCTTGGTAATTCATATAGATCTGCAATGGCACGAACTAGGGCGGCGAATCCAGCAGCCGACGAAGCCAGACCGGCGGCCGTCGGGAAGTTATTCTCGGAGACTATGCGGAGGGGCATCGTGGACAGCTTGGGCAGAGATGGGTTCTCAGCCTCGAGAGCAGCTCTTCGGGCACGTAGCTCTCGTAGACAAGCTTGCGTGCGAGCTCCCTTGATGTCGGACGGTTCGCCATTGAGGATAAGGGAATCTTCCTGACCTTGATAGGTGGCGGAGCATGTAGCAGTTGTGAGGGTTCGTAGATCTGCTTGTGACAGGGTAACAGACAGGGAGGAATTAGTAGGAAGATTCAATTTAGGATCCCGCTTTCCCCAATATTTGACCACAGCAATGTTCACCGGGGCGGTGGTGCTGGCTTTGTAGATTGTTTCCGTCATTGTTATAAATATTGCACAGGGTTTTGTTAAGTGATAGGAAAGAGACGGTCAGAAAGTATGTTTTTTGTTTTCCCTTTTTATATCGGTGGAGAATGGAGATTGGAGAATGGAGAGAGGTAGGGAGTGGGAGTGGGAGTGGGAGTGGAGGTGGGAAGGGATAGAGAGAAGATGGAGGGGTACGAAGTACTGTAAATGATCGCCAGGGGGGAGGGACAACACCTGAACCATTCAGGGGATTCAGGGACTTCTCCACAATGCTAAAATAAGCCTAACGCAATTAGTGAAAAAGTCAACGCCTGGTCTCAACAATTATGTACTTCGTGAAACCATACCTCACTATAACTTTTAATAAACCTTTTCCCCCAAAGTAAATTCAATCAATAAGAACGAGATAACAATAGTTACTCCTTTTCCGAATTCCCTCGGAGTTGGCCTCGGAGCCACCAGCATATACTTATGAGGTATATACGATTATATATACGACTCTTCCCATGGCCGCATGTGTCTCGGGGCGTCGATAGTCCCATCGGAAACAGGTGACGTGCTATCATCTGTACCACTATCATCTATCACATACTCGCGTATGATGTTGTCATCCAACATGATGTCGAGCTGTGAATACGCCGCGGCATCCTTTACTGTTGGCTCTAGCCCAGCATCTCTCACGCGGTAACTTATGAAATACAGGATGGCCTCAGCAAGGGCCTCAGCCCTAGTTTCCCGAGGAAGAACTGCAGGTTTCCAGTATATTTGATTTGGATCGGGATGGTAGCCTCGTCTTCGCTCAGCGTCAAATTCGGGCTCTCTTAAAGCTCATTCTTTGAGCATAATGTCGAGTACCAGAGGCGGATAGTCCCGGAGCAAGTGTTCGGGCCATGCGCCGCGCCTTACGTTGAAGCGCACGTCGGAAATGAAGGTGTTGGCTTTAAATATGATGTTACACACCGGGCATGTTCGCGGCTGGGGTCCGAAGACGTCATCTGCCGGATCAGGCAAGGACGCACGTCCTTGACGTACCTAGCCTCCACGGAGACGGGTTGCTTTCATCGACTCTATTCGCTTGGCCTTGGGTAGAGATAATCGAATCGACATTGAACCGACGTGCGTGACGGGGTGGTGGACGATTGTCACTGCGGGCCGGAATGCGATCAACCCATCCACGAGGAGGATCATAGAAGCTCTCTTTGGAATGGCTGGCTAGTCTCCTAGCCTGTCTCCTAGCCTGTCTCCTAGCCTGTATACTAGCCCGTAAAATGTCTATTGGTGAGGCCATATTGTCGGCATTTACCATTTCCTCGTCGGACCAGTCCGAAGGCGTCTGCTGTTCACCTATTTCGAACGCGAGGAACCCTCCATCATTCCAAGGGGACGCGATTGTAAATTTCCTTCCAGACTCGTTCCTTGTTCGAGTGACTGGATTGATGATCGAAGAGCACCTCAATCTCAGGTGATACCCGGGCGCGTAGCTCATAGCGTAACCTCTTACAGTACTCAAAGTTCTTGTTATATTGGTTAAAAGGCCCGTGTGGGCGCATGAACAAGAAGTTTTGCTGTACGAATAAGAAGTGTTCGTCAATCGCGTCCAGAGTTCTAGCGAGGGCTACTCCGCCCAGCAACGAGGTAGGTGAAAGCTGAAGAGGACCGTCCACCTGTGACGTCTCTGGTTGAAGAACGACTGGCATATATGAAGATATAATGAAGCAGTGATTATTGTTCCTGTGTGGAAACGAGTGCTGGTGTTATTCAAAGATAGGTGAAGGGGGTGCAAAGGTGAAGAGAGTGTAAAGGTGAAAGCACTGTAAAGGTGAAGGGAGTGCAATGGTCCAGAGGATAGGCAACAAGCCAATTCTAGCCACCTTTATATAAACCCCGAGCCCTTCTCAATTACCTAGCATATCACTGCACATCTTGAAGCCATCGTTTAGTTTCAAACTATAAAACCAACGCTTCACCTCTTGTCAAAGCTGTCGAATCATAGCGTTGCATTGCGCTATGACGCCACAACGACTATGTAGATACCCTCGCCATCGTCAAAGGGGGCATACCCGATTACACGTTTTTAGATCTTCAAGTCTATAAGGCCTATAGAATTAATGTCATTCGGATTCGCAACCTCGGGAGTACCGAGTTTTTATCAGGGACATCTGTTATTGAGCATATGAAGATACGAACAATTATGGGTGTTGTATCCTCACGCAAAGACAGGGTGATAGCTAACCGACAGCAGCACTGACCTGTTGGAAACTTAGAACGAAAGTATAACACTTACTTCTGTGTCAACTTGTACTAGTAGGAACCTTAGTATCTTAGGAGCGGTCTTTAAACATATCATAATCATCATATGGTACATGGTGCATTGACCTAATAATGAAGTATATTTTATATAATTACGTGGCTTGGAAAGCGTTAGACTTTATTCCTCATTAACACTCCCAGTTCCTCTCCCCTGCGAAAGTATTAGGGACCAGTGTATATGAACCATTCGCCGGTTTCTGTGTCGTGTGTCAAATTTGATCTCTTGACCGTGCCACCTTTCAAGCTACCAGCTTCTACATCCCCAACGGCAGGAGATCCGTCAGTTCGATGTAGCCGGTTCTCACCGGCAAGAACTGTAAAATTTGCCAAAGGAATCTCATATCCGTTACGGCGAGTGGTCGTTGGGACGCCGAAGAAGGCGGCATCTACTTTCTCGTGGCTGATAGACAGCTCGTAGTACCCACGGTAGTATAGATCCTGCCATTGTAGCTCTTCGTTTGCAGTTGTGAGCCACTCCGAAAGAGCAATAGCAGCCTCTACTGTCACGTTCTGTCCTATCGGGGACGGAGAGCTAACAGCTGAACCAGCAAACTCGACCCCCATAGATCCAGATCCAGTAACCGGGTCGTACGGGTGTTCGTCGAGCCAAACGAGATCAGAAACCCAGGACGCATGCGAATCTCCGGCTAGGAACACATTGTTTCCTATGTTGTTCTCATATAAGGTTTTGAACGTGCGATTGCGGTTCGCTTGATACCCATCCCATTGGTCATAATTGAAAGGCAAGTCATCACTAGTAGCCAGGCTTTCGTTCATTCGGCTGAAAATGATCTGGTTACCAATTATACGCCACGTAGCACCTCGAGTGGAACTTTCACGTAGAGTACGATAAAACCACGCTTCTTGTCGAGAACCCATAAGGGATCGGCTAGCATCGTTATGTATGTCGCCGAGATATTCGGTATTCCAATATAAATCAGTAATGCTCCGATCGTACTGTCGAGTGTCAAGCATGACAAGGTCTAATAAGTTTCCAAACTTAAAATTGCGCCAGATTCGTAGATTGTCATCCATGTCGACTTGTCGAATAGGCACTTTGGAACGACATAGTTAGCGTTAGACATTCATCGTGCGACCTTTACACAAACTCACTCCACTCAAAATAGGCACGAACAGCATTCATCTTTCGTTGATCGACTGATACACCACCGTCCATTACGAACGATTCTTCAGTATTGTTCAAATGGGCGGAACCGTCTTTCCAACTGTTATCAGCCACCTCTGTTCGCGGCTATAGTTAGCTCTGAAGATCACGCGTCCCAATATGGCGAACGTACCATGGTCGTCCCAGACAGGTATCCAAGGGAAGCTCTGGTGATTTTCGAGCAGGTCAAGATCAGTTCTGTAGGTGGCGATGCGTTTTCGATAATCGTAAAGACTACACGTACGTCAACCCAGTCACAAGGTAGAGTCCTTTCAGTGTTTTCAGTGTTACGCACGTGAATATCTCCTTATTCGGAAGCGGGATTCGATCGTAGGCATTGCCCCAGCCATACTCGCCATTAGCGTACTCGTATATATAATCGCCTAGGTGGACTACATAATCGACGGAGTCTTTCCTGACCGTATTACCGTATGCGTTGAAGAAACCAAATGCTGCACAATGGAAATTAACTACTAAAGTGACGATAGAAACCAGCCAAGCTGAAACTCACGATAGTTGCTGCAAGAATATACGGCAAGTCTCACTGGCTCCAGTACCTCGTCATTCGCAGAAGGGATTGTCTTAGTGCGACCAACAGGAGAGGTATTATTTGAGTTGCACACGTTGAATTGGTAGTCTAACGCCAGCCAAGTCAGTGAAGTTCCAACTCAATGCTCTCGCCTGCTTGGCTGAGCCGTATCGCTACTTACAATAAGTTGTGGAAGACTTCAATTTTTTGGCTTCAACCTATAACGACTATTAACTTATTACTCAAGGTGCGCTTGGGTATAATCTTACCTTGACTGTATAGTCGATATCGGAACTGGTATATGCCCTCCCAGAGTCTACGATGTCTTCGAATGTTGAAGTACCGCTTATTTTCCAATCTACACAGACCGGCTTGTTGCTCTTTGCCACGAATTGCTCAGTCGAGTGATCGTAAAGGGAGACGTAGCCTGACACGGTTATATTGCTCCTGTCATTATCACTAGATGGCGCGGCCCTAGTCCAGAGAATGACGCTATCGTCATATGGGTCGCCAGAAGCAACGCTGTGAGTAAAATTCAACTGGCTCGGATCCCAATGTGAGTTCGCCTCGGTCCGTTTAGCCACTTTACTGATTGATACGCCAAGCGATGTATGACGCCTTGAGGGAGAAAAGTAGTTTAGATTACCGGTGAAGGCGGCCGAAGCGGCACCAACGAGGAAGAGATAACGAATACTATAAACCATGATGAATGGCGATATCTGATCGTGTTCCTTACCGTCCGCCTGGATGGAATGGGGAAATGCTCCCTTGAAGAACTAACTGTCCATTATATTTACCCAAGGCACTTAGGTAGATCTGACATCACTTATAAAGTATACCGAATACCGACATGCTTGCAGTTGCAGATCGAATACGAAGGAAAGAAGAGCTGAGAGTAATCGGCAAAATATGATTGGATAGAGCTCCAACAAGCTCAACTTTTATTAATTAAAGTGCAGTACCTGACTTGCATAGTGCCATGGCAGGTACCATAATAAAGAGTCAGCTCGTGGATGCGCCTCACAACGTGGGGAATTTCTCTATTCTCATTGGGCCGTTGTATATATGTTGCCGGACCCGAGCCGGATTAAGTCGTACGTTGGCTGAATGCGTGGAAGATTGGAAGATTTCCATTTGGCATTCGGATAGATCACCTAACGTACCATAAGGGTAGTCCCGAGGAGTTAGTTAATTGATATGGTATCTCAATCATATCTCAACCACTTCGGCGACAAGGCACGAGATATGTTGCATATGCTTTCTTGAGAATGAGTAAGTTGTACGATAAGAACTTCAAATAAATAATTAGTTACCAATAGATAAGTGAAAGTTTACTTAATCTTGGCACTCTCCCCTTACCTTTTACCCCTACCTTTCCCCGCTTTAGGTATGCTGTATTGTACCTTGTATTCCTTTTGTACAGTGTGCTAAACTATGTTATTACGTAACTACACAGTCCAGATCTATGAGCTAACGCTGCTAATAAATGGTTAATAAGCTCTTGGATTTCTTTTCCTTTTCTTCTTCTCTTTGAGACTTTATAGGTCATTATATCATTGACTTTATTGTCTACCCTTTCCATCCTGGTCTTTAGCGTGACAATTATCATGTTTTGGATCAATTCAGCTCCGAGCACAGTCTGGAATTACTCCGGACTGTTAAAAGCCAATACTGTCGGAAAGGGAAATAAAACAATCGGTTAAGATGCGGGATGAGATGGAAACGGCCCCTGATTTACAGCTGCTATAGCTAGCTACCTTAGCTCCTATAGCCTATGGATCCTGATTATCTCCAGCGGACGCTAACGTGTAGCGTGGGTTACAGCGAGTTCTCTCCCTCACGAATGAACCTATCAACGTCAGATTTGGGTAGCACGAGCATTGGCACGAGGGTTCTCTATCTTGATTACATGTGCTAGCAACAGCTTAGCTCTGTATGGTGAGAACGCCTCATGCACTTATACTACTTTGCCTTTACAAGCTATTACCTTAGACCCTACCCACAGCAGATCTTTGCTTACCTACCTACCTAGTTAGGAATCCCTCGTCTTATCTCTTGGTAAGAAAGAAACACCGAGCTCTCATGCGCTAGATACGACGGATATGGCCATTACGTAGTTGGTCAATCGCTTATTAGCGGGACGCTCAATTTCGATCTGGAAACTTATTGTGAAAACTCTCGGTTTGCTGTTTTTCAACATTTACGCCCATTGTTTGGTGTTAATTTACCTAGATACTATCCATTGCCATCCTCAGCATATTTTCTCTTCCTATTATGCTCGAGTAACACAGATATATATATACATATACATATATCCCACGTATAAGTTTGCGTTCGTCTGAATTACGTTGTCCACCTATGTTCCTTTCGCGCAGATTATTCCAATTTAGATCGAACTAGCAGCAGGAAGTGCTCGATTCAAACATGGCAGCAGAAGAAAAGAGAATCGGAGGGTCAGAAGATCCTGGCCTTTTTGAAAGAGACGTCGGAAATATCGAGGATTCTACCATAGGCGACGCCATAGATATTCTGGCGCTTCAAGACTTGGATCCTGCTCTTAACGCGAAAATGCACCTTGTCAATAACGTGAGACCAGGCCTACGAGTGTCGCTGATAGCTGGCGACTAGATCACTAACGCACTTCAGGCCATTGATGAGATTGGTTGGACCAATTATCATTGGAAACTATTCGTTTTGAACGGGTTTGGGTAAGATATTATCGTCGCTCGAAACCAAAAAGGCTATCGAATACTCACGCGACCTCATAGTTACGCAGTCGATTCCCTAGTACTCTTACTCCAAAGTAATATAGCAATTCCGGCCTACAAAGAGTTTGGCGAGGTCGGATATGACAATGCCCAGACGATTGCTACGTACGTTGGAATGCTGGTCGGGGCGCTCTTTTGGGGTATGGGTGCCGATATTATAGGGCGTCGTTGGGCGTTCAACGTATCTCTCTTCATTTCCGCCGTAGCAACAATTGTCTCGGGCGCGGCTCCGAATTGGGCCTCCCTAGGCTTTTTTACCTCTATGGTCGGATTTGGAGCTGGTGGCAATTTGATATTAGACACCACTGTCTTCCTCGAGTACCTCCCCAGCAACAAGCAGTGGGCGTTAACATTTCTGGCCTGCTGGTGGGGTATCGGACAAGCTGTTACGGGCTTCATCTGCTGGGGCTTCTTAGGTGAGATTGATCCAAAGTCATAAGATGTTGAGGTTCTCATATATGATACAGTTCCACCTCAGTGGAATTGTGAATCTGCCGATAATTGTCCAAGAGAATCCAACCAAGGGTGGCGATACGTCATGTACACTTCCGGAGCTCTCGTTTTCGCCATGTCTATTGCACGTGTCACCGTTGTTCGTCTACAAGAGACTCCAAAATACCGCTTGGGAACCGGAGAAGATGCTGAGCTGGTAGAGACACTGCATTCGATCGCCAAGAGATATAATCGACGCTGTACGCTGACCTTGGAAAAATTGGAAGCTTGCGGGACAGTAAAGACTGCGCATAGCGAGAGTCGCTATTCGTTTCAGGAAAGTTTCGTTCATCTTTCTGGACTCTTCGCTACGACTAAAATCGGCATTTCAACCGTGCTCATTTGGATATCGTGGACGCTGATTGGACTTGCGTAGGTCCAAATTGGAAAAGCTTGTATCTCCGGTCCGAAAGCTAACCATTGGTCTTCAGCTACCCTCTTTTCTACGTCTTCCTAAAGTATGTTCAAATACCT
Source organism: Daldinia vernicosa (assembly GCF_022497035.1). Taxonomy (NCBI): domain Eukaryota; kingdom Fungi; phylum Ascomycota; class Sordariomycetes; order Xylariales; family Hypoxylaceae; genus Daldinia; species Daldinia vernicosa. The sequence goes on from NW_025953918.1 coordinate 909,028, forward strand.
ACTAAGTAAGACTCTTATCTAACGCGATATTAGCACGTATCTTGCCAGCCGTGGTGCTTTAGACGGCGTTGGAACTTTCGACACATGGCGTAATTATACACTTACGAATATATCCGGCATCTTTGGGCCAATCCTAGCAGCATATATGTGCAACCTTCGACTCCTCGGCCGAAGATACACCATGGTCATTGGTGCGCTAGTAACTATGGTCTTCTTCTTCGCCTATACAGCTGTATCAACCCCAGCGCAGAACGTTGGGTTTAGCTGTGCTATTGCATTTTGTCTGAATATCTACTACGGAACATTATATGCGGTACGTAAACCCCTTAGTTTGAAAGATGCAAGAGAAGGAAACCACTAACTCGATGTTTCAGTATACCCCTGAGGTGCTACCGAGTGCCCATCGTGCGACAGGAAATGGCATTGCAGTCGGCTGTAATCGTATAATGGGTATTATCTCCGCGGTTGTCGCTAGTACTGCCGACACTGGCACTGTCGTGCCGATTTATATATGTGCAGCTCTCTTTCTTGCCATGGCGGTTATTAGTGCTGTCTTCCCGTTCGAGCCATATGGACGGAGGAGCTCATAATCTTATGCGATTTTCATATAAGAAGCGATTCATGCGTAATGACGCATTGGCTTCCTAGGCACCTCTCCAGCCTATCCGTGGTCCTGCTGAGCTTCGAGCGTCAGGGTTCTGGATTCGCAATGACGCGATAGCACGATACACGCCTAGAGTTGGATCCGGATGGTCCAAGGTATCTTAGGGCGAGGATTCGTAGGTTACTAATAATAGCCAATACCCCCCAGTAGGGTGCTAGGTTAGTTACTTCGACTAATCCTGCCACAGAGAGCTGCGGATATTAGTAGGCAGTACTCCAATATAGTCACAACATATATATACGTTAATAACCAGTCTAACTATGAGTTAACGTCGTCAAATACTGGATATCTACTATTGTTACGAGGCTTCATATCTCCCGCCCAATACCGTTGCTTTAATAGTACTACAAAACGTACTGAAGTAGTATTATCACTATAGATGAGGTGTATCTTATCTTGATGTATGGATATGTTTCATCGAGCTACCTGATTATCGATCTATTCCATGACACCTATGGCTAGAGAGACCGTTAACATGACATCAAGTACCAAGAATCATTTATGTGAACAAGAGTGTTTTAGATTAAAAGCCGTATTAAGCTTATGTAGATTAAGGCCAGAGGTCTCACGTGAAATCCAACATATCTTAGCATTACTATCCGGATCCCTATTTCCGAGATACATAAAGTGTACACGATGCGTCCTGCCCTAACAATTCTTAAATTCCGATTAGAAGACGATATTTCAGAGCAAGTCTGTTATTTGTCATTCTCGAAAATATGTCCTAAAGTAGGCGTAGTGTAAGACAGAAAATAGTAAGACCGCGTCATCTCTTTTCTCTACCGACCATGGAAAAGATTAATAGAGACGAATCTCACCTAAAAACATAAATAAGGCATGCTTATATCTCTGTTGACTGTAACCAAGATAACATTACATGCTCTGAATATGGAGTGGAAAGATGAAAACAGCTTACTCATTGCTATACGGTCTTTATTAATTATAGCATGTACGCGATACGCATTAGCAAATACGCAATGAAATCTATTATGAATCCATACTGACGTAAAATAGAGATGTTCTAGGGATCATCTGCCCATCAGCCTCTGCACCAGGCATGGCAATCTTCCACATCCCCTAGTCGTTCTCGACGGAGCAGACACACACACACACACTCTCTCTCTCTTCTTCACAACTCATCCGTCCCTTTCCTCCCCGCTTGCAAACTCAAACTTACTACTCTCCCTCAACCACGCCTCCAAATTCTGCACCCGCGGCTCCTCGGCCCTCAGCGCATCGATATCGACGCCGTACCCATCCGTCTCGAACCAGCGAAACATAGACCCCACGTTGTTGCGCGCCACCAGCCCGCGCACCGCCCACCCCACCACAGTCCACGCCTGCGGGAGCGCCGCTCCTCCTCCCCCGGCTACGCGCGCGTACACGGCGCGCGCCTCCTCGAGCGTCAGCTCGTCGCCTGCGAGCCCGAGGGCGCGGTTGCGGAAACGCGGATCGGCGCGGTGGAGAAGGGCTTTAGAGGCGAAGACCCCGATGTCCCGCACGCTGACGAGTTGTAGCTTGCAAGACGCGGACATGGTGCTCCAGAGGCTGGCGAATACCATGCCGAAAGTACCGCCTGGGTTCACTGGGGAGAGGAGGGGAGGTGGTTAGAAAGGTGGCTGGCTGATTGAGTGAGTGAGTGGTGGGGGATTTGTGAGGGGTAGGTAAAAAGGGGGGGTGAGAGCCGTGCACTGGTACAGTGATCAAACCCCTGGTGGGTAACGCAAGGGGATGGGGGATGGATTGGAGCCAAGCGGTTCAGTTGGGTTTTTAAGGGAAGTAGGTCACTTACGATTATCCATGAAAGCGACAGGCCTGAGGATCGTGTAAGTCAGTTTACCATCCGAGCCCTCGGCGACGGTGCGCAGATGCAGCTCAACATTGTGCTTCTGCGCAAAATGTGGGACATCAGTAGGCGTGTCCCAGGACTTCGGTTCGCCGCCACGATCTACGCTCGAAAAGACGAAATGCGTCGGTTTCTCAGGCGAGGCGTGCGCACACGCCGCATCGACGAGGTGTGTGGCCTGCGGTTCCTCGTCCGGTGGCGTCGTGTAGCTGAACACGGCATCGATGTCCGGGTGAGCCTCGAATATGGGCTCCGGATGCCGAGCGTCGCCTTCCACGACGCTTAGGTCTAGGGAAGGGTACTTGGAGGGCAGGGCCTGTGCTTTGGGCGAGGAAGCCGTCCGAGTTAGCGCGAGGACCTTGACCTTGGCCTCGGGCGTGGTCGATAGCTGTCGAGAAAGCTCGGCGAGCACGGAACCCCCTTGTTGGCCTGTCGCGCCGACGACGAGGATGGTGCATGGGGCGGTGGACATGGCGGCTGCTGGTACCCGAACGAGGAGAAGCCAAGGAAAATGATGAGATAGGTGCCTAAGAGTATGAAGGATAGAAGGTCGACCGAAGTTGGCCAAGAGTTAAGTTGCCCTTGGAAGTGCAAAGAGCGGCTTGTGTAAAAGGATATTAATAAAGTTCTGGCTGGTCCGGATATCCCTAGAACTAACCCAAGCCACCAATACAATCTAATCTAATCCTTCAAAGCCTTGTTTTAGTGGTGATTAAGATTCTACTGATACGCATCTGCCGTGTGCGGCGTGCGGTTTCTAGTTGTAAATACAATCCTCGAGCTCATTATTACAACCGGGCACAAGTGACGCCGGCCGGACAAAGCTAGGCCGAGTCCTCAGCTACCTAACCTAAGGTATATGTGATAACTTATGGGTGGCGCAGCGTGAAACAAGGGAACAACATAAAAAACCTATCGATGAGGTCAATGATCCAGAGCCAACCGTGCCACCAATTTAGCTCGATTTTCCCTTTCGGTCCCGAGCTTAAGGTATGGTGAATCGGGAACTCGCATATGGCACGTTTCATGGATTCCGGTAAACGAATCAAAGGAAGCACAGGTTATAAGCCACACGTCGAACACGTCCAAAGTTTGTGTGAATAGGTACGCATCGACAACTTCTAATGTGCCTTGCTCCTTAAGTGAACACTTGCTTGGTTACAGAAAATACCTGCGTGTATAATGTATGATATATGATGTATGATGAGGGCGAGTCTTTGGCAAACTCCATGCCTGTCTTTCTTGTCTCGTGGAATATCGTGTGGTACTACTACCATGTAGTAAAGTCGAAATCCGGTTAGAAGAAAGAAACCCGAATCTAAGCCTTTCGCTCTCTCCGCCATGCATATGCATCAGTGCCCTCTCGTAATAAATGCATGCAGCGCCTGCTCCGAGTCTAAGGTCGTTATCAATGCGCCACCGAATGCAAGAGCAATGAAACTGGTGTCATTAATCATCCTTCTGCAAATATCCTCACATGGACGGCCCATCCCACGCGTCTCTCCTAAGTCGGCAGAGCCATGCTCGCTTATGCGGGAAAGATATTTCCCTTTCCTTCGCGAAGCCTCCGTTCTGGAGGTGCTGAATAAATCTAGGCACGAATTAATAAACCGGCGGACATCCGCGTGTGGTGGTGGTGGTAAGACTCACTTCGTATTGTCAACCCTTGGTTCGAGGCAGATATTCATCGTACGGTAGTCTGCCTGTAAGCACCAGTGAACGATGCTCGAGAGCCAGTGCTGAACTCTTCCCCTCGCCCACTCCTCTCCAATCAACACGTGGATGCCTCTGTCGAAGTCCTGCGCATCGTTGCCCATATAATGTCCTACGTTGTCCTCCTTAACCCAATAGATTTCGAAATATCCGAAGGGCACGCCGTCCCACATCCCGATGGCCGGGAATGAATGGCGCGACTTGAGAGCGTCCGAGAGAAAGTTGGGCTGGTACGCGCCCCAGAAGGCCTGGACTCTGGGGTTAGAAAACCACATCTGAAGGAGTGAGGTGTCGGATAAGGTATTTAGGTGTGTATTATCCCGTTCGGCAGGCCCCATAGGTCCAAGGCAAGGGATAGGCTTTGGTGAGAGGGATGCTACGCGAAATGATAGGTACTTCCCCACACTAGGTACGAAGCGAGTATAAAATATCTCTCCCATATGCGGTGGCTTCTGTCGCAGCGGATGCCGGACATTGTTTGTTAATATGTACTGCAACGGTGCAGGAGGATAGAAGGTTGGGAGGTGAGAGGATGAGCGATATGGCCCGATGGGGGAAGATGGCACTTCAGCAGCTAACTGGTTAGACATTGTTGCCAGCTGACCTGCATCGCTTCTAGCCGGAGATGTAGGCCGGCTACTACTAGGCGACCCAGGATACGACGAGCTGTGCTTCAAGGGCTGCAGAGTAAAAAGAAATAGGCCGCTGTGGATTTGCCAGAATGCTCGTCGAGTAACGAACATTTTGTCCCATCCATGGTTATGCTCACAAGAACTCTCTCCGACAGCAGAGTCCAGGCTTGACATCAGGCCCATTCTCTCTAGTTTCGGTATCATGTTCCGCGTGCGTAGGACACCATCCCGTTTAATTCTGATGCGCCACTCGCCCCTAGGTCTTGCTTCCGGGGGAGCATGCTTAGACTGTTCCGTCAAAACGTATGGTGATGGTTCAGGCTGCTGGAAATACCAGTACAGAGTCACCCACAGAAACATGGCTATCTGTCGGGAGTGGCTGGCGAGAGGCTTATATTCGCCATCCGGAGGATTCGAGATAGATGAGATGAAAATAGTGTCATTTTGCAAGGTCGGCTTGTTGTACTTGTGAATATGGCTGTGCCTGGAGCGGGGCTCATTCGCGGAATCTTTAAGGGTGGGATCCTGAAGATGGTCTTCAGGACGATCTTCACTATGTATAACGACAGTCCAACCAATAGGGAATGGCCCGTGGTGGTAACTGAGCTCGTTATACTTGAAGAATAAGCCAGAGAACACGGGTTGGACTGTGAAACTCTGGCCATCTGGCAGATGGACAATAGACGGGGCCATTTGATTTGAGATAGGTTGGGATGTGAAACTTAGGTTGAAGTGAATACTAGGTAGATATGTATGTTGTAAATTATGTAGAATGTGAAATCTATATGAGGCGGGGGTTATCACTCATTTCGGCGCAATAGATTCGCTAATAACACTTAAGTATTAAAATGGGTAGCTCAACAGACGTCGTGCTCATGTGATGGATGAGTCCAAGAAGAGGCAATAAGATTTCATCGTGAGAGTGTAAGAGGCAGTGGAAGCCGAAAGAAAAGATAAAAATATGTACCTACCTAGGCTAACCTAGGCTAACCTAACCTACATATGTCATGTATAGCCAATGTGGGACGACGTCTACATGATACCAACAGATTACATACAAACGGCGACTCCGTTTCGTTGGCTTTAGGAAACGTCATACCACTAGACTTGGCGCGTGGAAAAACAACAGTATACCATACATTAGGGAGTAAGTAGGTAGCTCTGTTTGGTAGTTAGCGGGGTTCGCAGTTCGCAGTTTGCAGTTTGCGGTTTGCGGAGTTTCCCTGTTAAAAAACTTGTCTTGTCATGAGAGGGGAAGAATCAGGGGATTGTGGTGTTAGTGGTGTTGGTTTGGGGGCTGTTCGGGGTCTTGGGAGTTGGTCTTGGGGTCATCTTGATCTGGAATTTCCCCTTTCCCCAGATTCTTCCCTCCCGACCCTGACAGCCGCATGCATCCATCGTCGTCGTGACTTATACGTAATGTACTTAGGTATCTACAGCCCTAAGAGATAAGAGACACGGTGGCGTGTGTCATACCAAGTCGTAGGTATCCAATAAGAAAATAATTATTGTTAAGCACGTATTACCGTAGAAGTAAGCGTCTTTTCATAGTGGAACATTTTAAACTGTCGGGTTATAGCGAGGTTAGTTAGGGTCTTTTCTCATCGAAATGTACGTGTAGGTAATCAGGTAAGTTGGCAATGTATTAGGTAAAATGCAGAACCCTGCAGCGGACACACTGGCGGGATAATCTGTAAAATGTTTAATGTTTGCTTGACAAAAATAAAGTGAGGAAGGAACCGGGATGGAATCCTTCAGCCCAATAGCCCCATTTCCATATGATCCCCACCTACGAATAACCCCGATACAACCTTGTACTTGCATATCTAAATGAGGAGAGATGAGGGGAGATAAGTGGGATGATATATGCAACAATTGATATGTGCAATTGATATGTGAGGAGGGGTGAATCAATTATCAATTTTCATGTCTCTCGTTTTGATAAGAGAACCCCGACATCGAAGCACCTTCTTATGAGTCACCCAACTATTTTATATGCGACTGCGACTGCGACTTGATTCATACATCTAGATTTCACTTCTTCTCTAAACGAGAAACAGAAATCATGGCGTCGAATACCAAACCTGGCGAGAACATGCTATGGGGAGGCCGCTTCACCGGTACGTGTAATACCTTGTATTAGTTGTTCGTGTTCGTGATCGTGCAACATCCTCCACTAGCACCAAAACACTCACTTTGAACTTGGAGTTTCCGACTTGGTAACTATACTAATTCTTGTCCCAGGTGGCCTTGACCCCCTCATGGTGGCTTACAACGAGAGTATCCACTTTGATAAGAAGCTCTACAAGCAAGACATCTTGGGTAGCATCGCCTTCGCCCGGGCTAACAAGAAGGGCGGCATCATAACAGAAGGTGAATTCGACAAGATTGAAAAGGGCCTGCAGGCTGTTATGAAAGAGTGGGATAATGACGAGTTTGTCATTGTACCTGGCGTAGATGAGGTGTGTGCTGCTTGTTGTGTTCCTGCTTAGAACCTCAAAATCTAGCCTAGAGAAGGGAAAGCAACTAATTGCTTATAAAAAAGGACATACATACTGCCAACGAGCGCCGTCTAGGCGAGATAATAGGCAAAGACGTAGCCGGCAAGCTCCACACTGGGCGTAGCCGCAACGAGCAAGTCGCATGCGACATGCGTATGTGGCTGCGGGACGAGCTGCGCAAGATCGAGGGCCACATCGTGACCTTCCTCCAAGTCGCTGCCGACCGCGCCGAAAGCGAGGTCGACCACGTCATGCCCGGCTATACACACCTGCAACGCGCCCAGCCCATCCGTTGGAGTCACTGGGTCATGTCGTACAGCTTAGCCTTCGCCAGCGACCTAGAGAGACTGCGCGAGGTTGTCAAGCGCGTCAACAAGAGCCCCCTAGGATGCGGTGCCCTCGCCGGCAACCCGTTCAACATCGACCGCGATATGATGGCCGCGGAGCTGGGCTTCGAGGGACTGCTGTGGAACTCAATGGGTGGAGTGGCGGATAGGGACTTCGTGGCGGAGACCCTGCAGTGGGCGTCGATGCTCATGCAGCACGTATCGCGATGGGCCGAGGACTTGATTATTTACTCGACCGCCGAATTCGGCTTCGTGCGGCTAGCCGACGCGTACTCGACCGGCAGCTCGCTGATGCCGCAGAAGAAGAATCCAGACAGCTTGGAACTACTGCGGGGCAAGAGCGGCCGTGTGTTCGGCCAGATGGCTGGGTTCATGACGACCCTTAAGGGTCTGCCTAGCACGTACAACAAGGACTTGCAGGAGAGCTGGGAGGCCATGCTGGACACGGTCAAGACGGTTAGCGACAGCGTGCAGATCGCGACCGGCGTGCTGGCCACGCTCGCCATCAAGCCCGAGAAGATGCGAGCCGCTCTCGACCCCTTTATGCTCGCCACCGACATTGCCGACTACCTCGTCCGCAAGGGAGTACCGTTCCGCGAGACGCACCACATCTCGGGTCGCGTAGTCGCCCTATCCGAGCAAACCGACACTCCCATGAACGAGCTCACATACGACCAGCTCAAATCGGTCGACGCCCGTTTCGAGAAGGACATCGCCGAGTATTTCGACTACGAGCGCAGCGTCGAGATGCGATCTGCCAAAGGCGGCACTAGCAAGGAGTGCGTTCTAGAGCAGATCAAGGTTCTGAGACAAATTCTTAATGCCTAATCTTGTGTAATATTCTCTACCGGCCGGGCGGTTTCTATTTGACGAATCCGGAAGGTCAAGGGTCAAAAACGTGCGTTTTTTTCAGGGGTAATTCTTATGACGGATGACCAGAACAGGAAAAGAAGAAAAATTAGGTATAGACAAAAATTGGCCTTCTCATCCAAAAATTTGTGCCTTTCACGCGCGTTAAATTGCATAGCACAAGATTCTCAAATTTGATCTCGATGGGAATAAACTACGCTTTGTTCTATAGATATATATTCTATGTGTATTCGGCGGGTATCATGACTCATTACTCTCATCCGGCTTATGTCTCGCATTTTCTTTGCGATTCTTATCATCGTGCTCGCGATCGTTTTCGCCCTTCCTCTCCTCGTGCTCAAGTACTTCCTTAACATCCGCCCCGCCGAGATCCGTCATCTCGTCCCAATCGACATCATACTCCTCCGCCACGGTCCTGATCTCCCGCCTCAGCGCATTCACGTCGTGCAATAAAATCTCCCACTTCTGCAGGTCAAACCCGCGCTCCTGGTACAGGATGTTCTGCCTCCGCGTAACGGTAATCTTGAGCGCGGCCTGGTAGCTCAGGTCCCGGCTGATGAACAGGAACCACAGATAACCGCCCATCATGGTACTGTTCATGGGTTAGTTAATAATTAGTCCTAAGTAGAAGAGGAGTAGGACGACATGCCTTAAACCGGCGAGATACGTGACAGGTTCCATCAAGTCCCAGCCAAGGTCAGTGTGGAAGGTCAGGAAGTAAACGGCGCCCCACCAGCCCGACAGAACGACGAATCCGGCTTTTGCGATTCGATGGACGCCGCGATGGGCAAGCATATCGCACTCGTGCTTGATCTTGGACAGCGCCTCGATCCTGCGGGACATGCGGCGCAGGCGGACGCGCATGTAGTGCGTGCGGTCGTTGAAGCTAGGCACGTCGACGCGCATCTCGGCGTCGTGGCCGGAGATCTCGATGGCGAACTCGCGGCCGCGCGCGGCGTCGCGGATGAAGTCGCCGATCTCGGTGGAGCTGCTCCAGCGCACCCAGTCCTTGTGTTCGGCGGGGGTGTCGGCGCCCTCGCGGCCGAGGCCCGAGTACGACGCGATGTTGGATTTGTTCTTGCCGATCCCGATCTCCCGCCCGGTCTCGTCTCGCTCGGAGCTTTCCGCTAGGAAATACACGCTGGGCATCTTCTCGCGGCCGTCGCTGTCGCGAATGGGTGGGAGCTCGGCTTGGATTAGGCGCTCGAGGTAGGATAGGGGTTGTTGGGGGTGGACGAGCAGGGCTAGGGGTTGGATGTCTTCGTTTTGGGCGAGAGATCGGAATTCCCCTTTATTGCCATGCTCGTCGTGTGTCGCATCGACGGGTAGAGGCAGGATCAGTTTTAGGAGTCGGGTTGGAGTGGTTAGTAGTTTGCCTGGTCGATCATTAGTCCATTGGATCATTTGAAGGGCAATGGAACATTTATATTTATTACCCTTGGTCATGGTCTTATTCATGGTCCTCCTCGACTCGCTGACGGGAGGCTCGTCGGCGCCCTCCCTCTGCCAGGGACGTTTGATCTGCTGCTTCGTAGCATCTTCAATTCCGGATCTTACTTCTTGCTCGTGAGCTTCTTGGTCCCGCTTGTTTGTTTCCCGTACCGTCTCGTCGTCGAGCTTCTGTTTTCTCGTATATGGTGTAGTTGCAAAACATCGATACGATGAAGGTACCACTATTTTTGCTTTCTCCGGCGATATTATAGTCGAAGTATAAATATTGCCAAGACGGCGGCCAGTGAACTGCCGTATGCTCGAGGCTGTCAACTGCGAAAACGCTCTAAACGCATAGCTCATCGCGCTCTATTTATCACGACGTTTTCAAATAATTAATTATTATTTTTTTTATTTTTTTATCTTTATTTTTATTTTTTTCACTTTGGTAGGTCATAAGTACTTTGTACAGAAGAGTTGACTTACATTTTACCTTGCGCAGCTCTAGAAAGCTGGCGGACTAAATGCTCCATAGCATGTTTTTTCGTCGCAAAAGCCCGTTGTCCACTATTTCGTACTTGTTTTGCTCATGACGTCACAGGGCATTATCTCTTAACCAGTCGTCAACGCAGCACGTGGTTATCTCTTCTTTAGGAGGTAGTTAGCGAAATTACCTAAACCAAGGCCATTTCCAGATTTACAGCGGGTCTACAAAGACGAAATCCAACAAAGTTATAGTGTTGCAGTGTTGGTAACAAAGCCGCCGCATAGCTGTCGCACCTTTTTTCTTTTACAACTATTACGCTATGGAAACCAATTTTGATACAAAACCTTACCTAAGGTATAGGTACAAGGTTAATTATTTTTCTGGCTTTTAAAAGACGATCTAATTGATTTACATAACTAGAACATGATATCCGAACAAAACTTATATTGCCCCACGAGGGAACTTTTTTCGAAATGATCCCTTACCTAAGGTATACAAGTGAGCAAGCGAGGCGCGCCACATGTAAGACTTAAAACCATCCGATGAGCGGTCCAAGCCCAGCGCCACAATGATGCCAGGTACCTAGGTAGGCAACAAAATTGGCGAGCTGGTCTTGTTATGTTCACCTTCCTCCTTGTCCAATATGACCTTGCTCGGTTTTCGGAAGCAGTCGGCCGACGACGAACAATGCTGTGAAACCGCCTGCGCCACTTTTGTTCACCCAGCAGCCCAGTAAGGCAGTTAGAAAGAGACCACTGGCCAAACGAGTCTCAGTCCTAAATCCACATCCCCACGTTTCTTGGCTTCTTAGGCTCTTTAGGTAACTCATAAGGTTTCCATCTTTAAATGTAAGTCTAAGTCCAAGTCTGCAAGACAAATTGTTCCAAGTAATTACTATATTGAACAAATCAGTATCTAGTTACGCATTTTATAAGATTCTACAAAGTCATGATGCATCTAACTAATTAATTAAATAATCCAAATAACAACTCGTTGGTTTTTGTCTTCTTTATCCCGCGGCGCTTCCCAGGCGTCTATTTATAGGACAAGCTGATCCTCCGCAAAACATAGCCCTACGTTGCGTACCAATTGAAGATTGGGCCGTGGGCTGTGTCTCACAACAGAATCAATCGAAACCAATCATAAATAAAACAAACGCGCGTTTCGCCTAGCGCTTATATAGACAACACTGCTACCGTCCTACCATTCCTGTGCTAGGGATATACCCGCTGCCAACTCGGCTGTCTCGGATACATGTAGGACTTTACCAATGCAGTTATAAATGTAGTTATATACGAGACATGCGCATCGGGGGCTGCAAGGCGGGCATCATTGGAAAATAATTCAACTTATACATAGGTAGACTAACACCCATAGCCGGTTAGCTACTTGTAATAATCAATCTCACCTTTGTTCGAAACCGAATTCTTTGAAGATACCCTACGCTGCTCGCTTTATACCCGTTTTCATTATACATTATACAAAGAGCTTCAAACAAGGTCTAATAGGCATCCACATCGACTACCTACCTAGTTAAAGTGGTCTTGCTGACACTTTAAAGTTTACATGACACTTATATCCAGCCATATTCATCTTATTTATTTATCATCCAACTTCATTTTGTATCCTTTTCGTCTCAGCATCACTACCTCTTAGTAGTCTAAACTCTTCTTCACTCTCACCTATTAAAAAACTTGGTGATTCCGAATATACAGCAAGATGTCCGACGCAGCGGGTTCGATGACCGTTAACGGCAACTTCCTGAAGGACTTTATCATCGCCATCGCAGTCGCAGCCGTTTCAACTATTGTACTTTTGTTGATTATCTGCCTTCTCGCACAATGTGGACCGCGATTGTTCACTAAAGTCCGCAGGAGGGAAGAGTGGCTTTCTCCAACACTCGAGGAGGGATACCAAGATCAGTCGCAACCGGAACTTCCCCTAGTACCAAGAAGTTGGCAACGGAAAGAATATGCGTGAATGAATTATCGATCGTTCGAATACTCCGAAACTAAAATTGCCGCGCCGACTATTTGTCAATGAGCGCGAGAATCCCATCAACTTATTATAGCGGTGATAATCTATCTACCTTCATCTGCACATCTATACGTTATACGATAGATCAGAGACCTAAAGACTAGACGCCGCAGGCTACTCATACAATGCCATACGCAATGTTAGCTTCGACTCACCTCCCCATATATGGGATTCGAAACCACAACCAAATCCTATCAATAGTCTCAAACAGACGGAGACAATGTTTCAGCTGGCAAACATCAGTTAGGTTCGGTCGGGAGCCTTTAAGCAGAGCGCCGTGTCATTACACGCTTACTTTGGGGGAGTCTTTAGGCGTCAGTCGGTATGAGGCTAGGACCTTAGGGTCAGCTATGCCAGATCATACTTGAGAATATCATCTGTGGAAATCCACGGCGATCTGCTCCATTAAAGCGAGCGTATTATATATATTACCGCGGGATCGGATATGCACCCCTTTGAATAGATATAAGGATGGTTGTTGCATGGGCGGCGCATTCATAACGAGACATAGCATATAGAATTACCTAGATATCATATAAAAAGCCCAGGCATGATTTCCCGGATACAGGGACTTTAACAAGATTTAGTTTTCGTTTTCTGTATAACCAACTTACTATTAACATAGTTTTGCGTGATGATTTTTCTTTCTTCTAGAAGAGCCCCCGCAGATACGACTATTTTGAGGGACATAACAACGATAACAGCATGTCTAATATATAATGTATAAACATTAAGAGCTACTACATTCAGAGAAATTATCAACTTATCTAAAGTAGCCTTGCCACCCCCTATCCCTATCATCCCGTATGGTATCAACTTTGGCTTGCTACTAACTTTAGTCTACGTATCAGTTTCGCTAAACTTTACATGTAAACCTACTCCTAGAAGATTTTCAGAAGCATAGAATCATCCTTACTATAGCTAGGTCCCATACTACCTAATAGCTTCGTGATAGGTGAACAACCTTGGGGAGATCATATGCAGGAACAGCGATCTCGGATCATGTCAGATATTGTAACCTTGGTTGATGTCGTACATAGAGTGAATGTCAGGATAGATAGATTGAACTATTAATGCCTGCCTTTTACCCTCCGACGAGGGTGTTGCGCGTCCTTTGTATGGTATATCTACTCCTGTAGCTACCCCTAACCCACTTATACCCTGGTATATTAGGCCCTGTCGTTCCCAAAAGTAACAGGCAAGTTCTCCGCCTGGATTAGGAATTGACATTACATCGATGTGGAAGAATTTTCCTAGATAAAACGAGCTATATGGATACGAACGAAGAACGCAAATACGGACGTCTCGGGGTTGCGATAGGAGTGGTGCTCCCATGTCAAAAATCTACGATGCTATATCAAAATTCGTTGCATATCAGCTATATAGGGTTGGTGAAAGCTCATACTTATCGAAGCTTGGCACGTTATAGAACTCGGAATCCCAGGATTTACCAGAAACAAGAGTAGGTGTTTTAATTAATGCCATGATATCTGCAGAATTGAAAGACTTAAGCTACCCAAGTGCAAGGCCGTCGGTATCGCACTTGTATAACCGCTTGAGCAACGCTTTCATAGACTTGAAATCCAAATGTTCATTAAAGGTTTTTGTTAAGCTTGATTGAGGCAAACTCCGTAAGAAAAATAGTAAATATAGAGCACGACCAACTTAAGTAAATTTTCAACGGCCAAGGAAAGTCTAGGTCCGACCGCGAGACAGATTGGGCGACGAGCAAGCCCTTTAAGATAAATACAAGACTATTTAACTATGGAACGGTTTCTGAACCTTGCCACGAATAGATTGCGATGAGTGCCCTTGATTTTTTGAAAGGATAACGAGATGTCCCAGTGTATAATTTTCCGTGCTCATACTACAATCGGAGACATCTTGAAGCCCCGACCAACTCGCCAATTATACACGACTCTACCTATCGTTTATCCGGGTAACCATGTATAGGGCCCGATTTTCATCAAGTATTCAAGGCTTGCATCCGAGTGCTTTAACTCCAGACAGTGTTAATGATGAGCGCGTAGAAACACGCGTTTGGAAGGGGGGATTAATAGGGACATCTACTTGTTTGTGTAACTGGATGATCAGCACCAGCAATTATTTGAGTGCTTAGCCGTCCTACGGGTTTATATATTGTGAATGTTTCCGAGGATGAAGCACATCGTCGGGGCCGGGTATGTGTGATCATCCGGTTCTTAACTACCTATATTCAACGGCGTTCTCTATACCGTGTCTCATAAAGCACGACTGCGGTTAAGATTCTCTGGATGCTTTTCAACTAGGTATGCATTTTAGTGAATAATCAACTTCGTTATTTCTTGGAAAAGTGATGTCTAGCTTATAGATAAACTAAATTCTTGCAACTTATTGAACCCCTGTATTTTGATGTATGTAAGAATACGCGGCGTTATATTAAATCGCTTTTCTGACACGAAGTTAAGATTGCCCTTTTAATAACACTAGAGGTTACCCCCCGGGCAACACAAAAGCCTAAGGTTTACACCGCACCATGTTTTTATGCTATTTTTATTATTATTACATATTAGCGACCTACCCCCTATTAAACTGGAGGGTGCCCCTACGATAGCCCGGATTTACTGCTATTATACGGCTGGACACTACTTTCAATACTTTCGAGACCTGAGTAATAAAGAAGCATTAAATATATGCATATGCAGACCTGTTCATTTTTTACTGCTTTCTATAAGGCAAGAAAATCACCTGTAAGGTAGCAAGGCATGTGTCCCAAATAGGAAATTTTTACTCGCATTCAACACAACATCCTAAGGTAAACCTTAGGCATACTTTGCCGATATTGCGAACTCCATTATGAGGTTGAGCTTTTGACTAAATAGTCTGCAAAATCACACAGGGCATATACGTGGCCTCCAAGTTTTTGGTGTGCAGCACCAACCATAAGACTTCTCTCAAGTCCTAGTAAGTTCCTAAAGTTGGCATTTTCTAATGTATATCCATTTGCCTAAAAGGCCCAATAGCTTAGGGCCTACTTGAATGTGGTTTCACATGCGTAAGGGTTTTATTCGACACATTAGGTACACTTAACTATAGCCGTTGAGGAAGTTTATGATTAAATACCTATTAGGTTTTAACTACTTATTATAGAGAAAGAGAAATCGGAATTATCTTAGTAGTTTATGGGACAAGAGGAGCACCGTCGAGAGTGATATGGTTGACTTATACTAGACATTTCTATAGTATTTCCGGGGCTAGGATGGATCAAAGCTTTCACGGGTAATAAAGAGTAATGTCAAAATAGCAAATTGTAGTATTTCAAATCTAAACGAGTGTAGTCAGGCCGTGACATATTGAATCAAAATCAAATACTCATGAGAGAGTCTCTCTCATCATCCCTTTCTTAGTTCAAGCCCTCCACTTGTTGTTGTCCCCCACTTGTCCTTAGCATATTCGTTGAATTTCACTTAAAGGACCTTGACGCAGTTGAGAAGGTTGAGGTTGAGGTTGATAAGGCCACCCTAGTATCGTTCAAAGTAGTTAGTAATCATAAGCTCCTTCAACTAGAATTTAACAGGTCCTACTTACGCTACCATTGAGAACACTGTCGTTGCAGCAGTACGCTTCGCTACCACAGGTGTTGCCTAAGGCAAGAACGCAATTCAGAGCGAGGCTAGTACAGCAGATCTGGTTCGGCTTGTTGGTGCTGGAGCAGGCGCCTGTGCCTGTGCCACCGGTACGGGCCTCGACAATGTCGGCAGGGGCAGCAGTGGCAACCGCGGCCAAAGCGAGCATGGTGATAGTGCTGAACTGCATTTTGGATGTCGTAAGGGAGTCGGACCTGAAGAGGTAGAGAATGTCTGTAGTGAGCTGAAGAGGGCTGAAGAGAGCTGTAGAAACTGAAGACTGAAGTTTGATGGTCTGCGATGGTGATTACAACTCTGAGTTTCGAGGGAATTCAGAGAGCTTATATACACATTCTCGACGCTCGTTTATCGTCATTGATTATTTCTATGGCTTCGGGTCCTTGCGCAGTCGAGCGTAATGCTCCATGATGGCGCTTAGTCTATACCCGATACTACACCCTAGTTTCTTCTTTTCAGAATGGCGTTCCGCCACGGATGAGATTTCTCTCCGATGCATTCGATCTTGATGAAAGTTCAGTCGGAAGTGCTCCGCGAGGGCGTCTGACTGCCGGCCATGACCCCTTGACGAGGTCTCTGCATTTCACCGTGTGACGATAAATCGTATGTTTAGTCAAAGAGTTAATCCAGGTTTCTATAACATATGCAAGCCACTGTAGCACAAGCTAACACCTCTGGTCTATCCAATTAACATAATTCATTCTTCAGCTTTTACAGTATAACCTGGCTCTAGACTTCAGCCACGCAGTTTAGGAGCTGTATTTTCGACATCCTAGCAAGAGTCCCCACACGAGGTACTCCAGATTCTAGGCTGCAGATGTGACCTTGTACGGAAAGACCCGTTCGGGACTTCAGAGTCGATTGTACCCAGCGGGTTGTGATCTACCTTTTCATAAGAAAACTGTTATAATTAACGAGATTAATTAAATGAATAATTTCTGTACTTACCTTCCACGAGTCATTCTCTCTGTCTCTATAATGGCCAAGCTTCTTCTGCTATCACAGCTCTTAAGTTCAAACAATGGGCGGCGAAGTCGGCCTGCACGAAATAGGGATGGACAGTTGTATGAGGTGGTCACCGTGTGGTTACACCGTACATTATAACAACGTCATGATTACTTTCCGGGACTTGCTCCTAGTGAATCAGGCACTGGTGAATGTAAGCATTTAGCCTTTTTTCCCATCTCCCGTGATTGGCGGCGGAAGTAGGTAGCTGTCGAATCCATGTAAGCCTCATAAGGAGGGCTAGTTAACCTTGATAACCTCTCAAGTCTCAGCGATTTGTCTCTTATACGCGCCTTCAAACTTTTAGTGTCGTTCCAACCTGTTTTATTATGACCTAAAATAGCAGAAGGAGGTCTAGGGACATGACCTCTCAGTATCTAGACTGTTGGAGATTGCATGGACCCATGCCGGGAAACCGACGGCAGGGAAATAATAGATGTCCCCATCGACATTTCAGAGTGTATGAGAATTTAGATACCTTAGAAGCATACATAACTAATGAGTTTAACAGGGGCTTCGTTTGATAGATAGCTAATTATTAACTCCAATCGATTCCCCTATAAACTACACTGATTCTCTTAAGTACCACATATACTATGTTCCCGCCGCGTAATTCGCCTAAACTACTATCTGAAGGTAGGAAATATACGCCGAAGGCTGGCTAAGCATAAGCAACTCCTGCTTAAGATCGAGAATTACGATCCGCCTCCGCTTGATTACATCCGCAGATCCGGCATTGAACTAAATTGGCTAGGTTGTTTCTCATACCATGCTATGGGTAACCATTCGAGCGTGGAATGACTCCAATTTGATGGACTCGGGAGCGTGGCGTTACCAACTTCCAATTAGCAAGCACTCGAGCGGAAAGTTCCTGTTAAGCCATATAAGGAAAATAATCTTCCCTGTCGGGATGGACTATGAGTTCGTAAAGGCTGCTTATGATACATCACATGCTTCCACACCGTCTCAGAAGTATGATATTGAAAGGTATACGAATCTTTAGTCCACCTCTCAAAAGCGGCCTTAGGAAATGCCAAGGTTGACAGTATCTAGGAGACGAAGCTCGGTTAAGGCAAAACGCAAAGAGCCAATCCTGGTACAAATGTGGTAGTCTAGTTAAGAGGCATCGAGCGATCAGCAATAGACTCTCAGGGAACGTGCAGAGCTGAGTAACATTATTATCGGGACCTTGCATGGACACGTTATTCAGTCGGCATAATGGCTACCCATGACCATTCACGGCCACGCTTTTCCGATCCCCAAACATACTCGACAGTCACGTCGCTACAACACGAGGACACGGAATGGTAAGCTATTGGAAGAAAACGAGCCGGACCTGCATCCTACCGACGGACCGGAAACGCATAGACGAAGCTGGTGAAGGTAAGCGCTCGAAATATGCATAGCCGGTAGGACTTAATAAGGGTGGCCTCGACATATGTCATAAAAAGCAAATTACAACACGAGCGCCACATTTACCAGGTTCTTCAGAAACCAAGGGACATAAGTGTACAACAGGACCAGTCTAGACCATTAATTTTCTCCGAAAGAATATTAAAGTTAAGACATCTTTAGTAGGACGTCAGTCCATAAACTCCAAGGTAATAATCAAAAATAAATACTGTATGCATATCTCGCATGCGTTTTCTCTCGCTGGGAGTGACCATGTTGCAATTTTCAACGGGAATCACAACATCAAGCCAAGACATGAAACTGCATAGTATTATAAAAATTGATTAATCAATAAATTCAGCGGGCCAGTTCCGCGAATATGACACAATTATAATTTGACAATCGAAGTGCCCAACGCCATTCATATTCACAACTTGTCATGGGTGTGTAGAAGTGATATCGGCACAGTCCGAACAGAACTGCCCATGACCCCCGATGTTCGCTGCAGGTATTCGGCGACATGGCTTGACTATGTCTTCAAAACAGCTGATCACACTGTAAAATACTAGGTAGTCATGGGCATGTAATGACGTTCACCTTCCGTTCCCTTTTAGGAAACTAGTTCATAATATGGACACACAATTCCCAAGATCCTCACTAGCCGCTTCCTATCACAGTGGCTACCTATAGCTATTAGTCGTCTCAATAACCACATGCCCCTCCAGCTATTGGCTTGCTCCCGCCGGAAAGCCATCTCCGAAACTGCATATGTGGATGTGGTCATAAACACAGATTCGAGAAGTATGCACTAGATATATACGCTATAAACGCCCAAGTATTCCCAAATACTCACTCTTACATGTGGATGCATACTTAGTACGATTTTGGACGCCAAAACTGTCACGAGGTGGAACCAAACAACATGGAAACAACTTCGTTGTTACGCGAGAAACTCTAACCTATCTAGCGAGCCCGTGGCTTGTATATACCTCATATATGTTCTTTGTCCTAGATGTCTCATCTAGAATCCTGACAAATACACAAGTATCGCTGGCCAACTTTGTCTCAGTACTCCAAAGTACAAGAGAACATTGGGCAATTTATTGTATAAAATGTAGCTTGTCTACCTAAGCAAACCATTTCAACAAAGACAGTTGAATCATGGTATCTAGTAATGTATATATAGACGAAGTTTATAATAAAGCAAAGCAGTCTATTTTTCATCTGCTTTCATGAGATATATCTTAGATTAAGGTAGATTTTGATGATTGAATATTGAGATGTCGCCTCAAGTGTAAGGCCGTATAAGTGACATATAAGTGACATTAAAAAAATCATGCGTTATACGGAAATTTGAAAATATTAAAGTAAAATTTAAAAGCTACCTGTAAAGAAAGAATCATACTCAACAGCTTCAAGTTATTTATAATTCATGTTACAGAGAGGTGGACATGAAGTTAGATATAGCAACTGAATCACTAGCTGTGAAGGGGGTGCCACCTGACAGTCAGCTGACAAAAGCTTTGGGACGTCATTGCACTCTCGGCCCCACCAGGCCTCACGTTGTCGCCTAAGCAACCTTTGAAGCTTTGAAGCATCCCGCTTGCCACTATCCAGCTGCCTGCAAATGATACAACTGATACAACTTCACATTTTAATATAGGAACTTGACCTAAAAGACCGCCTATAAACCCTATATCGAGCATCCAACACAGTCGCATCTCCGATCCAGAAAACCTCCGACCCCTCCTCAAAAAGAAAAAAGAAAAAACCACCAAGCCGATCACGATCCAAACCCCACCACCACCATGAACCGCCTCTTCGGCAGCGCGCCCAAGGCGCCCAAGCCCACCCTCAACACCGCCATATCGAACATCGACGCGCGCATCTCCTCCTTCGACGTAAAAATCGCCTCCCTCAACGCCGAGCTCGGCACGTACCAGACCAAGATGGCCAAGATGCGCGAGGGGCCGGGGAAGTCGGCGCTCAAGGCCAAGGCCCTCAAGGTGCTCCAGCGGCGCAAGCAGTACGAGTCGCAGCGCGACCAGCTGCAGTCCCAGGTCTGGAACATGGAGCAGGCCCAGACCATGCAGGACAACCTCGCCGGCGTCATGACCACCGTCGACGCCATGAAGACCACCCAGAAGGAGCTCAAGAAGCAGTACGGCAAGGTCGACCTCGACAAGATCGAGCGCATGCAGGACGAGATGGCCGACCTCATGGACGTGGGCAACGAGATCAACGAGACCCTAAGTCGCGGGTATGAGGTCCCCGACGACGTAGATGAAGCCGAGCTGGATGCGGAGCTGGAGCTGCTGGGTGCCGAGATGGAGATGGAGGGGGCGGGCATGGAGGCAGGCGGCGTGCCTGATTTCATGAGGGACGAAGTGCCCGAATTCATTGACGAGCCCCCGGAGGCTCACAACAAGGTACAAGAGGCAGCGAGGTGATATCACGAGACTAGCGAGCGAGCTTATTTTACCAGGTAGATGGAGAAGGGAGTTATTGGAGTTTACACGGCAAGGGGTTTTGGAAGGTCTCTGTTTTTTACCATTATACTCTATTTAGTTCAAGGTCGCTATATCGATACTACTTCGACCCGAGTCATCGATACTCATATCGTCATGTACACATATATCCCGTAAACAATGCAGCCCTTGAAAGCTTCTACTCTACAGTCCCGAAAAACGTGGACGCCTCTTCGAGCTCTGGGTCCCCGTTGCAAAAGTCCCAACCCACGATGGTGCTCGTCTGACTACAGCAAATTATCCGTCGTGCGTCGAACTGCAACTTGAAAATTCTAGCGGGGCTTGTATCCGCTTGTGGGATATGGGGATGCTGCTGTTGCTGGCCCTGTACTTGGCCTTGCGCTTGGGACGTTATAGTCTGTGACTGGGGCTGTGCTTGTTGAACCTGATGCTGGGTGTGCGGTGTGATCATATTGGCGAGACTAGGAGGAGGGCCACCACCGCTGCTTGTTGTAGCGTGTCCCGTTGTAGAAATGTTAGATGAGTTTTGTTGGCTGGCTGGCTGGGCCGATGTCTCCCCGGCGGTCGTAGTTGCTGAAAGGGCTTGTTGTACGGATTCTCTGATGCGACTTTGGGCAAGCTGTGCTCTGTTTACGGCACTGTTGACGACTTGTCTTAGCTGTGAGCGGATAATGGGGTTAGGTTCACGACTGATGGCCGATTGTATGTGAAATTGGTAGGTTAACATGGTTGGATAGGAGGTTAACGCTTGTTGGAGGGCTGCTGGTCCCTGCGGGACACAAGCATCGATCATTTGCGTGTATGATGAAGTCGTTTGAGGGGTGATGGTGGCAAGGATAGGGTGCTCGACGTGAGTGAAATTCGGATGTGCTTGCGTCGGTGGGGCGCTTGCGGGAGGCGCCGTTAGGTTGTTAGTAGAAGGCGGAGCTGATGATGTAGGAGGTGCTCTAGAAGTAGAGCGAGAAGACGTTTGCCTAAGGGCTGCCGCTGCGCCTTCTTCCTGGCGAAGCGTATGTGCGCTCTTCCAGACACCCTCCCTATCCCGCCGCCAGATTATAATACTTTGGTCGTAAGAACCGGAAACTATTCGCCCGTAAGGACCGCCGCCGCCGCCGGGAGGAAGCGTAGCCCCGTATGCAGTAATATCTTCAGGCCGGCGACTACCCGCGTTATGTGGTCGACGCCTCAACGACTGGACCTCGTGCTCGAGATTTCCAGCATTTAAAGCCTTAAAATATGCCTGATCGACAGCCTTTGCCTCTAGCCGATCTTGCTCGATGCTATAAGGAAGATCACCGAACCCGGCCTGTACAGTACGGACAAGGTTGCCATGCGCCCGCAAACTCGCAACTTCGAGGCCCGTTTCTCGATCAAAGACCTTGACTTCATTATCGCTACTCCCACTCACAATCCGCCGACCGTCATACTGGACACAGGCAATACCCTTATTATGCCCAAGAAAAGTCCTCTGGCATGTCTGATTTGGCCAATCCCACACTTTGATATGTCTATCGCCACTCGCTGAGACAATTTCGCGATCACAAATCTGAACAGCGTTTACGGCGGCGCCATGCCCCTCAAGGCATCCGATCATCGTGTACGGTGGTTTAATAGCGGCTTGGTTTATAGGCGAGTCGTCGAACCCAAAATTTCTAAGATTTATTGGTACAGGGCTAACACCTTGGGACCCGCCATATCCCAAGTCACCGGGTCGCAATGGAACACGATTGAAAATCTTGATTGTCTTGTCCTTGGAGCATGTTACGAGGATCCGTTTGTCAAACTTGACATTAAGAACTGATTCCCTATGCGCCTTCTTCAGCCGCTGGATGATTTCGCCTGTGGAAAATTTCCATAAAATCACATCCGAGTCGCTACTCCCCGAGACAATTAGATCCTCCTCAGGATCCGAGTCGAACTGTAAACAAAGAACTGATCCTTGATGACCCACAAGAGGCGGTCGTATAAGGCGCCGGGTACGTAGGTTCCATATTCGTAGCGTACGGTCTCGGCTACCACTGACAAGATATTCCGGGTTATATTGGAGGCTGTAGATGCACTCGTTGTGTCCCTCATCTAGGTGGTCCGGATGAGGTAATTGGAAGTTTTTGTACCGGCCACGATCCCAATTGCGTTCCAGCCTTCGTCTCATCGTATATAGGTATTTCCAATTAATTTTGTATCTGCGATCAATCGAATCATAAATCCAAAGCGTAGACTTCAGTAGGCTAGGTAAGCTAGGAATAGTCTCAATAAGCGATTCGATAGTCGCTTTGCCTTTGCCTTTCGATACTCGGGAAGCAGACTGCCCTCTTTGGTCTTGCATGGGGCTGGGCGACTTCATCATCAGGCTGCCCATATGCTGGATAACACTAGTGTTGCTCTGAACAGACGAGCCACTCTCCCCAGGCTGGCGAGTGTGGAAAGTACTCTTATCATACAGGTTAGGTACGGTTCTCGCTCAATAGATGCACCTCTAGTCTAACGTTCGAGGGTAGAAGACACTCACATTGTACTGGTCAGCCACGGACTCTTGTGATACGGCTGCATCAGCGTCGACCATATCATAGTCTTCGTCATCTTGTGCTGCTGGTTCCGATACAGCTCGTTTCTTATTCGCGTGGCCGTCTTCGAACGATTCTATCTTTTGAGATGGGACTTGGGTTTCGTTCATCCTCTGTTCTGCGGCTGTGATTTCGGATGGTATGGCCTTCCACCCTTCTAAATAGAACAGTCGCTCCCAAAGTTTGCGGTCCAAAGCCAAATCGTACCAACCCCGGCAGCACATTGCAACATGAATCAGCGATACAGGGTCTAGATAACCCAGGATTTTGAGGCATATCTCCGGTGGTAGGCGTTCCACGAAGTTGATATAAAGGCGAGGATTTAGTCCGTTCATGACGATGTCGGCGATCACGGTGGTAGGCAATTCGTTTAGTATTAACATTGCTAGTCCTAAGAGTTTAAAAAGGTCATGTCAGCGTAACAGATCATATAATATAGCTAGGTGTGAGCTAAATTGAGAGTAGTAACAATATTTCAACAATATTTCAATTATGGGGAATATCTGGTTGGTAATCGAATTCGTGGACTTACGAGTCTTCTGGTGTATCGACAGTGTGGGTAATTGAGCCGATAGCCATGCCGGTATGTCGGCAACTGGTCGCTTCGCCGTCAGCGACGCATTACTGGTAAGACTACCTGAATCGGAGGGATTAAGGGGATGCTCGGAATAACCCTCGTCAGGTTCTTGGGTCGGGGAGAAAGGATCCATCGAGTGGCTCTCTGGCAGCCTCGTGCTTTTTGATTATCGGTCTGATAGTATGTTGTGTATCTTTATCTTGCGTATCTTGTGGGCTTGGATAATTCCTTATACAAAAATTCGAAAGGGCGTTATGAGGCGTAGAGGTAGGAAAACAAGTGATGGGCAGAAACTTAGTAAGGCAGCACCAAACTTGGTTCAGTATTGGTTAATGATCGTTGTTATGATGTATCACCACGTGGATCGCGAAAGAGGCGACAGACGCGTGCAAGATGCGTTCTCGGCCGAAAATAGACATGTAAGTATATTAATGCGACAATGAGCAGCGATAGAAAAGTTACCCACGATATCGGAGGGAATAGAGGTTCGCGGTTGTGAAAGTGAGATGATCTATCTAGGTACCTTATGGAATTACTTAGATCAACGTTGTACCGGAGAATTGATGCGACGGTCGTGGTGGGTACGAGTTTATCGGAACGGGCAAATCTAAGGTTTGCGAGCAAACTTACCTCCTAACAGGTTAGGTACCTAACATAGGACCTCCAATGGCCAGTCCTATTGGACGGATTTGACGGAATACATGGACTACTAACCTAACCGGGTCAGCTGTTAGGTACCTAGGTACTTATGTAAGCAGATGAGGGGGAGGGGCTACAGAGCCTAACCTAACCTTTATTCAGTATTAGCCACCAGATGCTAGCACCTGAAATTCCATTAGTTGATTTTCTCTTAATAGCCAAATTTGACTTCACCATTGCACCAATTCACATGAGATACGTAACCTTTTTCCCAATCGTTTCTCCCATAGCGGCTTTTCCTATACGAATAATATCAGGTAGTTATCGATGACCTTGGGTTTTAAAATCCATGTAGGATTCTATGTATTACCCTGCTGCGCTGGGCCTGTAGGATAGGTGCATCGATAGGAAAACAACCTATCGATGCCACCTCCACCACCCAAGAAGTGGCTTTATTACAGCGAAGGTAGGAAGCAAGAATAAGGCCACGTGTGAAACTATTATACAACTGACTGGCCGCCTGTAGTCATGTCTATGGAAAATTTTCAATGGAATTAGATGAGATAACTACACGTTTATGAGCGTGGGTTAACTTCGTCTTATATCTATTTTACTTTATTGCAGATCCATCGTGAACTAGATTTACAGCCTATTAAGGAGTACTCTAGGTTTGCTTAGTGAAATCCCAATAATTATGTTATCTCTCTAACACCGAATATTTGGCATTAGATGGATATAAATATTTGATTCTACTTTATACGTTTAGGTTGATATATTCCCAAGTTCACCCCAGCCGATTATTGTTATTTGCCGGTTGAGAAGTGAAAAAAGCCAATTTATCAACGCAGGTTCTATTAAGTACCTAACCTATATACCCCTCCCCTAAAAGTTACTACACAATCGTGAACTCGCACAGGTACGCGCAAGTGTCATGTATCTTGTTATATGTAACGAGTAGATTCTTGACTCCATTTCTAGAGCTAGAAAGAGAATTTAGAGATCAATTAACCGGGTTAACAAGTAATAATGTATTGATATGGACTTTGGAGAAGGATCTTGACCGAAAAGCAATATAGTAGCATGTAATATTTAATAAGCTGACACATAAGATAGGAAAGATATCGAAAGAAGCATGCATAGAAGCATTATCGAACACTAATATCTAATCCTTGCGTCGGCTTTCTTTCCTGTGGCTGTCATATAGATGATGCCGTCGTGCACCCATCATCCGCATGCACTAGACACCCGCAGGGTTCAAGAGGTAACCCCGCCTGGTGATCATAGTGGGTTTATCAGGTGAGTCGGGATTTTGCCCCTTTTCGTGTTGACGGGGTGTTTAACATTTTGGGCTAGTTGTTTGATGCTAAGTTAGATCTACTACAGACCAGGGAATACGTATATTATAATGTTGGCACTATTCGAATATCCAAGGCTCACTTCTACATAAAAGCTTCCAGTTTATAAAAGGAACACGATCCATAAAGTACCTATAGTGCAGTGGCTGACTACTTTGCGCAGGCAGCAGCAGCCAAGAAAACATTCAGTGCTAGAGTCAGGTGGGACGGGGTAGATGGCATTAGCCCCGTGTCGTATTTAGGCAAGTTGATGTAATATGGGGATATTTTAAGAATTACTTGCAGCGAGGCTTTATACACTATATAAAAGTTTCCAGCCTACTAGTTTGTCAGTAGGTAAGGTAGATTCTATTCAGCTTACTATCTTACGCGTATAAGATATCCTTCTTATTAATCTTTTTATGCGGTATTACTCTAAATGCCTTAAGTAGTATCAGAACTGAGGATATTATCGCGACCAGTCTAGGTATCCTTTAAGACCAATATGTAGAGGAAGATGCTATGGCCCAATGGCCTAGAGAGGGTTCTCTAGTGCAACGGGATTTAGCCCCTTTAGGAATAGACCCGGGGATTCGCTAATTTGAAACAGCCAGAGATAAAGACTCCATCACAATTGATGGCCAATTGCGGGAGTCCGCAGATAGAGGTTACTTGGTGGGGAAGTGCGAGACGTACTGTGCAAAGTATAGGTACCTAGATATGCATTCTACAGCCTCAGACTTGAATAATGATGTTAAACATCTTTGGTAATATATCTTGATGTGGCATGGCTATTTTAACATATAAGGCTCGACTTGCCCACTATATGTACTTTATATACATGTAGGTTTATAGTGCTTCAGAAGGGAAGAGGAAAATATTGTATTTGCTTTCACTTAACTACTCTATTTGCATCGTTGAAGTAGGTAGTTGTCTATGAACCTTTGCGGCGTGGCGTTTAGTACCAAATGATCTACTTGATAGCCTGTCCTCTTATTAGACATCAGCACCTCCTACCATGAATAGCAACATCTCAAAAGGGTGTCGCCAGGAGTGCCAATATTGCAATTGTGAAATTCTCACAGAGGGTTAAAAGGCCTTCTTCAGCAGCTGAAAATCTCATTTAGGATACATGTTAAACGTAATCCTGAGGTCGTCTTGACACCAACAAAGAGAATTTGATCGACTCGAACGGGCAGTCGCCGCCTAGTAGTTACGGATGAGCCGACAAAGCAAATAGACAACGTATATCAACATCTTATTTCTGAATTAACAGAAAACCGTACAGACAACCCTGTATGCAAATACGTTTTACCACTTTAGCCCGAAGTTGAAGGGCCAGAGCCAGTTATCCCCCCCAATAATAAGGGGGTAACATCTATTCTGAAAAAGCCCACCTGTGAGCCGTCGACAATAACGACAACAACCACAACGACGTTGGGTTTCAGCATGCGAGTAGATGGGACCGGAGGCCTTAATTCCCGTTAGCTCAAGGCTTCTAACGAACTTGATGGACTTCTACGGCCGGTACACCTAGTCTTGTGGAATTATTTCGCCAACAGGGTCAGAGTATAACCGCTTTAGAAATACGGTATGGAAAGCAGTTAATGAAGTAACTATGGAGTTTCCAAAGGATGTTGGCTTCAATAATAGCCTATTTACCACCTGTTTAGTCGGACTTCATCGAGCGGCTAGAGATGCGAGAATTTTGCCTTTCGATCGACGAATATATTATATACTAATGGAGCATTTTCTAATGTATGTAAAGATAACCCCTTTCCTCTTACATTAGCGCATATAATATGAGAGCGGAAGGGACGTGGAAAGGATATAGAACAAGCGAAGTTATAAAGCGCACCGCCGATATCCCATCAAACTAACAAACCTTGTTGGCTCTCCCTAAGAGATTAAATAGAGCTTTCCAATGCAATAAATGTATATGAACATAAGAAATATCAGAAACGAAGAGCTTTGTCCTATGAATCGCCTAAATTTAGGCAAGGGAGCTGTTGGGTGCGAGATGCCATAAACGCGCGGTGTTTTCACCAGGGTTCTAATAGCAGGATTACTTGGGCGGTTAATCATATTGATGCTTGATGGGTATTGACATCAATAGCTGTTGGAACTTGACCTACGGTTGTTGAATGCTTTTTGTGAAGGGTGAAGGGTACTTTATTGGGAAGTGCGAAAGGCACTGTGGCACGTATTTCAAATCCTAAGGGGTAGTCGACCGATGCTTTTAGCAATACAACATCCATCCATCGAGGTGTTACATTTATGTACCTAGTCGTTCTCCCTCCTCGAAATCATCCGTGCAGCATACATGCCTTGAAGATTTAGTGTTGGTTTTTATATTATATCGTTAACAAGTAGAGGTAATTTTAAGACTTAGGTAGATATGGTTATCTTAGGAGGTAGATAACCATAAAGAGAGTTTATCGAGAGTTTGTCGAGTGGAAGTTGAGCAATGGTGTATTTTTGCGGTAGATTTTGTGCTACCTTTGTCTTTAGGGGTGCTGCAACTACCATGAAGGGACCTAGCGGTGGATTAGGCGAAGTTGCTGCACTGGATGTATTTCACTAATTGGTGATCTAGTAGTACATGTTAAAAGGTACATTTGTGAATCAGCCATAACGTTGTCAATGTTAAGTACCCCACTGTATTAGCAATAAGGCCGCAAGTTAGAAGAGTACATCGGACTGGTCAAGAAGGGCCAGCCACATTGTAACAAGAACTAACCCGTTTAGGATAATTGGTCATTGAACTTGTTGCCGACACTCGACTTCCAAGTAACTTTACAAGCCAAACCTAAACCCAACCAAACTCCATTCCAACTCATAGTCTGTCGCAGTCCACACAATCCACCAACCCGCTATCCATCTGCAATCCACACCGACGCCAAATCGACAAATAGACAAATCCATAATCCACAACGCACGACCACCAACCAGTCAACTACTTCATTTTATGTAGCCCTATGTAGGTACAGGCACTGTAGCCGCCCACCTGACATACACTCGGATCAGTACAAGGGAAAAAAAGGTGCTAGCCCGCCCGCTTCCTCCAACACTCGTCTCTGTAACCGCCGAGTGCGGTCGTCCTGACTGTCGATGTTTCAAATCTTCCTATCACCATAAGGCCGCATTTGCGATTCGATTCGATATTCGATATACCGAGTCTTAAAGATACCCGACTGTTAATTCGTCTGATATTGCATTATATTGAGTACGAAGAAAGCGCAGAGTCGTTTAGGATACTTCGCGTGACAGGGACCATTTCAGGGGAGAAGATAACAAGAGAAGGCATAAATCAGGATATTTATCTGAATTCACCATCCCCTTAGGATTCACTGTATAAGTTGACGTGGAACGAGTCCACTTGAGATAAAACCCAAGGACAACCGTCCCACATCACCAGCATCTCGTGGGGATCTCACCGCAACCTGTCTGGCCCCTCCACCGCATCAATCTCGACCCCTTTCAACCCCGAAATTCTGAACACTTCTAGCCAACCAAATCTCTCGAATCGATACCACTCGTCCCGTCTGGACGTTTAGGTACGGTTACCAACTAAAGCGTGTCCAACTGCGGCGACAGTCGTATGGGCTGAATAGCATGGCACATGCTCCGGCACTTTTACGGACTCACACGGCCCCCGTCTTCCCAGCCAACAACAATTACGGATCTATGTCGGCGTCTACTACGAGCAGCCTCCGCACAAGCCAGTTATCCGGCTCGACAGCCATCAACTCGTCGAATTCTTCGCTTTCATCTATGGTTCCTACATCGAGTAACGGCAATGTGGTGCCCACCACAAATATTATCAACCAGAGGGCTGATGCCTCCAGGTCGCTTTATCAAATATGTATCGCGCTGAAGCAGCGACTAACTCGCGTCCCTGGTTTCGAGGTTCATCTCGACGCCCTACCGCCAACCCACAATGAAGATGGCCCCGTGGAATCCTTATGGAATCTGCTGCGAACTGGAGTACCTCTCTTGACTATATATAACTGCTTGCAGCTAGAAAGCCCATTAGAGATCGATCCTGGGGCCAACGAGACTAAGCGACCCAAATTAGCCGTATTCAAATTCCTCCAGGCCATCATGAAACGTCCTGAGATCCCCTCCGAGTCCTTTATGATCAGTGATTTGATGGGAAACGATACCACTGGTTTCGTCAAGGTATGGCTCTTCCGTGTTGCTCACTTATCTACACAGAAATCTAGCTCAAATATCAATCATGTGTCACGAATAGGCAAGCTAACCGCTCAATTAGGTTACCCAAATTGTGAATCATGTTTTGGACCTTGCCGAGCAGCGAGGTCTACTTCTGCAAGTCCAAGCGTATCAAGAAGAGAGTGGACCGACAGCGCCTGGGTCTCAAATGACATATCGCGACCATATCATCCAAGAACTTGTCGATACCGAGCGAAAATACGTCCAAGATCTGGAGAATCTGCATGATCTCAAGAAAACTTTAGAGCAGAAGGGTGTGATTACCGGTGATATCATCCACCAGATATTCTTGAACATAAATTCGATATTGGATTTTCAAAGGCGATTCTTGATTCGTGTCGAAACTACAAACTCGATGTCGCAGGATATGCAACGATGGGGTGCGCCATTTGTCACATACGAAGATGCCTTCGATATTTATCAACCCTTCATCGCAAATCAGCGGAAAGCAGGCCAGATAGCGAACAAAATCTTTGACAAGATTCAGTTGGCCGAGCACCCTGTGTCGTTTGATTTTAACACATTGGATAGTTTCCTCCTGAAGCCCATGCAAAGACTGGTCAAATATCCTTTACTACTAGGAGTTGGTACCCACCATTCAAATTTTAGATCTACCGATGCTAACCTATTTAGTCTCTCTTGAAAAAGTGTGAAGATGAAGAAGTCAAGGCCGACTTAGCTGCAGGCATCAAGGCAGCAGAACGAGTTCTTACGAAGGCAAACGAGGCAGTCAATCGTGACCTGCTAGACGAAGCTTTGGAAGAACTCACAAATAGAGTAGACGACTGGAAGAGTCATAACGTCAAGTCTTTCGGACGGTTGTTGTTGCACGGTGTGTATACTGTCATTACTGGACGTAGTGAGCAAGAAAAGGATGTAAGTCTCGCAAATGCGATCTCTACGATGTATAGATCGGCACTGATAATAGTTCAGTATGAGATTTATCTGTTCGAGTGTATTCTCCTCTGCTGCAAAGAGGTCCAACCAAACAAAACCAAGGATAAGAAAGACAAGAACAAATCTGCGCCGAAGATCCCGAACAAAAATAATAAACTGCAGCTTAAGGGGCGGATATTTATGACTAACGTGACCGAAGTCCTCTCGTTCGCAAAACCGGGTACGTAACACAAAGCTCAAGTGTAGAATTCAACCTAACATTTCCAGGTTCATATACGGTGCAGATATGGTGGAAGGGCGATCCCGGCGTAGAAAACTTTATTATAAAGTTTTCTAACGAGGAAACGATGAAGAAGTGGGAGACGGGGCTGGTTTCGCAGAAGAAAGAACACGCGCCGAGCACAGCTATAAGCCCCGACCAATCCACACCGGATTTTGCATGGATGCGAAATCAAGGCGGTCTCGAGAACCCCTACGCTCAGCAGGACGACGATGAGGACGAGGAAGAGGAAGAAGCAGTATCGGTACAAGTCACTCAACCGAGCGATGGCTTCCCGAATGGCGGAGTTATAAATCGTAATGCCTCAAGTACAAGTCTCAGGCAACGCTCCGCTACTGGAGAGAGTAACCTCTCGTTAGCAAGTATCGCTCGAGCACCACCGCCGCGCTTTCCTCTCCCGGCACCCCCAGGGCAGTTGAGTCTTCAAACACAAGGTGGTACGCAGTCGCCTAGTGCCCGTATTATGGAGTCGTATTTTTCTCCCACAGCAGAGTCCCCTGCATCGTCACGGACGAGCACGGCAAGTACCTTGTTTGCATCCGCGAATGGACAACAGTACCCGTTCCCAAGGACTGGAACACCTCAAAGCGGTTGGGAAGATAACAATCGTTACACTGCCCCAGCTTTGCCACGAGCTCCCTCGAGAGACGGTCCATCACCGATGAACGGAAGGAATTCCGCCAGAACAGCGTCGTTCCAGCAACAACGTAGCCGGTCTTATAGCACTCCAGATATCAACGGGCAGCAAAACGGACGTAGGACTAACAACAGTACCCCGGTCCCCGCCGTGCCTGGGATTCCATCTCATCTTCACCCTGCACACGACCCAAGCATCCCGCGGTCTCAAACCGGTTCCCCCAGACAGGACATCCCTGTCCGTACCAGCACGCAGAGCCCAGGTGTACAGCGTGACGGAGGGACCTTGTCTCAATTCCCCACCCAACCTATCTATCCTCGACAAGCAACTCCAGCCTCGGGGACGGCAACTGGAGGTACAGCACCTCCGACATTGAGTGTAGATAACCGACAGCCCGTGTCACCGCCGCTGGGCACTGCTACGCAAGGCAACCCACTCTCGAGTCCTGATTCGTCAATTCCCGCACAATTGAAAGTCAAAGTGAACTGTGATAGTGGGAACTATTTCACGCTCGTTGTTCCATTTAATATCGCGTACCAGTCTCTCAGCGACCGCATCGATGTTAAGCTTGCACGATTCACAACCAGTTCGATTGCTAAGGGCACCCTGAAGCTGCGATATCGTGACGAAGACGGAGATTCTGTAACAATTGAAAGTGACGACGACATCCAAATAGCATTCTCGGAGTGGGGTGAAGGTGCGCGCAATTATTCTGGCGGCGTTGGAGAAATAGAACTTTTCTGCGTCGGAGAAACGAGTTGAGCCTTTCCCAGGGGGCTTGGCGATAGGGCCTGAAAGGGACTTTCGACACGAAATCTTTACTAATACGGCAATAATTCATCCACAGACAGCCAAAGCGTAACCCCGACACTAGTTGCATTGATATTGCTGTGGTGCCGGCACGCTCATAACAGACGATTCCATCTCGATACCACTTCTTACCCTTCAGATCCGCCAAACGTTCATTTTATGACTTTACGATTCTTGCAGATATTTTAGATACCAGACCTTTTGGTCACATATGGATTGGCTTTGGGTCCTCGCCAGATGAAAAGCAGCCTTACATTCGTTCGCACGCTTTAGTGCTACAAGAGAACTGTCGATCGTTATGGATACGCTTCTATTACGAAGCCCTTTACGGCTTATTGAGAAATCATTTTTGGTTCGATCCGAATCTTATATTTTACAATACATCCGACTATCATTACCGTGCGAAGCGGGACAAGCATTCGACGAGATTCGAGGGCTTTTACTGGGTTGGGTAGCATGGCTACTGGCCCATAGAGGGAGCTATAAGAAGGATAATCAGGTATTTCGGAATTTGGCCATTTTTGATAACCTTGCACGGGTCGGCGCTAGTTAAGAATGGATGGCGGTTCTACTGTTTCCCGCCTCTCACTTTGCAAACATGAAAGAGCAAGAGGATTGTCATAGCATTGTCGGGAGTGAACCCAGGGCTTCAAACTGGAGGTGTAATGCAGATCCGACATGACGTAGTTGATGGCCATGATGTCTTAAAGCATGGCGAGTGGCACTACTAGCGGGGTCCCGCTTAGAGTGTTCAAAGGAGTAAGAGTTTGACAGCCAACTACTTATATATAGGTGGATTGATGCTAAGATTTCCAAGCCGTTCTGCGTCTATATTATATGCATATTCGTAGCTTTCCTGATCTACCTAGAATACTCGTTTGAGTAGTATACACAAGGTTCTAACATGTGATCTATCTTGGTCTCGAACTAGCCCTACAAACGATTTGCTTGGCCCGTCGTAGGAGGTTGAGTGTCAACGGACATGGTCTTCCGCATTTTACCTATTTCGTCCGATTGGCTCTGTATTATTCTTCCCTTCTCAGCCAAATTAGTATACAGCTCTCCTCCTTATACCCTGCTTAGATTATTTATAGATATGTAGCGTTCCATTACTTCGAATACAGTTGAGCCGTGTAAATTA
Organism: Daldinia vernicosa; assembly: GCF_022497035.1. Classification (NCBI taxonomy): domain Eukaryota; kingdom Fungi; phylum Ascomycota; class Sordariomycetes; order Xylariales; family Hypoxylaceae; genus Daldinia; species Daldinia vernicosa. The sequence goes on from NW_025953918.1 coordinate 943,180, forward strand.
ACAGGTGGCGTTGTAGATATAGATATTGTCCACCTATAAAACCGCTCTGAAGATCACTCATCATCATCCTCATCATTATCACCCAAGACTCGTAGTTTTGGTTTTATAGTTTTACGTAACCAACTTATTACACTCGTGCCGCCGCTTCAGCTTAGTAAATATTTATTAATAACCCATTATTCCTTATCAGATCCAGAGTCTCTACTTACCTAGGCAAGAGGACAAGATGCTCTCATCTCTTGCTCGCAGCCTCCTTTTAATCGCTGCCGCAGCGATTCCGGCAGCGCTGGCGAAGCCAGAGCAGATTCGTGCCGTGCAGTCGCCTATCTTCCATTACTATTTACAGGCATACCCAGAGGACCGTATGTTCACCCCTCCGTCTTTATAATCTTTATGTCCCCCTTTTCCTCCATCCTTGCGTTCCAGGTGCAGCATATGAAACTAACCGCTATCCTTCGCGTAGCCGAGATACCGGTAATGGGCCCCGAGGCCAGCAGCGAATACTTCAACATCGGGGGCTGGATCCAGAGCATGAACACGTCGCTGTTCTTGAACATTGGAAACGATCAGACCTCGTACAAAACGTTAACATTCGCGGAGGCGACTGTTACTGACGCTTGGGGACTGGAGGTATTATTTCGAATTCTTAAGTATATTTGACATGGTTATGCACCAATTTCTAACCATTTTGCCATCAATAGGGGGACACGATTATCACGAGCCAGGGCAGCAACTATGGTCGCCAGCTCAACTTCCTAGTTTGCAAGCTGACTGGCGACTATTGGCAAGTATATCTGCAGATGGGAAGCGAAACACCCGCGGGCAGGACTTGCAGCAATTATCAGAGCCTGCATCTGCCCTGCTTATGCTAAAATAAGTCTTGAGAAGCGATGCGAAGGGGGAAGGTTATAAAATTTGGCTGAGGGTGTAGGTTACGGATCGGGGGGCGGAAAAAAAGCCTATGCGACTTTCTAGCAATGTTGGCAATATTCGCAAGCTAGGTAAATGAACTGTAAATAAAATCTGGATATGTCAATGGCTTTCGTTTGGTCAATATTCTTTTGGTTGTATATAGGTACGCTTGGTTTGATATTCGGTGGCCTCCATGCTATGGCCTGCTGATGGGTGCTATGTGCAATCCTGCGTTCAGCTCACATCCGACTGCGTATGCTTATCCCCCCCCAGAATGACATCTCTAACCTAATTGTACGTTTCTAGTATCAATTGGTTGATAATCGTCATATTCAGATCCCCATTCAAATCAACCTAGGACGCCGACTTATGCTTTCAACACTGGGAGTTGTTTCATTCCGTAATCTTCCACCATATCGTACAGAAGAGCGAAAGTCTTTGGATCATATCTTCGTTTAGGGTATGCCAAAATCTAATAAGACGTAGTAGCTTTTTTGACCCCGACCGGTAGTTGTTATATTCTCCCTCTTCAGAGCTATCATCTCTTTTTCTTTTGTGCGTAGGTAAGCTTATCCTTGAATCGCGCAAGGTGGTAATTGATCTCGCTGCTCTTGGGTTTCGAAGGCTGCGGCCCATCCATACAATTCCGTAAAGCCTGTTCAACCTGCGCACATCCAGCAATATTAGATCCTGCAGATGCCCAGCATGCTACGGGACATATTGGATTAGCTCAAGTATGATACAGTAACACGTTATTGACAGGATATTTCCATGTTTAGAGGGGATCCAAGAAGAGGGAGGTATTTGCGCATACCTAAAACGGATGACATGAGAGCCATGCACGGACGCTCCCTCTGGCCATTCGGGTTGCGAACTCGGAGGGTCTTCAACGGAGGAAGACGGATTGGCTTTTGCGACGCCGACATCTTGAAAGATCGAACACGGTATCGGATCCGGTATTTCCTATCCGGTCGTTGATACTTGCCGTCAATTGAAAACCGCGTGGCCCGAAACGAAGCTTTTCGTAAGGGAAAAAAAATGTTAAGCTAAGCTAAATCTAGCAAGGAAAAAGAGTGATCACGTGGAACCTTTTTTTTCTTAGTGCACAGGCCAAGGAAAGAAGCTCGTGTAGGTAATACATAGTGTGGATTTACATAGGTAAGAACTTCCATCCTTGTTATCCGTATAGCCGTGTCACATATTCTTTTTTCAGTCTTTTTTTTTTTTTCCTTTAGCGACTTGCCAGCTTCCATGCTCGAATAAGATTCTGATCTAAGCCCACCGAACGATCAAAAAGAGCAACCAGCATACTATGTAGATCAAACATGGTGATAATTTACTGCAGCCCACACCATTGGAGACAAAACGGGGATTAGATATCTGCATGTGCATTGCATACCCGTTCCTTGGACATGCTATTCGCACTTTCGGTATGATTGGCATACGACGTGGTACACGTAATCCTCCCCGTGGTGGATTTTGGTGATAGCGCGCATCAAAGACAGGGAGGTAACCTCGTCGAGGGCTTGCTTACACGACATCGATTACTCCGAATTCTGGCCGCGATATCGGCACCTCTCTTCTCTTTGGGAAATTTGGCTGTTGTTAGGTTTCGCAAGCAAACAGTATCGAGCTGTCGGGAGCTAAGACGATTTACACTAGGGAGCTACTATACAATACTATACATCATCTCAGTTTCTCGAGGATCTCGAACAGATCGAATGGTTCATTGCCAGATTCTGGGAGATTCAGGAATCCATATAGATGCCAAGTCGAGTTCAAGAAACTTGTCGTCAGTTAAATTGTCTAGTGAACTGTCTACTGCGAGTTTACACCATAGGTACTGCCTATTAGCAGATGCCCTATACCTATAATGACCAATGATCACCAAACTTCAACTTGTTATCAACTTCTACTTGTGATTTCTTGATGTCATGAGCTGATTCGCCTTCTTAATGGGTCTCAGGTTCTAGTTGGTTGCCATGTCTCGCATCTGGAGGCGGGATCTCCTATACGCCTAATCAATCCCGCCTTATGGTCGTAAGAAAGTCGCGCAAAGCTGAAGAAGATCTTTCAACGTCAAAAACTGCTCCCACGTCTCCGCCCGCCACGGTCTCGACGTAATGCTAGCCGAGCTATTAGAATGCGCCAACAAGATCGAGAATACATAGTATGTATGATCCTCTTCGGCGTCAAGCTTAGTCTTTGTTAGCTCGCGTAGGTCATTCTTTGATCCTCGGCTGATGGGTACTGATTGATAAGATAATTTTTACTAGCGTCCCCGTCCTTCCTGCACTGGGGTCCCATTCGATCGGCTAGTGCCCTAATCGAGTTTGGTTCAACCAGGTCCCTTGAACGTTGGTGGGTCGCTAGCTGACCTGGAATGCCCGAGGAACCTTCCCTCTTCGGAGTTGAATTTTTTTCACGACTGCTTTGTTCAGGCTTCCCTTCTCAGCTTAATCATAAGTACGGATGATTTATGGTATGATTTTACGTAACCTACCTTGATCTTTTCAGAATCGATCAAAATGGAGCAAAACAAAGTAGAATTCAAAGGTATCTTTAATATTTCCTAACCACGCTATCTTATTAGCTTCGAAGTAGCGTTCGGTAAAGTATACCCTTCTGGGTATGGGATTGCTGCTTGGTCGTTGTTTATGTATTTTTGAATCTCAAATCATGGACTATACTACGTAAGTCTCTTAATCACTTCCGGACATGCCATAGCAGCCATCCTCCGCTCTACTTGTGATACTATACCCCACTCTTTTAGTTACCTTGTTATACTCATAGTGGCATGGCCAGACCCAGAGATCAAAGTTAGCTAGGGTACTTCCCACTTATCAATCTCCGGTACGGTAGGAGCGCCTATCTGATCAAAACGCCCATCAGATAAATAAAAGGATAGGTTAACCACCCCAAGATCTTTCCCTTTCATTAATCCAGCCAGCATCGTTGCACCTCTCGGCCGAGAATATATATCTCTCTCTATATATATCATTACGTATATATTAGAGTAGATAATAGCTCATCACTTGGCGTGCATTGCAATCGCTTAAATTGCTGATCGCCGCCTACGCTACCACAGGATTGCTCGAATTCAATAGCCACAATGAGAGGTCCGCTCGCTCGGTTCACCCACCCTACCGAGGTGCCGGTGGAGGAGAAATCCAACCCGGCAAACGATAAGGAAGCTGGCGTCGTCGATAACCAACCCCGGAATGGTGAGACTGATACCGATGGCGACGCCATCGACAACAATGCTCAGGCCGGTGTCCAGAAAATCGAGGCCACGACCATGGTCTGGACGAGGTCTAATCTCATATTAGCTTATGTCTTGTAAGTTACTATTAGACTGTCTCTCTTATTTCCATATCTTATAGGTAAACTAATGATACATAGCATCTGGATTATCTACTTTGTCGACTCTATGCAACAGGGCATGGGGTCTCTTTTGACTCCCTATGTTACTAGCGCGTTTGCCCTGCATTCGTTGACTGCCACGACAAGCGTCATGTCTGGTATCTTCGGCGGTGTTTCGAAGCTCACTCTAGCAAAAATATTGGATATCTGGGGTCGACCTCAGGGTTTCTTGGTCGTGGTCCTTTTGATGACCGTCGGACTTGTCATGATGGCAGCATGCAACAACGTTGAGACTTATGCAGCTGCGCAGGTCTTCTATTGGGTTGGGTAAGTTACTAACCTTTCCGAACCCTTTTAGTAGCCCATGTATTTATTAACTTTCTTAGATACAATGGAGTCAGTTACTCCCTCTCTGTTTTCATCGCCGATACCTCGCACTTGAAGAACCGAGCCTTAATGTTGGCGTTCATCTCGTCTCCCTATATCATAACCGTATGGATTACCTCTCCCATGGCCGACAGCGTCCTATATGGTATTGGCTGGAGATGGGGATTCGGAATTTTCTCCATCATTACTCCCATCATGTGCCTTCCTCTATTCTTCTTGTTCACCTGGAACTACCAAAAGGCAAGGAAGGCTGGATTGGTTATCAGCACCCCGAGCGGCCGTACAACATGGGAATCGATCAAATACTACTTCTGGCAGTTTGATGTCATCTGCCTCATTCTTCTCACGGGTGGTTTTGCGCTCTTCCTGCTTCCTTTCAATATCTACTCCTACCAGTACTATGGCTGGAAGGACCCCTTGGTCATTTGCTTGATCATATTCGGTGGACTGCTTCTCATCGGAGCTGTGGTCTGGGAACGATTCTTCGCACCAGTCAAATTTATGCCTTGGGAGCTCCTCAAAGATCGAACTGTCCTTGGAGCTTGCATTCTTTCTGCTGTTCTCTTCGTCGAATATTATATCTGGACTGCCTACTTTAGCTCCTTCCTCCAGGTTGTCCTCAACCTCGATGTAATCCAAACCGGTTACGTCGGTAATATCTACAGTCTTGGATCGTGTTTCTTTTCCTTCATAGTGGGTTTTCTGATCCGCTGGACTGGTCGTTTCAAGTGGATTACCCTGTACTTCGGTGTACCGGTCACAATTCTCAGCATTGGCCTACTTATTCACTTCCGACAGCCTGGTACCTACCTTGGCTGGATTATCATGTGCGAGATCCTATACGCCTTCGCTGGTGGTGCCTGCGTTATTGGCGAGCAAATGGCCGTCATGGCCGCAGCTGCTCACCAACACGTCGCCGTTGTCCTCGCCATGGAGGGTATGTTCAGTAGCGTCGGTGGTGCTATTGGAAGTACTGTTGCCGCCGCCATCTGGACAGGCGTTTTCCCCAAGGCACTGGCCAAATACTTGCCTGCGGAGTCTCAGGCAGATCTTGCAAGTATCTACAGCCAACTTCCGATTCAACTCTCGTACCCTGTTGGTTCGGCGACTAGGGATGCTATTGTTCTAGCCTACGGTGATGGCCTAAGGTGGATGTTCGTCGCTGCTACGGCCATTACTGTGTTGGGCCTTGTTGCTGTCGCCTTCTGGCGGGATATTAAGGTGAAGGACTTCAAGCAGGTCAAGGGTCGTGTGATTTAGAATCTATACATGAGGCCCGGAGCATTTGCTTTTCTAGCAATAATATAAAAGGGGTACAGCATATGGTTCAACGAGGGGATTCCGGTAATGGCATGGGTTGTGGTGTATTAAGAACCAGCGGATGAAATCTACGTGTAAGATGATGCGGCGATGTAGATATGGGATATGATGCCTGTTGGTTCACTGAATCACGCTCATCTCAAATGATTAATGTTCAATAAAGAAGATGTTTTCTAACCATGCATGGTCATGTACTTGTGATTGCAATTCTTATCCTTTCGTAAGAGATTCTCAGGAGTCTTGGTCAAACCAATTATGTTTATGTACTCCCATTCTAGATTTAAGTAGCATAACCAAAATAATGCTAATTTTAAGTTCTTCACTACAATATATAGAAAGCCATTAGCGACGGTATTATTTTTCAAGGTTGTAAACTCCTGTTTCTATTTTTTTTTTTTGTGACATCCCTTTAGACGTTGCTGATCATAGATGAACAACCAGTAGGTGGCCGGCTTAGAGGCTCATGGCCCTTGTGCTTCGTGCAACATCGGATATAAGTGGGGCATATACCTAGATCAGGCACTGCACTTAGGTACCTAGCCCAGTGTCTTGTCGGCTGGTTGCGGGTCGTTACGGGTGTCTGTGGGGTCAACATTACCTAAACTAAGCTTCAACTTCAACGTGAACATCAACGGAATCTCAAACCCCATTTGCCCATACTACAATCATCCATTATAAGTCCTGCTTCACTTATTTTGATTAGTACCTCGTATAAACCTGCAGTTCTGCTTCTTACTTCCAAGTTTCTCAGCCAATGCTTTAGGCGCACACTCTCCTACTTTTAAGCAGCATCTAGACAGCCTCAGCCGTAAAAGACATCGCTAGGGCTAGACAATATGCGGGAACTTTTCCTCACTGCAGCCGTCAAGGATTCAGACTTTGCAATGGCATGCGCAGTCTTGCAAGGCTTAACGTGGATGAACGCTCGTCACACAGTCCATCGTATTCTATTCTTTCATGGCCAACCACAACCGCAACCCCTCAAAGTCACGCGTGCTTTCCAACAATCACGCTTCTTACAGCTCTGGAAAGATCTAAGTAGCCAATTGAATCGGTCGTCATATGTTATTCAGCTGGCCTACGAACTTGTGCCGGATAGGGATTTCGGCAAAGAAACTAATATGGAGTTCAATGCCCTACCTGGCACTTTGCGGTGGACAGATCTACCAGACCCTCTTCGAGACACACCAGTAACACAAAGAAAGAAGATTGAGATTCCAGAGCAGAACGGTCTTCCCACAGCTCTTACTGACAACGGCTTCCAGTATGTTCTACATTTACATTGGCTGAGCAGGTAATGGAACTGGTACTGATGAATTGTTTTTAGGTACAAGAATGAAATCATTCAGGAGAGCTACTCTTTCGTCAGGGAGAATGTCGAATTTGTTTTCAGCAGATACTATCACCTCCCAGAATCGCAAGGGCGGCCACTGGCTGCTCTCCCTCCCTGGGCTGATCTTCGGCCAGTAGATCCAGCACAGAAATGGGTGTTGAATGTGAAACTGAATGTCATTGATGACAGCCAGCCGGAAAAGGTGAAGAAGGCAAATGGGGAGCTCTTAGTTGTGAAGGCAGAGCTTGAGAAGATATTTAATTTTAAGGCTATTGATAGGAGGGTCTTCGACACTAGGATTGCACCACCCCCTGTAATACCCGGTCGAGGATAGAACAGCTGGCAATGCTGTTAGTATAGTTATCAACCTAGTGTAAGAAGGTGTGTCATCCCGATGGCGACTAAGTCTGAGGTCCTACGAAGAAATACAAGATGGCTGGTACAGGTCATCGAGGTCATGAACCAGTATAGAGGGGTTGTGCTTTCACAAAAAAAGATAGGAGCAAAGGGTAGCAAGGATATAACAGACAGACGCCAATGCAATGGCCAGATGTACATGGCCATGTGGTGTTAATACATAATTACATCTACCTAAGGTAACTTAACATTTCCCCAGGACCTGGCCATCCATTTCAATGGGGAAAAGCATACCCAACAAAGGAGTCATTACGTATATGTACATTCATGACCACCAGTATGTATCTACCTAGGTAGGTACGCAACCTGAATTAGGAGCTCAAGGCGAAACAATGTCGTTGTCCTGTTAAATTCATGTGGTGACAACTTCTATATCAACAGAAACACGATTCAACGGGACATTGTTTTTATATTGGAAGTTCTGATTACTTAGTATCGAAGTTACTGCGATTAAAGATACATAGATAATAAACTGTGTGCTATCTCAAATTTCTCTGAAAGACACGTCAGGCTGTTGTACTGTGCATTCGTACCTGCCCTAAGTTTGTTGTTAACAGTTAGCAATCACGACTCTAGACCTTGCTTCATTGCTTCCGTGACAGAGGAACGTACCTAAGTAAACACGCGCTAGTTGGAGGTATATTTCAGTGTCTACCTAATTTCAGGTAAGAACGATAGGATGGTATTTCCTTCTTTCTGTTAGCAGGTGGTCCACGTCCCGACCGTGAGTCACGGTTATAGCATCAAGGGAAGGAACGAGGCCTCAGGGCTAAGTATATAAGCAGACAGGTCCCGTAGTCCGGGAATCAACAACGCTTCCACACTTTCTAAGAATCGGCAGTCGCTCTTTCTAATATCGTACTTATCGTACTTACCACCTGGCCGCCAATATATAAACTCCCCACAGCAGACAATAACTTCCTAAGGTATTTACTTCCTTAACAAGTTTCTTACAGCTTCCTGACCCTAACCAAGACTCTTTTCCCTATTCCTAAGTCATCTCAATTGGTTAGGTTTCATCGACCTTACTGATTTATTCATCTTGTCTAGATCATCTTGATAATATCTTCACTGATCACAGGCCGAGATGTCTTCCCACAACAATACCAACGGCAACACCAGCAATGGGGAGCGACCGGCTACACCTCCGGAGACCGTTCAACCGGAGACCGTTCAACCGGAGACCGTTCAACCTTTCCCCTACTATGATTCCAAACAAGGTCACAACAACTACCCACCCTACCCAATTAGACCGCCACAGAGCTTGAACCCTACCAATCTACATACGTATCCCGTATGGGCGAGTCGACCTGGTATTCCTCTGAAAGGGCCTACCGCTTCACACTTCGGGCAGGGACAGCAAGTTACCGGTGGGTTGGCCATTTCAGGGTCGGTTCCATCAATCCAGGCTAACAAGTATCATTTAGCACCACCGCCTTCAGCACCTGTGGCGCCCGAAGCGTACATGGGTCCACCATTATCAATTTATGGGAACTTCAACACTGCCTCTCAGACACCTTATGGCGCTCATACATCCCCTTCTCGCCATCCTGAGACGATGCCAAATGGTACCATGAGCCCTACAACCCCTCGAGTTGTCCTTCCACCTCCTCGAAGACACCAGCACCACCCCAACTCGCAGACGCCTACTCACCGCCGAACTGGAAGTGGAAGTAAAGGTAAAGGCACTGCATTTCCTCCTAGCTTTGTCCCCAGCAGTCGCCAGATAATCACCGATCCGCGCCAGACCGTAGTCAGCAGCCCAACATTCAATAACTACTATCTTCCTATGCAGGCACGAGGCCATCAGAATCTCTACCAGGGACAGCAAATTCAAATGCCGCAGCCTCACATAGGTAGTACTGCTCATGCTGTGACTCCCCAGGAACCGAAGCCGCCGCTTGACAGACACGCCCGCCAGAGAATCCTTGACGAGCAAGCCAAAAGCTTTTCTGAGGAAGACGATGCCGCGTTCTACCCACACAAGGACTGAATGTTACGGAGAGAAATTGGTAGGGATGGGGCTCTGCATCCCGATGATATTCCCCTTTCACTCAAGGGGTTCATGACTTGGGGGGGGGCAGAGTTTTTTGGGACAGGAAAATCTTGAGAAAATGCAGAAAATCAGAAAGATTGAGTTGTGTTCATGCGAGTCCACTTTGTAGTGGCTGCAGCCCAGAAAGGGGTCCATGGAGCAGGAGGGAATAAAACGGCAGGCCAACATTATCGCCGCAATACACCTCTCTGATTCTCATCTACGGGCTTCTATAAAATAGTTGGCCCAGGCCATGGTTTGCGCAGTTTTTCACATTTCGTTTAGGCATCTTAAGATGCACCATGCTGTAATTAGTTCTTTCATGGCCCATGAGGTTCATTATAGACAACGCAATGCATTTCTCTTTTCCACACTACCTTCGAATACTAAATGTGAAGATATTGAACGTTCAATTGCTCATAAAACTCTTTTTGTAATAACGTATTTCAGTTGAATAAGACTAAAGTCGCCCACGTACTTTACGTACGTATAATTCAGGGGCCTTTACTCCCCTTTTTCACTTTCTTTGCTTACCAGTAGGATCTAAGTTTATTATAGTGTCAACATCTACCTCAGGAATTCTAGTTCTTCCTAAGGAATCCCCGGTATTTGCTTCTCTACCTACAGTTTCGATCTTATCATAAATATGGATTGTGCTATCTGACATTCTTAAGGGGGACTAGGAACTTTTATATCTCGTGCATATATGACGTTTTATAATCGTCCACGGATTAAAGCGAAGTGGTGATGGGTGTTGTAACTCAGTCACTATATAGTAGGGAGGCAATAGCTATTATCACGACTGTATTTAAGGAAGTACCAAACCGAACAGCTCTAAGAGAGCATGTTACATTTATCAACAAAAACGAGGATGAAGGTTCCGTATCATACTGGTTCATAAAATATTGCCCCTATTATCTTTTCGTTTTTAGTGAGGATGTCGTACTTGTTATAGGAGTTAGATCCCTTTGTGTAATATAAAGAGAGCCTTAAATCATGCTGCAGTATCTTATGCTCTGAGTTCCTTAGAAAATCGCCATCGATAGGTGATAGCTAGAACAAGCCATACGCCCTCGCAAGCGTGGCACGGAACGGCTTAAAGCGAACCTGCGGCGCTTCAGGAGGCAGCCCCTGAATACTAGTATTTCACCGAACACGAACTCACTACGAGGAGCCAGCGGGAATGGATGGAACGCCATCATGTGTGCCCTTTAGGGTTGTAATTGTAGGATATTAGAAAGCAGAATATAAATATATGTTGGTCTTTGGATAGCTCTGCACGCCGCGCACCACTAGGGAGGTCTGCGAGGGCCTGTCCTTCCCCTTCGCCTCGGTGCTAAATATATTAGCGAATTGATAAACCAACCATCAATGAATGGTATGTTTCAGTTTTAGCTTCGTGGTGAAAATAAAAAATATTCGTTTATACTTCAGAGAAGATAATATCGAAATTCCTAGAAACTATTCAGTCTGGATATCATGAGGTAGGCCTAAAAGACACAGAATGCGACTTCGTTGTTCCGTAAGGAACCCTAAACCTAAGAGGTATTTATGAAAGCTCGTAGCTATACATTAGGTGCTTAAAGAAAATATCCTTTGTTCTGGATCTCTCCATCTAGAATTCCTAACAATAGGCTTCCTAGTAGTTCCTAGACATTAATAAGAGGCCTTGGACTGTTGCTCAAAGTATATTCTACTTTAATCTATGTGTTGGAAACTATTTGGGGGATTCTTCCACGCTTTCTAAAGAGATAAATTCCATAGGCACGGAATAACATAGCAATATGATTACAATAAACTGACTCTATTTTACACTAAACGGTCCCTCGTTTGATAAGACATATTACGCACCTAAGACGTTGGCTGCAACTATCTAGATAGACGCCACAAACGTACTGAGTAACTATCATGAATACCAACTCGAGTTTTTTTGCTGTTAGATATTGACGCCAAGTAACACTACCCATAGAGACAACTAAGTAGGCTATTAAAACTGTCTTACTGCTCGTGTTGGTTTATCCAGGAGACCCGCTGGTTACAAAGCTTTAAGCTGACTCATTGCAATCAAATGTACAACGTAGTCTTATTGGGGGCTGGAATGTTTGTTGGACAAAAGTCGATCAATATCTTGGCTTACCCCAGGTGTTCTAACATTAGCTTTCGTAGTGAGGCCCTCCTCACAACTAAGATCGATCGACAGCGGTTAGCACAGGATCTGCTCCGCGCTCACCGGTATTTTTTGGATTGGTCCAAATTCGAGGTACTTGGCCTTGAAGTACCTACTAACTACCAACAGTATTCGGGAATAAACCCTGCCTGTAACATACAAGCTCATTCGACAAGGGGACACCACATCCCGTTCTTCGGTACCAGTATCAGGGCAGAATGTAGATGGAGCCATGTATATCGCTACTGGAAGATCCCTGAAGCTCCTCGGCCGATACCGTGAGAAGGTTATTTGCAATTTCCTTAGCAGCGGCAGAATTACCGCCGAGTTTGAGATAATCTACTAAACTTGGGACCTGCGCCCCTCTCCCCCCAACAATGGAACAGGAGCGAACCGTAGAATGATAGAGCCTGGGAATTTCATCTGATGTTCCCCGCCTCTTCGCCTTCGCCTACATCGTGCAATGCTAATTACCCGCATCTGGCAAACTTGAGACGGCCGAGGAGATATCTAGAATCGTGATGAAAAATTAGGTAGGTCGATAGACGGCACAGCGACGCTTTCGAGTGGAACCCGTCACTCCCAAAGTAACAGATCACCCTACAGTGTTACATGGGAATTTAACGTATGACGCCTTTTTAGGATGTCGTGCCGCTCTCATGCCGCTAGCTTCCTATAGCTTTGACGTCTGGGGAAGGGTAATCATTACACTGGATATGATAGGTGGGTATACGCCTTACAGTTATTAACCTCGTGGCTTTGTGCCGCATTATATGAAACACTTCGCTTTGTAGATAGATTCCGTACGAGCATGGAAGAGTGTCTAGGCTTTACATTTAGGTTCGATCCAGCCAAGGAGAGATCTGGACTAATGCATATTATTGGTTCCTGGTTACGGTAATAACAGACTTTTCTGCAAGGAGAGTCTCAAAGTCCCATACATGAGTGGGAATGACATAAAATTCCCATTAGAGATAGCTTGGCTAGTCATGAGGTAAATCTTTTGCATATCAATTAACCTAATGTACTATAATAAACCTGTTTATATAAGAAACACTGGTAGCCTGATGCTGTGAGTGACACGACTACATAGTAAGATGATGAATCACAGCGCCTATATTTTAGTCCAAGGATCTACCCTACAATTTAGGCATGGCTGTACTTTTGCAATCTACATAATATCGATACTACTGTGAAACGAGTGTTGGTGATGATAAGCTAAGCAACATTAAGGTGCTTTTACATATCATAACCCCTGAGCAGTATGTACCTATATAACTCCCACCTTCTACCCGCAACTAGTCACTACCAGGGGTCGAGGATTCCCATCCTTTAACGGCCAGAGACGTGGTAATAGCCCCGCTTGACGTGCGTAACATAACCGACGACCACGATAAAACCACCTGCCCACCCTGCAGCCGTACCTAGCTCCGAGCACAACTGGATATCTAGGGTTTCATGGATTCTTAAGATAGATCAAGTACCTTCTCTTTGTTGTGGTTCGGAATCAAGTCCCGACATATTGCGTTGAAGTAGGGGAAAGACTTTGCGAAGTTTCTCTTTCGGCGTACACACGACTTACTATACGAGTTAACTCAAGAGAGAGGAGGGCTGAACAGTCCCAGGTCTAGCAAGCAAGGCAATGGCAAGTCCCGCTAGAACTCTCATGTTCCTCCTCTTCCTTCGATACATCCTGTTTACTTCCTACGCGGCCAAATCAAACATATGGTTCTTTGGAGCCCCCTACCGGTTCCCCCACATTACCCTACGGTTATTGCTATGCAATGCGTACGCTACAGGTCTATATGCGTATGTATGTGTAACAATAACTCCAGAGATCTATCGGATAGCAGATCATACTACTACGTTTGTATAACTCAGATACCAGCAACGGGCAGAAAAGTAGCTAAGCTAAACTCAACTCGGCTCGGTACGGGTTCGTACTTGGAAAAACGGGTAGATATCGGCCAGTGCCAACGCTACCCGGGATTTCTACCCGGGTTTAAGACATGGTTTGTATTGCATATACATAGGTAGGTATCTGCGTGGTTGTCCGTGCTTTCAACTTTCTCCTTCTAGGCTAACGAAAAAGAGAAAAGAAAGTTACTCCTCTTCTCTAGAACGAATTCGGCATTCGGTCTAGGTAGGCTCATGTCCCTGCCTTAGGTACGCATTCCTCCTATCCCACTCGGGACACTTCGTTAAGGGTGTAAAGCAGCAGTCTTTTGGTGCGGTATGCGATAGGAGAGGGAAAAACTGTCATTCGGCCGACCTAGGGCTCAAGGCCCTGGGGAAGACACTAAGAGGGTTTCTGGGTCAGGGATGACGATCCTTTTGCCCACCTACGCGCTACGGCGCAGCTGGTACAGCGTTGTTTCTAGACGTGCGCTCTGCCGTTGTTCGCATGGCTGCATGGACTTTCGTGCTACACTATATTGGAGCACATGGAGCATATGGCTGGCCACTGGACTGGCCGAGTTCAGCTCGCGGAATCCTTTTTCGTTATGGCGTCCTCGTCATCAAGTTCGGCCGTTCTTTGATTATGCGTTCTCATGTACGATGATGCAGAAATCACTCATCCAGCTAATCTTAATTACTTGTTCTCAGAAGGAATAGGATTTATCATTGTTCAAGACGTACAAAACCATGCGAAAACGGTCCATTTGCTATACAAAGCTCATCAGCTCCCAAACGTGGTATCATTCTTCGTCCTTAGGCCATTGCCGATGTCCACCTATCCACCTATCCTATGTATACTAAATTATGTATTATTCGATCCTCTAGATAATACATGAGAAGAATGGGGGATTATTTGCTTAGCCATGAACGGGCATTCCGGTTCTACAGATGGTTTACTGGAAAACTCCGCTTTCGACGTGAGTAATGAGGCGGTGTAGATGTCAATCCTGGAAAAGTCGACTACTTTTGTTTGCATCGCATAACGCAACCAACCGCTTGGGTCTTGTACGCACGTAGATATTAGGAATCCTAGACTCGCCACGCATCGCCGAATCCTCCATCGCACAATATACGATTAAGGCTTCCCGATTAAGGCTTCCGCGTTTGCACGACGATAATTGCTTCTAGAAACACGGGAGGATGAAGTCGCCGTGGCGTAGCAACTCATTAAGGATAGATTAGCAGCTAGCAAGCAAACATCAGCCGCATCCAGCATATATGCACACATAAAACGAACGTTTGAACTGCAAGAAAGCTGCGTTCTGGCGATCCGTCACTGGGGTCTAGCAGGTTTCACATCCCGCGTACGTTTAGGTACCTACCCGATTCCTTACCAGTACCAACAGCCGTTCCCTCGTTCACGATATGGTAGTGATTTACATGTTTAAATTTATTAGGAATATCTAGATCGGGGAAAGATGTCAACCCAATTTTAGATAGAAAAAGGTTCCGGAACTCCGTCCGAGTCACAAATAGACAAAAACGCGCATCACCGATGAATTTCTACTATGAATTTGGTTTAGTACCTAACCTACCTACCTACCTAACTAACGTAGGTACTTACACAAGGACTGTGCTTACGTATGCGGTAAAGGATCGAAAAGCCATGTTATTTTTCTGTTTCTCCACGTGCTGTTATAGTTAGTAACTACCTAGGTACTTAATAGCTGAAACTATGATGCTAGGTATTCGACGATATCCTCGTATTGTAAAGTTGCCGGACTACCTAATATCTGGTGTAAGTGAAGTCTAAAGGCAGAGCTAATAAAGCCGCCAACTCATCTCGATTGGTACTAGCCCGGTTTTTCGTCTCCAGTTTGGGGGCGGCTATTTTCCACTGCTACCTTCTCGCGTGTCTTTTGTGTAATATGAAAATACTACGGATGTGTATGGTACTGTTAGCCGCCCCCAAAGTGGAACCGACGTCTGCTATCTGGTAAGGCTGAGACTTGTGTAAGTCCTAGATGTATTCCATCCGCCTCGTAAGGCAAACGGATGGAGTCATGCTAGACATTCAGTCGAGTGCACAGGGTAACCCCGTTTGCTGACCTTTGACTAACTTGGGCGGTGTCAGACAGGGGTATGAGGTATGTACGTATGTACGATCACGAAGGGTCGAAACTACATACAATAGTAACACTCACACAAAAGTATTCAATTTTTAAAGATTGCGTTACACGAGAGCTCGATATAATATTATAGTCTAAGCTCGAGTAATCTATAGAAATTAACAAACGACACCTTATATTGAGTTGCTTGTTTTTCTTCTCTCTTTTTTTGGCTTTCAACACCCGAAGCCTACAAAATAGCTACAAAATACAAAATACGGCAAATTCACTGTGTACTAGTGAGATACAAGTATTGTACAAGGCGCAAGCTGGCGCAGTACGTAACGTAGAGTGGAAGTTCCCACATACTTGGACTCATCTCATCTAACATACGAACAACTCAACTAGCATCTGTCATAACTGTAAAAACCAACACTCCGAAACGCGGACAACGTTGTTCGAATACGACAAAGGAACTTTTGCTACCGTGGTAGCGCAGGCGGTAGATTTACTTTACCGTTAGACACGACAAGCTAGCGGATCCTCCAGCTTATGCCTAGAAGTTTCATAGTTAGATCGTTGTTGTGCGAAAGACCAGACTTGCCGATTCCGTCCCCGCTGTGCCCGCTGTTCGTCGGCCTTACAAAGCATCCCTAACCGAATGAGTCTTGTAGCAGGTAGCTAGCTTGCTTTTCGGGGCAGGTGAGGCGAGGATTGTATAGACGATCACAACAATGCGTATACCTACCTATCGCCAATACTTACACCCAAAAATAGCCGACGCACGCCGTAGGGCAGAGGGATCCGGTGGGGATAGCTACCTAGGTTAGGATCATCGATGATTGAAGCGGGGATCAGAGCCGCCTCGAATCATTAGTAAACACATTAGTAAACACGAACTGACATACGCACAGAGTGGCTATAGGTACCTCGTCGTCGTAGACGGTGAGAGCGAGAGCAAGGTCAGACGGAACATGCCACGGAACATGCCTTGGAGGACTCTGCGGATTCACATATCCTCGTCGGCTTAGGCACGCATCTAGCATCTCCAACGAGGCTTCCTGTTGGCCATTTTCGCCCCGTCCGTAGGAGTGCTATACGTGATCCCTTTCGCGATACCGTTGGCGCCATGGTACGGCACTTGATCCCCGCCGGCAGTAGAAGCCCGTCCCTGACATGAAACATCGTGTTAGATAGACGCCTCTAGGCAAAAGCGAGAGGGGTCTACGTCTGGTGTCGACCTAAACACCAACTGACCCATATCGAATACATCGCTTATATCACCCTTTCATAAGGTTTGCGACGCAGAACGGTGGAATGAGGCCGGCGATGTACAAGGAATATGGGGGATTGGATCCCGGTTCAAAGGCCGAGACTCTGTAAGATTCGTAGCGCAGAGGCACAGCAACGAGTTGTTGGCACCGCTGAGACACTTGTGGATTAGCTAATTCCACTGTCATGTATGTTTTGCGAATATGTCTTCTTCTCTTAGTCATGGATTAGCTGCTTGGGGAGTATAATATGGCCGAGGTGATGTAAGCATAAGCCTAACATACATAGGCTATAGATGCTTCCGGGGTTCTTTTCGAAGATCGGGTTTAAACCAACTTTATCGGTTCCGGACCGACGTATTAGTTATGGTTATTCGGCCTTACTCCGTCGCCGGAGATTTTAAGGAGGTAGGTATAAACGGTACCCGCCACGACTTACCGCCCCGGATAGGACTTTCTCGCCGGTAACATCGTGTTACCGATTATGCAGCATTTTCCTGCATCTATCATATGATTTGTATGTAACTAGGACGATCACATCGAAAATTCTGCACCGTCGTGGAACACGATAGGTAGCCTACTAAGGCTTAGGTAATTCCGAAATAAAAAGCAAAAAGGCTACATCTGCAGTCAGCAAAACGTGCATGCATACATATATGATCACAAGACAATAACAACGCACTCTCGGGCTCTCTCAGGCTCTCAGCCGAACGATCGACGGCGGGTCGAGGCCCGTAGTCAGCTTCGTTCTTGCACGCCGCCGTCGTGTAGCGTCGTACATTCGTTCCAATGACATGGAGCTGTGAAGGTCCTACATATATTACCTGTAGACGTCGTGGCAGTCGTGACAGCTGTAACTATGATAGGTCCGGCGACACGAGAAGGCGACCTCCGCGAGTGGGACTCGGACGGCTAGATCCCAGGGCAGCGGAATGGACTATTGCATTGCTCTTGTTATGGGATCGACCATGATGTACGGGCCATTATACTACAAAATTGTATTCCGCGTATTTTATTGTACGCCAGTAATTACACTAAAGAATAGACTAGTATGTATGTGTTCTATGGCACCTCAATATTAAAGCATGTAAATCAATCTTGGAAATCGAAATCCTATTGGAGTATCCCTTGCTTTCATATCCACCCTGAGAGCCATACCGCGGGGCCAAATGTACTGAACGTGCCAATGTGCTCTCGAGATTACGTAGCCATGTGGAATAGTGTAAAAAATCAAGTCTCCACACGATTCATGAGGAGTTACCGGAGTCAGAGTGAACATGTACGAATCGAGCTGAACGAACGTAGGTATGTACATAATGTGAGTCTATGCGCCTGTACGCGGAAATGGATCGTAAACCGGAACTGAGTGTCGATACCACCGGCGGACGATTCACTATATCGGGGCTAGTCGAGTGGGTTTTTGGCCAGAGCGTCCAAAGCGCCGCCCTGGTTCACGACCTGGACCCTTGGAGTAGGTAAAGAATCTCTCTTGCCTACCGCAGTATGTACATATACCTCAGACCCTTAAACCTCGGACCGCAAACCACAGAGACCATAGTCGCATCGCGAAGCGATCGAACCTCGACACGATGAAACTCCTATCTCCTAAAAGTGTGGGCTAGAAACGAGTATTCGCTCCACTTGTATCGGCGACTTGTATCGGCGAATGAAGACTTCAAGATCTGGATGGAGCTTGCACTTTTAGGAGATAACGCGAGCGCGCCCCGTTTATTGTTTCGGGTATTCTACCATGTATTATATCGTAATGTAGGAGTGTAAGTATATATGACCTCAGTGTATACATATACATATATACGTACATACAGAGACTCCTCTCTCGCATTCGGTGGGACGCCTAGAAACTCGTTTGCTAGTCTACATAGTGTGTAGACATGGGCTTGCTATGTATTGTAGGTCTACATGTGGAGCACGGTAGTGAATGACATATGCACCTAGTTTGTTTATGGAAGACATCTTCCAACATGGTTCCAACATGGTGACGCCTTGCATACGACGATCCATAATGAGCTAGATAAAAGCCGGGCGTCCGTAGTATAAGGCCTAGCGTCGAAGCGACAGATCTTGCAGCTGAACAACGCAGTCAGCAAAACCGTTCACACTCATCCCTTGGTTACTATGAGTAAATAGCCGCTTCCCTTACCCACAGCAGCCGAGGTGGCAGATAGATAGATTGGTAGATTAGAAGTTCGTGATGAAGTGTGCGCATGCTGCTATAAGCAATCGGTCCCTTCGATAGGCTAACCGGCTGACTGGCTGACCGTCACGGCTTCACTTGGAAGAGTAAGGCCGGTAACCGTACCTAATGTATGTATGCAGGGAGGATAACATGGGAAGCTCATGCGGGTGGGGATATGTAGATGATGGAACTTGAACGGGGTTAGGATCTATCCAGGCAACGTTTCTACCTAGGTAGTTTCCATGGTTGTCATATACCGACGCCTTGGTCAGCCTTACGAGAGGGAGGTTTCTTCAATATCTTCCGGCGAAAAAAAGAATACATGGATAATCCCAATCCCGTTTCCATTTTCCCGGCTGGAGGGGCACCTTGACAAATTCATGTTGGGACCGAGTTCTCGGAACGGGAAACAAACCCGTCTAAATTACTCACGAGATATTGGTTCATTAGAGGGAATTGAAAAAACCCTCATTTTCCAGCTAAAGTGGGTTAATAATGTTGAGCTGTAAAATTTCGTCCCAAAATCTCCCTACGAGAAATAGTTTGATGATTGGCCACGTGGTAAATGTTTGACCCCGTCACAAGCAAGGTCAGGGCAAGTATCAAAGACGATCTGCATCGCACGCAGAGCCTAGAAAATTAATTAAGGGACAGTAAGTCGGCAAGCAAAGTATGTCATCGTGCATCCGTGAGTCGTTTGCAAGAGTAGAGATGGTGTACGCAGTCCGTCCTCGGTTGTATACGTATCTTTTTATACATAGTAAGAGAATCGATCAATATTCTGGAAAATCGGCCCAAGTTTTCTCCCGAGCTTCCTGGTTAGGAAGGTTAGGAGAGAAGTGGCCCGCGGGAACGGAAGACTCGGTAGCCTATGTCACACAAGGGACCAGGTGTTAGGTTAGGGTGTTATGTATGTAGGGTGCGTTGTCATCGCATACATAGCATAGATAGTATTAGGTATTAGTATACATATTTGGGAGTTGGTTTGTTAATCCAAGCCAAGACTTGGTCCGCGGGGCAGCTAACCACATACATGGTAAAGAAGCGCCGTATCACGATACATAGGTATAGGTAAAGTTCCTGCAAAGTCTTAAGCGACGGTCCAAACTCACTCTGAAACGTTTCGATATTAAGAATCACCACATTCATCTTCATCCTCCGCGGCGTTGACGAAGCGTTGGCTTGGGTCTTCTCTGTTGGCCTATGTTCGTTCTTAGTGCTACGTTATATGTTACCGGCAGTGTGTGATAGGAGTAGGTAGAAAAGCTTGGGGTAAAAAAAGAACGTGTTGCTGAAGAAGTAGTATTATATTCCCGGATGTGTGATGCCAAGTGATGTGCTCTCCAATTAGTCGAGTGGCATAGTAACAACGCGCGACGACCCCAGGGGACTTGTTCGATAAGGTTTCTTTGCATATGAAAAAAGGGGTCTAATGAATACATATTCGACACATTCGACATGTTAGACGCACAATAACGTGCCATCCGCAGCTGGAAGCAATTTACTCCGGCTGATCAATTATAGTATCCGGCGAATGGGCCGTCACTGCGGGGACGCGTGGGCGATGCTACTGGACATCTAAAACCTATCCATTTACGTCCGGAGGTCGATACAAGGGCATAGGGCATAGAGCACCGGGCGCCGGGCTTCCTGAACAGTTAGCTCAACTTACTACCCTATCTACCCTATCGAAACTGGTATTGTACATAAGGTGATAAATAGGTGGCTGTTGGTGGGGTCACGTATACCGTCTTGACACGAGTCGTCCAGCCATCGACGTCAGTACCGTTGGTAGCGGCTGAGCTATTACACCCGTTTCATTCTACATGCCGTCAAAGCAGCTGAGAACTGATACGTCTTAAAAAAAATAAATAAATATAAAAGCGTCAAATTCTGATAAATACGATAACGTTTGATTTGCGACGTCGATAGGGTTTTCGATATAAGATTGTGATTTATTTACCTATTTCGATCTTTACCAATGATGATTGAGCCGGGGTAGAAGCGAAGAAAGACGGTACCATTCGGTCGACATACATTTGTGAATCTCCGCGGATAAGATATCCCACGCGCACGCAGGCTTGCTGCAAGGGGCCATTAAGATGCATACTAGAAGGAAAGGAGAAGGAAAACTTTTATTTTGTTTTATTTGCTTCTTCTCGGTGTTACGTATATGGATCACCTCCATGCACGAGCAAGCAGACTACCTAAATAACCTACCAGTTCCGATACCATCTGTATCCTAACGTCACTCGATAAGACAAATACCCGTAGACATGGGAGGGGGTGTGAGAAATGGGGAACAGGCAAAAAAAAAAAAAAAAAAAACCACTCTCACGGCTTAAAAGGGCTGACGTTCCTGTTTACCGGAAAGGGGAAGGATATAGTAAGTAGTAAGTACTGGAGATGGTTGGCAACATCAGTAATGACAAATGAGACTCGTATGTTGTCTCGGTGCATCGAAGGCCTGTCGGTACTTGAGCCCGAAATCCAATGGATCGCCAGGCTGTTGTCGTCGCCATTGTTGTCCATCTAGAAGAAGAAAGGATATGACCGCTACTAAGGGACAACGAGTAACAAGTAGCAAGTAGGAAGGAAGTAGGACGAAAATGTCTGGACGAAAAGTGCATGGCATATGCAGTAGCGACGAATATCGTTGGTCTCTCGTCTGGACACAGCCACACAGGCCTGCATATCACGCGGTAGGGAACTCGGCAATAAAATAGACCGGGACGTGCATATGGTCAGCAATGGGAACGAAGCGTGTTGTTGAGGTAAGAGGGGTTACCCAACTACATAAACAAAAGGGAAACAAAAAAAATAGCCCCTCTTGTCGACGACATATCCGCATACAGCCGGATTGCAGGAAACTAGCGATCAGGCCACAGCCTTGTTCGCCTCGTCATGGGTAAGGTACTGTAGCTGAGCTGAGCTCTCCCACGTAGCAACGTATATTCTACGTAATCCGTACATTTGCTATCATTTACTACACAGGTAAGTTGTTCGGCCCCCAAACCTGGCGTCGCCCGACAGCCCGAGTCCGGAGGCGGGACGAGATTTCAAGCTCAATATGGATGCAGCCTTGTAAGGTTACTTGCAGCCAGAGCTGCATGACATGCACGCCAAGCTTATATACACCTCACATACATACATACATCATACATGTACGTAGGAAGCGTACCTAATGTACTACCTAATGGGCCATGTATGTACAAAATACCTACTTATATACTCACTTAACCTACATAGACACATCACATATGCAGGTGTGCTTTTTCAGTTAGAGTCTGTTGCGCATCTAACTTGGTTACAGTTATGTCGCATACACTACCTTAGGTATGTATGTATGTATGTGTATAGTGTAGTGTATATGAGGTATGTATGCACGTATGTATAAGAAGAAAATAAAAGGAGAGGGGTTGGGCAGGGGAAATTGTACCCGAACAAGAGAACCATTTTGTGTACCTCGAGCTGCTGAGCTACCTATATGCACCCATACGCAGTACGTCAAATACTTGCGTTATCGTTGGTCGTCCGAGGGCGTCGCCGTAATACAGAATATCGTGCCATTAAATTGAATCCGGAAAACAAAATCGTAGCTAGCTCCGTTTGGCGATGGTTTCTTCAGCTGAAGAATTAAATTTCTTATTAGTATCGTATCACCAAGACTCTTCTAGCTACATAGGCAGCTAGGGTCTGTTAGGGCTGTTAGGCGTTGGAGAGAGCTAGGTAGGTCGCAACTCCGGAACGCGTGATAGTGTTAAGTTGACGATTTGGCGCCGCCGGAGATGCAGACATGTCAAACCCTAAGTCTAAGTAAAATAGTCTAGACCTTAATTGCTCACCGTGGCGTGCTAGTGGGGTTTGCCTGTCTAGCCTTAAGACTTTCGAGTCAATTCTTACATAAGTGTTTCGGTCTACTTAGCTTGGGGCTGCTTGGCCGAACTCTTGGTATAGCCCCCAGGCCCCCCGTAACTGGCGGACAAAATTCCGCCAGGGTACCTAATTTATATGCTAAACTAGTGATTAATGATACTATCGAGTCCCCATCGCCTATGCAAAAGCGGACTCAATATCCGCAAATATAATGATAGCCCTGGCTATCTACTATTCGGACCAGATCCATAGCAGCTTGCGTACTTATCCAGGTAGCTATCCAGGTAGCTATATAATGTTGTTATATACGTAGGCATCGCATCGGCCATAGCACTATCTTCAAGATCTTGAGACATGCGACAAGAACTTATTTCTTGACCGAACGGAACTGACGTAAATCAGGGGTAAGATCTTGCCATATACTATATCAAAGTAACGTTGCTTAAGTGGATTGGAACTTTTAAGATTATACATAGCAAAGTTTGGCTTGGCATGGGTTTCGTTAGTTTAAAGCTATGACGATGAGTAAGAAATTCTCATTACGTTAACAACTAACAGTACGGAGGTTTATAACATCTTGTACATGCGTAGACACATACACTATAGCATGCTTGTTCTCATCTTCGTTATGCACCTAAGACAAGCGAGCATAACTATGTATAATGCATAAAGCATCGGGGGTTAGAGCATTTCCGATATTTTGGTTCGGATTTTAACCTGTCAGTCTAGTACATGTGGCTATGATGTATGTATTAAATCCCGCGAACGGGACCCGGCCACGCGGAGAGCATGGACCGGCGGCATAGTTAAGACCGGAGGTAATCTCCTTTAAGGTGTGGATTGCCGTGTTAGTCTACATACACTAGCTGCTCCTCCTTTGCAATGCCTCAATGCCTCCAGACCTTACCCTAGCTCTAATACACTAAATAAATGTTATAGTAAAAACAAATTAAACTAGCATATCTGGGGGAGAAACATTCCGAAACGCCGTAGGTAATAATAACAAGCCAATTAAATATGTTTTAAATAATGGGGGAAGATGTTGACATCGAAGGTCTGATCTACTACATAGTATGTAAGGTCATCTAAGAGGTATCCGCTTCTCATTTATCGCTAAAGATATGATGCTGTTGACCTAGGTAAGGGTCTCTCGGTTGGAATAGCACAAGGGGGCGGAAGCTACCGGGCGACCGGAGGACCACCCAAACCCAGGCAACCGTGCTCGGCCAGTCTCTTAGATCTTGCATTACCAAAGTGGCAACGAGATCTTCGGCATTTTTGACGTCTTAGCGCCTTTATTGCAGCCATTCGGCCCTACGTAAGAGCGCTCACGAATCATGTTTCAGTCTCGAACGACAAGTGCCGTTCGGGGCGAATAAAAGTCGCTGCACTGTGACAATGTGCCTGCGTCCGTCGTGCGCGGCTCGCCTGTCGTCTGCCGACGTGGTACGCGCAACCTTGCAGAGTTAGATCCCTATCTGCACTATATACGCTTCACTACCATGTCCGCCGAGTCCAAAGTGTGACTTTATGCCATGGAGACATCTTGTCAAACCAAGTGAAAATTCGAACCGACTCCAAGCATGTAAGAATACAGTCCCGCCGTGAAACCGTCTAATCTCCCCGAATCGCGTACATCGTTGCTGCTTGTATGTACGTGCGTACATATACTAGAGCTCTAGAACCTCGGCGAACACGGAATGGGATTGGATGGGGCGGGTCTGATTGTTCTGGCAACCCCACATACTATGTAATAAATGGCCTATTCAGATGAAGCATGACATGGTATCCTGTTCTTCTGCTTTGGGTCTATCCATGGTGGGCTTCCCCGCGGTATCATCATTCGCATCGAGGCAAGCAAGCTCTCCCGATCCCCTTTTCCGGCTGGATAGGTAGGTACCTATGTGGAAGAGGACGCCGAAGACGACGAAGGGAGTCGGACCAAAAAGAGCTAGGGTTCATGTCGATTCCCATCAATAGATTTTCGTTGCCCTACCATAGGGGTAACACAGTTTCAGCAGCACATCAAGCCTTGTAGGGTACAGACGCTTTATCAAAGTAGCCAGGCGAGACGCCACGTTGTGTAGCAGATCATCCGAGATCCATTCCCTAGGCGATTTCGTGGCACATTCACATATCATCATATTATCAAGACCCGGCCGTGAGGTGTTAACGATCCCTGGAAACAGGTAGGCTAACATTTATTAGTGCGATTGTGTAGTGTAGAGCGCATTAAGTGGACACCTACTCGAGTCCAATTTTTCAAGATGATGGAACTCAGCTGAAAGTTACTAGTTGAAAAGGTCTTACATATTTGTAGACTGTCTTCAATTGGAAGCGAGTTTTATACTTGTATGACATCCTTACTATAGTTATATGATGAAGTCGAAGTTGAGATATGCCAATAGGTACTGAGTAATATACGTACGTACCCAGATACCACCCGAAGGATTCCTGATTCAGCGCCACGCGTTGTTAGCCACGCGTTGTGTTAGCCACTCTATAAAGAAAATGCCATTGTCGCACGGGCATCATTAGATAGCCGGATATCTACCTAAAGAAATCGGATCTAGCCACGATGAGGCGCTATCCTATGCATGGTGTAAGCGATCGAGAATGTTCATAAAGCTGAGACAACAGAGTGGCTTAAGTCTCAATACCCGGTACGTCCGGAAACTACATAGTCCTACATAGGCGGCTCTTAATACATAGACGTTTAAAGAGGATCGTGAACGCATGATCAAGTTCGGGCCTCGGGTTAGGAAAATTGCCTACTTAGGCAAATACATAACTTCCCTATTTTTAGTTGTTTACGTTCGATCCGTTCTCATGTAGGTACTCGTCAAAGAATTAAACGCCGACTTAAAGTGTAAAGGCCTACGGGGGGAAGATACGAGCATTCGTTTGTCGAAACGGCTAAATGAAATTGGCTTACGGATTAACGTTGTGCGGCGGCGGCGGCGTAAGACTTGGAGGCGACAAATTGCATGATATGCTTAAAGTGCAGCGTTGAAGACGAAGACTTCCAATATAAATGGAGGGAATAGAGGGTCACGCGAAACTATTGCGCCGTCTAGAATAAACGAACCAGTTAAAAGCGACCTCGTTGAGATATAACTTGGCAATATCAATATCCGAACTAGAGGCGCTTAATAAATCAGCTTAGGACGTCGAGTCTTGCCGGGGCGCTTACGATGGATTGGATCAATTAAATTATGAGATAGCAAAATGTTATCTACGAGTTGAGAATGGCCTATTCTTAGCTTTGAACTCTTTCTACACTTTATTACGCGTATGTGTAAGTACATGCAGTGTAGCATACTTGCAGGAAGTGTCAATATAGAGAATATGATGGGCTGGTCTGATATGTAGGGGTATGAGCGGTGAATAAGTGAGTCGTGTCACCTTATCAGATCCTTTAGTGTCCAATGTACTCTTATAACATCTTTCATGTTCTGAACGCCAACGTTGACTGGCATAGGAAATAAGCATTTGATAGATCAACTACTATGTATGTTCTGCGTGATGATGCTCGCCCTGCGCAGTAGCGAGGGGCAAGGAGGGCGAGCGGGGGGCTTCTAAACTTAACCATTTCCGTCAAAGCAAGAGTCTGCGAAGCCAATCACGACACCCGAAAGCTCTTTAGCTTGTCTCAGTTGGAATAATCCAAGAGGGCTCGTAGGGCTGAGAAAGGGACTTCGCAAGCTGTAAATCTACATGTGGTACTATGTACGTAGACTTATTGATCGTCCCGAGATTCTACTGGAGAATAATCCTGATCTCATGTCAGTCAAAATATTATATCGAAAAGCCACAATCCCGTATACCTACCTGTCTAGATAACGACGGAAGCTGATAGCAAACGACTTTCTAATTTCCTTTATCTTTGCCGCGTCGACTCAGAAAACTTATGCGCGCCTCCTGCAGATATATGTACCGCTATCAACTCTGCAAGCGTTCTGCGTGTTACACATTTTAGCTGGTGTACTTTGATTTGCCAACTCGTATTGCGTCAAGTTGATGTACCCGGCATTGGAGAAAAAACGCCTCTTGTCAACGCTGTTATGTAGAACTGGGTCATCATATTAAGTCCGGCGGTCTAGAATATTGGGCTGGTACGAGTCATATTCGTATAAGTCGTGCGCGCATGTAAGTCATGTCTGGTCATAGGATCTCACGTTCGATCTCGGGCTTTGGGTCTAGGAGGGCAGGAGTTGCTGTATGTACATGCTTCGTCTCGTCGCGCTGCAAACAATGTTATCGTTTACATACACTATTCAGGCGTTAAAAAGTGGACTCTATGAGAGTTACCGAGGGATTCCCTGTTGTAGCGTTCGGTAATTTTACTAGTGTCAAGCACAAGACAGAGGTAATGGGTCTTGTCGTGATCGTATTGTCTATCGACTATCCATTCCCATATTGTACCAAGAACGAACGAGCAAATGCGCTTGCTGTTGGCGGGACTAATTGGCTAGCATAACAGCTTTCATTAGCGATCGTAATATTGATATTACATAGCTACATTGGGATTCGGTCTGTCTTGTTTGTCTTAGTTATATGTCTATATAAGGCTTTATAAGGCTGAAAGTCCCCATCTTAACTATCAACTTTCTGGATGATGAGGCTCAATTTGGGAATTATGGCCGGCCGTTGCTAGCGTATTCGCCGGCAGCAGGTGAACGTGGGACTATGCTGAATCCGTGCGAAATTATCATGGTCGGACCGAAGACCGCCTCCTGACAAGTCTATATCCGATTTGATATAGTTTACGGAGGTCAGAAGAGACCGAGCGCGAGGTAAGAGAAGCCAAGACGTAATTAAGGGAGTGAGGGTCGAAGTACTGAGTATATGCCATGGTATTGTACATAAAGCAATCGTTCGATGATCATCGCATTACTATGTTCTCCGTAACGAAACAGCCGTGTAAGTCGATGGAGTACATTTGTCATTTTAACATCTAGTATATACGTCCATAATATAGCATGCCTATCTCTTACACTACGTACATAGATGCACACCTATTAGATTAGGTACGCAATAGTGTGGCAGGAGAACAGTATTGTCGGGGGAACTTCATTCTTGGACGCATCGCCAAAAGGTGTGCAAGCAGCGTCATTTTTCTTCTTAAAATGGATATCGGCTACGTAGTACTGCGAGGCGGGTGTCATGCAGCGGGTACACCCACCTCCCACCTCTTTCGCCTTTGGTAATTTTTGCTGAAGAAGGGTTGTTGGTGGTATATTTAATTCCCAGGGAAGTATGTAAAGGGGGCTTTCGAATACTACATAAATACATAACATAATACATAGTATTAAACTATATCAACATAGGAAAATACTATATTGTAAGGTAGACGTACCTGACAACCTACCTAACCTAAGTACATTGTGATAAAGTATACTTAAACCAACATACATGCATGCAAACTACCTACCTACTTGCGCCTCTTCATACGACTGGGTTACATACGCATATAATGTATCCTACTTAGTAACTAACGTATACCCCAACTCTCTAGATCCAGCCTTTTTTCAGCGGGATAAAAAAAAAACAAAAAATAAAAAAGAGAGGCAGGCTGTAGCCCGTAGGTAAAGTAGTGCAGCCCTGTGCCGACTAGGAGTGGCATCAATCCCACCACCCACAATGTACTTTGTACTTGTACACTGGGTACGACAGGAAGACGACGAGGGAATGAAAAAAGTTTTTTTGATGCACGCCCTGAGAGTTATTCCCCACCCCTGGTACGTAACCATTTCCCTTTCTCTTTTTCAATACTTCGTACACCCCCCTGACGTTCCCTGGTCCAGTAAGAGACCCACTAGTAGTACAACGGGCAAGGTACCTTTATAACCAGCCCTAGCACGATACTAGGATACCTGGAAGACCCACTTCCATGAACCACCCTGTAAGGCGCTAGCGGACATCCCTGTACTTGAAGGGCTGAAATACTGGGACCCACCCCACGGACTAGGTAAGTAGACTGGTAGGGCTTTTCCTATGTTGCGGGTTAGTCCTTCTCGAATCTAGTTTTAATATGCACCTAAGTCGCCCCTCTTCACTTTCTGGTAACCCTTTCATACATGTAGAGAGAGTGAGAGAGAGAGAGATAGAAAAAATAAGAAAAAGGTTGTGGATGGATTCTTGCGAGTGTTAGGCCGAAACTTTTCTACATCAACTCACCTCGTCGTCTCTCTATTCGGTCCCTATCCGCTCCTAGAAACACGTCTTCTCCTCGCCCACCCCTATGCGATTCTTATAGTCGCCCGAACTCTGCGTATAGTCATCGTAGGGAGTACCAAAAGAGCAAGGGGCCAAATCTGAAATTTGGATCCATTGGTCAACATTGGTCAAGCAAAAAAGCTCCTTCGACAGAAACGATTTACTAGCCCAACTCTACTAGTATCCAGCTATATCCAGCTATATCCTCTCTTGTCATCCACCTCGGGTTATAGCTGAGCTGAGCCGAGCTTCATGACAAGAACAATAATCTCCTCCCCCGATTCGAACCTCGGACTATTTTTTCTAGAGGCTTAACTTTTGTATTTGCTTCGGTTTTCTTTTCCATTGGGCCTATCTCGGTGTATTACCATCGTGTTATTATATCTGCATGTTTACTACTATCATGACGCTTTACGTTTTCCTGCTATCTTAGAATACCCTCGCACGATCATCTGCTTCTGAAGTACGACTCTCCGACAACACATATTTCGCAACCTTTCACATAGACGACATCGGCACTGCCGACACCAATATTGCCACCGCCATCCATACGACATTCCCGCTTCTTGATTCAAGACTGCGCCATTGTCGGTTCCCATACACCGTCCTTTGCCAGCTCCATAAGCCCATCAGATGCTCTAACCCCATTCTCGGGCCGCTATTCGTTCGACTCGGCAAATTAGTATTCAGATTCCACATATCTTCAGCTACTCACTGTTACTACTAAGCTGTGGCAACTCTGTCATTGGCCTACGTCGAACAAAGTCAGCTTCGTTTGTTCGAGTCTTCGGAAGGGGGAACACAAAATGGACATCCCAAGATGCGCACCAAGGGAGCCGAGAGGCTCGCCGCCGGCCATATACATCGAGGGATCGAGCCACCTCGACCACTATGCAGGCTCGGGCCGGTCTCATATGCAATCGAGATTCCAATCCTCTCTAGCCTCTTCTACCCCTATGCCGATATCTAACAGCCGCCGTCTTGCTGAAGACGATGCACCGCCGCCACTACCTCCCCCGAAATACTTGCCTGGGCTCGGACAGCCGGCTCCTACTCGACACGACCGTATCCCTTCGATTGATTCCAATGCAAGCTGGGATAGTACTAGACAAGAGTCGGAGCAGGATCGGCCTCCGTATGGTAGATCTGACAACGATCGTGGGATAGGACGGTCTCATAGAGATGAAGGCTATCACAGTCTCAACTCCACCATCTCGTCGTTAGGGTAGGGATAATCTGTTAAATCTACGGCAATATGCCAGTCGGAACGAAGTGCTAACTGCTAGGCTTTCCTTCAGATCCCAGGACTCTCTCCCTAAGAAACTCTTCATGTCTCATGACCAATACCAATTTAATAGGCCGAATAGCAACGACTATGACAGCTCGTTGATTAAGAAGCTGGATTCGAGACGAACATTTGACAACAGGACTCCGCCTCGACGGTCTGCTCTCAGTGCTTCCGTGTCAAACTTGACTGCACACGAGCAGCGTCTGCACACTCAGCTAACACCCCTTTCTCTTCCTATTCGGCAGAGCAATAAGTTGCTTATCGATTCCCCCGGCCGTTATACGGATACTCCCCCGCAGTCTGCACTCTCCCCACGTGGGCCTTCGTTCTACGGGGCTTCGAGTAGTGAATATCGTTCGCCTATAGAACCTATGGATCTAGATCGATCGCCTTTTGCGCGAACGAGGAGGAATAATAGCGGTTCATTACCTGATGACGCAACGATATCCACGCACAGTAGCTACGACAATGCAGACGATAATGACTTTGCGATGGAGGATAGGTCGCAAACTGAGGACTACATGTTGCGGTCAGAGCACCAGGCCATTGGGCAGAAGAGACGGGCGTCTTCACCGCCTGGGGATGACGTTCCGATGCAAGGCATGTCCGGATTATGCGACCCATTACGACGTCGTGAGGGCGCATCCAGAGCATCACCGACACCGCGTCTCGCCGGCATCCCTCCCGGTTCTATACCTTCCGTTCCATCCACCACGCGAAGTGGATCTTTCGCTTCAAATGCCTCACTTACCACCAACCTGTCAAGTATTAATTCTTTTACTGGCAGATCACCTGGCGGCTTATCTAGTGGAGGACTTTCGCCCGTTGACGTCATCTCAAACTCGCCTTATAACATGCCGAATTCTCTCGGTCACTCGCCACGCGCTTCGCTTGCACGTGTCCCCCACCAGCGTAACCTTAGTAGTGAAACAAGACGCCTCGCATCGCCCCGTAAAGTGAGTGAAGTATCTAAAACCGGTATCTCAAAGATACCTGGTGGTTTCTTCATGTGCGAATGCTGTCCCAAAAAGCCAAAAAAGTTTGAGACGGCAGAAGAACTAAGGTAAGTGGTCATTCAACCCCTATTTAGGAGTTATACGCTACTTCTTATTTTTACGGATAATTGACTTTTTTTTTTTCCCTCTTTAGCACCCACGAGGCCGAAAAGCAATACGAATGTTCGTTTTGCGGCAATCGGTTCAAGAATAAGAACGAAGCAGAGCGCCATCAAAACAGCTTGCATGTAAGGCGACATAGTTGGTCGTGCTCTGCGTTGCTTCTTTCGCGGTACGACCGCGCGTTTCACGAGAGTACCAACCGACCTGGCGAAGCAGACACATGTGGTTACTGCGGAGAAGAATTTGAGCGCCACGGTGGTGTTGGGCGTCCACGACAGCCAACGGAGCAGGATTGGGATGAACGACTGAAACATCTTCAAGAGGTGCATAAATTCCGCGAATGCAACTCGAGCAAGAAATTTTACCGTGCAGACCATTTTCGACAGCATCTAAAGCACAGCCATGCGGGGACCAGTGGTAAATGGACTAATATGCTAGAAAATGCATGCATGCTCGATGAAGAGCCACCACAACCGTCAAGATGAGCGAATTGAACCGACCATCAGTGATGGGGTTGGGTAGCAATACTGCGCGGGGTTTTCGAAGGGGAAAAAAGAATCAACAAGCTGTGGATGTGAATTACTCGGGTTTCGTTGGTTGGGGGGTTAATGTGTCCATCGACGCACAGCAACCGGCCTACAATTGGGCGGTGGGATGAAAGGGATCAGTCGAATCAAGAGTAATCAATCAAATCAATCAATCAATCGTGTGCGGTTGCGCCCTCGGAGTCTTACCTCATCTAGGAGCAGGCTGGTTTGCTTTGCCGATCTCCCGCCCGTTGGATGCACGCTCGCGGAGATAAATTAAATGGTCGGTTGCGGCACGATTATCAAGTCGATGCCCTTTATACAACAGGCCTAAACCGGAAAGTAAAATCTTGGCTCTAGCAGCAAATATTCTATATTCTAGCCGGGGCGTCTAGGCGCCACTAAGGCGCATTAGGATATAGTAGAGTGGGATTCCACCTTGTCAATGGTTAATTTACGAGACGTAGATGCTCGCTGACGGCACCGTTCCATTCCAACGGGTATTTGTGGCTCAATAGAGCTTATGGAGGTGCGGCTCGTCAACGTTGATCTAAACCCATCAACAGTTGAGTGTTTATAGGTAGCGATAAAATTCGGACAGGAATGAATTGACGACTCATTGGGCAACCAAAATACAGACCCATCTATTATTCACATTGTATAACATACCCAAAGCACACCTAGGCGTTCAAGAGGACAAAGGTGATACCCATGTCTTTCAAGCGGGGACGTGTAAGCTGAATGCATATAAGTGCTGACTGCGACTCGAGTTCTTTACTCATCTCGGACGTTCGTCTATTAAGCCATGGGAAGGATGCGTTATTATGTTTGAACGCCAAGCTCGCTTGGTTAAGACATTTCGGCTTGTCTATATTATTTTGGGGTAGGGTATTTTTGAAGAAGGGTTTTGGAGGAGGGCGGGGGAAGGGAATTGATGTTCTACGTATAAGACGTTCCATCGCGGGATTCGCTACGACCCTTGCGGGTATAGGATACCGCGGATGTTATGGTAAAAAATAGCAAAGGTTAATTAATTCTATTTATTCAATAGTAGCGTGAAGTCTACATACCTCATTTGAACTGAATAGAGGTTAAAAACAACTAACTCAATTATGACTATAAAGATTTAAGACCAAAATATTCAAAGACATAGCTAGGTAATGCAAAGTAAAGGAAATTTAATAATTAAGCAACCTTAGTTTTCGAATAAGTAGCTGCATAGTAATCGTAGAAGCAACATATTTTATTTTTTCTGCTCACTATAGCGGGAGGTAGTATTTGACTAATATGCTGGTATGTAGGTCTTTAAAGTCCCATGTCAATTGGATGGGAATTTGGAATCCCGAGTTACATTATTAATAGCTTACAACCTAGCAGCTAGCAGACTAGCGTCAAAAACGGCAATCAGCATGATCACATGATTCAGCCCTACCGGAAGGAAAGAAAAGTCTAAACCAAGGTTACCATTTGCATAGCCACTGACGCCACAAGTATGTATGTATCCCACACGAGGGGCTTAAGCTTAATTTGTACCTAATGTATGAAGGTACTCTGCTGTATGGACCCGTTTTTTGCCCGCGCAGATGCCCGCGGCACAAATACGGCATTCCGCAGAAATCCGTGTAACAGTTTGCCGCCCCTTTAGATACCTAGCCATATTTTTTTTAAGGAAACATACATTTTACCTTTCTTCTAATATAGACCGGGGTCCGTTATCACTTTTTGATAACCGATTCCTCATCCATTATTCCAGGCACCCGCGGAGAAATTGAAACCTAAAGAAAACATCATGTCAATTTCCAGGGTGCCCGGACCCGATAACCTCCACGTCGGAGGGTAAGTTTACATTACACCCTTACTCTTCCCCACGCCGCATATACACGGTCACTATAAGGATTGACTATTAACCCCAATATGAGCTGACATAAGCATCCAGGGTTTGGGCTCTGAATATCGAAGGGCATCGTGACAAGCTTTACGAACAGAATGTCACTCATGTGCTCTCTGTTATTAAGTTCTCATTTGACAAATGGGGTGAAGAGGCAAAGCGGTTTAAGCACATGAGCATCGATATTGATGATGACGAAGACTCAGATCTATTGGTTCATCTCTCATCTGCTGTACGCTTTATCCGTAATGGACTCTATCCGCCAGTCAGCGGCACCGATACAGATACATCGGCCGAGGCCAAAGATGACGGAAATTCCCCGGGCGGGGTATTCGTACACTGTGCGATGGGTGTATCACGCTCCGTAAGCTGTGTTATCGCCTATCTCCTCTACCAATACCCTCACCGCTTTGGAGGTAAGCAGTTTACTCCTTCAGTCGCTTCAGCAGCCCAGCGGCGGCAAACCTCCAAGGAGGCCGTAGAGAGAGCTTTGGAGTGGGTTCGTCAATCTCGCGAGCATGCCGGGCCCAATCGTGGGTTTATGCGCCAGCTCGAGCTCTGGTGGGAGATGGGATGTCCAGCTGATGATGACAGCGCTGTGGAGCGGCACCCCATCTATCAGAAATGGCTGTACGAGAGGATGTTGAAAGAATCTAGGGATGTACGTCAAGCTCCAGAGGCTGAACGCATCCGGTTCGAGGACGAGGTGGATCCAGGAAATGATGATATCGAAACCGGCGTAGACAAGAAAGTCGGCAAGGAGATCCGTTGCAAGAAGTGTAGACGCATTCTTGCGACACCAAAGTTTATCGTACCCCACGCCCCTACTGAGCGGCCAGAACCTTCAAACTGTGCTCACGTTTTCGTCGAGACGCTCTCCTGGATGCGGCCAGCGCTAGAAGACGGTGCGCTAGAGGGGCGTTTGTCTTGCCCAAACGCTAAGTGTGGCGCCACGGTTGGTCGTTTCGCCTGGCAAGGCCTGAAATGCAGCTGTAGCGAATGGATAGTCCCGGCCTTCTCGCTTAACCGAAGCCGAGTAGACGAGGTGGTTACCCGGGGCACAGATGCACCCGCGATCCGGCAACCTCCTGGTCGAAACGGGAACCTATAACATGGGTTTACTTTAGCAAGAGCCTCATTAATGCTTGTCATCCTTGCTTGCTTTCATAAGACTCCTACCCATATATCCACTAAGTAGTAAGCGGTCTGTTAGTATTGGTCGAGACAACGATTATGTTGGTTTCCCATAAGCGTCGTCTACATTACCTAGTAACTACCAGAAATTGTTGCTCTAAGCACGAGCCAACAGATGCTGACGCTCAACCACACACCTCTTAATGGGTATCTTACCTAACCCGCCGCTAATGAGCAACGGGGGCTGAACGTATTGTTTGACACCTCGTTTCCTCCATACACGCCTCTATTCACCAAATGCATTTCGCGAAATGTACCCCCAATCAGATATCACTTGTATTATAGGGCGCGTTGTTCAGCAGGTTGCTTTCCTTTGCGGCATAGTCAGATGCACGCCACTAACCCTACCGAATATACGCTTCAGGCATAGGGCTTACCCCTTTCTCAAGAGACCTGGGGTCATAACCTTGCTTACTGTCTGAACTCAAGGGCCCTCCCGTTTCCCCATGCTAGCCTACGATCTCGTTAAAATCCTCTATGTAAGACGGCCGTTACTAGCAACTAACCCCTAGTAGTCCTTCGCCCGAGAAATTCTCAACCTCATACTCCGTAGGCTTTCCGTAGGCTTTCGGAGTTTCGCAGCCGATTTACGAGGCTAACATTCCTAACTTCATCCCACTTCTCGTCAGCTAATCAAGTTGGGATTAGTCCACACCCCTTCAAAGCTTTATTTGGCTATGTGTAACCTCCCCGAGATGAGATTACCCAGATTGAGACTGTCAGCTTGTTCGCGACAGAACTGTCGGTGTAGATAGGCGGGATGCTTCAATTGCCGCTGTGCCTCATGCCAGCCCCTTACAGTAACACCGCATCACAAATCTCTCTTGTGACGCGGGGGCGTTCATCCCACGCAGCCATCGGTTCTTCCTGCTTTACATACAACGATGGGGGCCTCCATACTATGTAGATAATTTATACGTAGATCGAGGCGGAGAACTCTGCTGACGTCAAAACAAGCTGCAGCGTAACAAATTGGTAACTATATCAAAACCACATGTCTTGTTCACATTGCATTGGAATGACGTCTATTGGGTTAGAATACCGGTGGTACCTTTCCCATTGATAATCTGTACTGTTTGCTGGCTCTCTTCAATGCTTAACTTAACCCCTATCCATTATCTACAAATCCCACAATCATGAGGTTCCCCACGAAATTGATCGTGGCAGCTGATAACAACAAGGTCAGCTCTGCTGACGGAGCCGACTTTGTTACGTTATCGAATCAAGTCTATCAAAGGAGATTCTTCATACCTAAAATTACTTCCCTTTCCTAACGCCGGTCCTTGTGGTTAAAATCCGATTGTCATCGTTTTATCGCCATCGTAATCTCCTTTTTCCCTTTAGTCCCTCACTTCTTACGCTACGGCACTCCTTTCGATAGATGGAATAAGAAGCCCGTGCGTAGCACATTTTAATGATAGGTAATGGGAAGATTGAGAAATCACAAATTTTCCGGAGAAAGGAAAAAAAGAGAGAAGGAATATTGAATACCCCTGCTACTAGTGTACATAGATCTACAGATACGTACATGTACATACTAGTTGTATGCTATGGTCCTTGTTCCTCCATTCATGCAGGAACGGCGAGGGGTGACAGGTCAGTGCTACGAACAAGGAGGCGGCGTGCGCTTCCGATACCATTAAGCTCCCCTAGTCCGACCGGCCTGGCGGGTGGTCGAAAATGATAATAACAATAATAACAATAAGATGTACTGTTTGCGTACGTGCGGTGGTTAGGAGATAATAGCCCCAATGATAATCAAACACTCTGATCGCTTCGGACTTAAGCCAGTGAACGATAGAGGTATAAGCTAGCAAAGACGGGCAAATGCCCGCGTCTTACGACGCCCGCACTTCCCCCCGAAATGAAGGTTCTCACGGTTCGGCCGCAAAACGCTTGTTACCTAGCCTAGTCCCCTTGTAAGCCGCTCGCAGGACACATGTACATAGACGAGGATCTATGTAAGGGTTTAAGCGCGTAACGTGCAATGACGCGCAGGCTGTATGTACATATGTACGCGCGTGGACGTATGTAGGCGCATATTATACCCGTAAGGGGCAAGCAGAACAGCCGTAAGCGTGCTATGTATGTGACGGCCGTCGTATGTTCTCTTAAGACGGTGGTTCGTCGCTATACCTACTCAATTTCCGCATGCGAAAAGGCGCCGGCGTGTTATACATAGCCCCCATCATCGTCGTCGCCTCGTCGTCATCTAGTAACTACGAAAAATACAGCCTGATTAGGCTAGATTCTACATGCCAAGACATCTATACATACTGAAGCTTTTTTTCGACATATAGCATTACTATATATGTGCGTACGTGGAATCACGGAACGATTGGGTATGGGGTGTGGAGTTTGGGCTTTCTGGTCGCAGGGGCGGGCCTTGTCTTCCTCGTGACTATGTTGCAGTGTGGGATTCCCTATCAGGGAGGAAACAAGGGTGGCACAGTCGCTCACGGCTATGTAGGGCTGTTCGATGTTCAACGATCCCGGGGAGATTAGCCCGCGCGGCCGGAAGTTGACCGGTCAGACTCCGGCCGCTGCAGTCAGCAAAATGCGTATCGATACCCGTGAAGTAGCACAGCAGAAGCCACGGGCTGGGAGATACGATACGGTTTATCGTACGGAATCAGCCGCGCACGAATACCTACCTACCCTACCCGGGGTTCGAGTGGACGAGAGATATGGCTGTTGGGAAATCGGAAGGATCCGACTATGCAGCAGGCGTCGTAAGGGGGGCGGTCAAACCGGGAAAACCCACTCACGAGAACCGTTTAAGGATCTGTGTCCCCGTGATGGACCCCCAGAATCAGATTGTCAGATAGTCGGGCATTAAAGCTGATGTTTTCAGGCGATCCATCGGCAATGAGAAGTACGTAAAGTTGGGGGTCAGATGCAAGCAGGTATCACGCTCTTTTGCTCGAGAGACCCCTCTTGCTCATATCGTCATCGGTAAGGCCATGTAATATTTAGTTTCACCCCGGTTACTAGCCTTGGGTGATCCACGATACTTGGAGGAGGTGATGTTAGTTAGTTTAGCGATCGAGCGCCTGTTCTTCAGTAGTTACCTACCTACAAGAGACCCAATGAGATGGTTACTACCTCTCTCAATAAGTCATCCTTCATTCCCATCAAACTGCTCGTCGCAAGTGGTCCTGCGGCGTATTTGGAGAAACGTAACTAGCAAAAAAAAAGAAAGATATTAGGTCCGAAAGGCCACCGACAAGAATTCGACCG
The DNA here is from genome assembly GCF_022497035.1 of Daldinia vernicosa. NCBI lineage: Eukaryota > Fungi > Ascomycota > Sordariomycetes > Xylariales > Hypoxylaceae > Daldinia > Daldinia vernicosa. The sequence continues at coordinate 981,939 of NW_025953918.1, forward strand.
AGCCGACCAAGTTGATGTGATGGTAGTAGCCTCGTCGTCTCGGCTGTACTTTCTTGGCCAAGGGCCCCTTCGGTGTGACAAACGACGGTCGAGTAACGTATCTACCTAGGTAGTAAGCTCGAACTGATCGTTGCTCTTGAGCACATGATGATTTCATTGGCCCGGTTAGCATTCTCAGGATCTTGAAAGATCTGACTTTGGGGGCGCACCTGTACGTTAAGTCCGAAATTTGAACACTATGACGAAACTAGGTACCTTAAAGTGTAAGCCGCGCTATGTATGTAACATAGGTAGTATGTCTGTATATGTCTTCCCCTTATGTAGGTCGGTGGGCGTGCCGAGCGATGGGCTGCGAGATCATGTTGCAGTACCAGTTGCCATTGAAAATATTATGGGGATGGATCCCCATGTCTCAGAGGGGATACTCGGTCGTCCCGAGTTTTGGCAGGTTGCTTCCTTTTGCATATTGTCTTCATCATGTACGGGCAAACCGTGGAGTGATTCCTATTCGTGTAGTACAGCGTAAGGATTGCGGCTGGGGGTTATGTACATGATTTATGTACGTGATTCAGAATTCACAAATGATAATGCTAAGAATCACATTACATAAACCCTCTCGAGCTTTGCGGGTTATAGCTTAAGTTGTGCTACCTTACCTACCTTATCGCCGCTTCGCCGTTGACAAGTCGAGCCTGGGCTCGGCGTTAAGGGGCGACTATTCCTGTTTTAAGACTACGGGTGGGTAGATATAGCTTCAAAGCGGGAATGAGCCGCCATACGTTTGAAGCCGTAAAGACATGCGGTAAGATCCGCTAGATGGTATGTGATCAACATCCGAAAGTACAAAATATTTATGGAAAGTTACGTATGTATAAGTCAAAGTGATTGATCTGAAACTATAACCGACGGGTCCAGCCATCCCATTAGGCCATAGGGCTAGGCGCCAGCCCTATGCAACCCAAATTCGGCTCGGCGCGGCGGCAGAACCAGCCATTATCATAAAAGGGTACGAGGATACGAAAGACCCAAGATAAGATTGCTTGTTTACAGTACTTGGGCGTATTAATGCTTGGTAACCTTTTATAAATGTGATAGATATTTTATGTAACAAACCAGCATACAGCTCAGCCCTGCGAGTCCTGCTTTGATGCTTAAAATAACCGGTTTAATTTATTTGCAGGAGCAACGGAAGGAGCCGAATACACGGATTCGGTTCTCGTGTAACATGAAGTGCGGATCCGAAAAGCGGAGCATATCCCGGGACTTAACGCCCGTTCAAGTAATATCTCGGAATGCCCGCACTGTAGTAACCTGTCGATCAAGGATATGTCTGTAAATTGTGACCTTTTTTTAATCATACCACCAGGAGTGGTGCTAGAGCATACCCGTAAACGATCTAAGAATTGACTGGGTTTCATAACGGGCCGTTAACAAGGGTAGATCTCGATTTTACAGAGTATACTCTATGTTCAAAGCTTGGTGTGACGATCCTATAAACCGGCATCGGTGACTATTAAAGGAGGCTTCGACTTAACGGAGGTAGCTGAATTAGAGTTGTATATGTAAGAGCTTAATAACCTCCTATACGTAATAGCATCGACATCCACGGTTAGTAAGTTTTGTCGTTATGTAAATCTGAACCATGTGTTTAACTTGCCTTGTTTTATGTCAAGCTATTCTGCACGGTTCCCGTGTTGAGATTAAACCGTGTAAGTACATTGGACAGCTCGTAATCAGCAGCCATAGCCAACTGCAGCTCGAGGTATACAGCTTATACCTACTTGGTAAATCCTTGTTCGATGGGGTGTTAATAGCAATAGCGTGGGCGAATTATTTGAACGGATTATATGAAGGATCGGAGGGGGTGTATACTACCTTAATCTAGAATGTCAGCGCTAACGTGCATTTACATGTTAGACGGCCCCGCGTAAGTGGGCAATAGGATGGCCCGGTTAACTAGCCGAACCGAAGGCATTCGTACAGACGAGTATTCTTTCGAGGTTAGAGAAATAGACGAAATGACCAAGAAGAGTAATATAGGCCATGTAATGAGCCTGGGGTACAGGCTTATACACCGATCTGCGGCATCCGGCAATGGACTTTTGACGTATCTGTCAGTCTGAGTGATGTTATGCAGGGAACTGATCTTTAGTAAGTAGCCTTACGTACGGGAGCTGCTTATGTCAGAGTCATGGCCGTAATCATGGTAGATATTCACCCTAATTATCTAGGTACCTGATAGCTCGATCTGATGAGAGGTCCAGAGGTAATTGACAAGATGACTATGACAAAGCGAAGAATGAAACCTATAAGCTGCGTGTCACTTAGGCCTCTCTCCGGTTACACAAAGACAACTCGTGGCCGATCGCCGTAATAGATCCGGGCGCCCACGACGTGGTATCTAAAGATTGATAACGGTCGAGCAATATCGAAATACCCCACCAATTCATACTGCCCATCATAAGGCTGACGCAGAATTATGCTCTCGTATCATTTGCTTAGGAAGAGTCCGAGTATGGCCGAAGTACATCAGTTTGCGAGCTTGGGACCTTGCTGCATGTTGAATGTTACCTCTCCTACAACCACAGAGCTTCTTGAAGCGTCGCGGGTATGTCCAGTTCAGCTGCAGAAATACAGTGACCCCCCTTCTCGTCACACGCAGACACACGTAGACACACGCAGACTATGCGCTGAAGCCATTCTGGAAGGAGGACTACAGTCCTCCAGATGTAAGTACAGCTAATATATGCCTCGTGACCTTGCTAGAAAAGTAACCGGTTGCATTAATGGTGCATCGGCTCACCAAAACGCGGGAGATGCCCAGTAGATCAACCCACATTCGGGCATTAGGTGCCACGGCGTTTTCACTGCCTCATCGCTTAGAAAGTATCATCAGACCTGGTGTCGTGCGTTGTCGATGCAATGTAAGCGCTAATCTTCTTGCAGGGCCTACAGAGAGTAACGAGGTTGTTGGCTTCAGTGGGGAGATTTCCAATGATTCATGCAGCTTTCAAAATGTTCTGCCAACAGTATAAGGTACCGGTGGGGTAAAAACTCTTTAAGAACTCTTAAGAACTAAGCCTGCTGGACACTTACATTGGCCTTTAAACCCGAGTAAAAAAGTCGGATAGTATTAGACGTCATATTTAGGCCAAGTTTGCTGGAAGAGAGGTAGTGTCAGCCTTATAAGGCAGATAATCCAACAACTTATCAGCTTTCCAATAAATTTACCCCGTGCTGCGGTGAGCAAGCTATCCGGGCAAGCTAAACGGAACTAGGCAAATATGGCATAGCTAATTGACTGGTGTGTCCCTGGGGGTGAAGAATGGCGTGCTTATAGAAAGTAGCATGCTTTACCGCAGTAGTTTGTTGGCCCAAGATACGACGCCCTAGCTTACCACACCGATTGAGCGAATACTCGATTAACATGAACCTGAGTACTAGGAACCTTGAGGGTACTTTGGTCGAATATTGTATCTAGCTCCGTAGCAACTAGGACATGAACTCAATGAACATTGCTAATATATCGAGCATGGAGGGGTAGCCATTTTAAGAGCTGCTGCTCCTTTACGTAATTCATAAAGCCCTCATTACCCGATATGCCCATAGGCGCAGCAAGGGCAAGGGCTAGGATCGTTGTTGAGATCCAACAAGCCCGGTCAGTTTTGGTATACTAACCTATTTACTGAGTCGATGTCCTCTTTGTAGATGAAGGTCACCTCACAAGGGGTCTTTGGGGACGGAGGGAAAGTAGTTGGGATTGCTTAGACGTTCTCGGTTCCTTTTGGCCACCTCAGCCGCGCGTTTTCTGTCCAGTCGTTGTTGGTAGAAGGTCCTGCATGTCATCAGTATTGACAGCCAGTGGTTGAGCAGAGGGATAACTAAAGACTTTTGCAATGAAAATACCCGGGGTTCTTCTTCTGCTTTTAATGGAGTCTTTTCATCCGGTTTGTCCTATATCCGTGAGTTAATATGGTTTTAAGGCGTAAATAGGAAACTGACCTTGGCTTGAGGGCTTGGCTCATCTTTCTTCTCAGTCTCTTTAGTTCCCTTCTCTTCGTTTTCCTTCTTGGATTTTTCCGACTCCTTCTCCTTTTTCTTGCGTTGCTTCTCCTCGTACTCTTTCTTCACCCGTTCAATTTCATCTTCCATCTCCTTTTTCTTCTTGGCTGCGATGGCATCATGATCAATGATAGGGGAGCAGAATCCTCTATCTTTCAAATGACCAGGGCAGACATAAAAGAAATCCTAGTAGCAGAACATCAGGGAAAGGCGTTTGTAGCGTTATGAACGGCAACCTACCTTATTGTCTGGGGTTATGAGCACGCTAGTACTAGGCTTGAAGCACACCTCACATGCTTTGGCTGAGGTTTCAGCTACCTTTCTATGATTCCAAATATTTGGGAAAGACATGATTGTATTTGCTTTAAGGGGAGATAGGTACACAGAAGAAGTATGTAATAGGTAACTAGTAATAGGTAATGTGCAAGCTTGATGATAAGACAAAGGAAGCTGGATGCGCGGCGCGATGTTGGAGAGATAACCATATTATGTGGGGTCGGAGAAGTACGTACAATCAGGTAGATGTCCTGTTACAAGTCGCGATAAGTTACGATAAGGTTGGTGCCTGAGCTGTAGATAGCTTTACCTACCTCGACACCTACAGTCAGACAGTACAGCCTTGTGAAAGTAAGGGAATCTTTTAGGGGGCCCCTGTACGTCATATGTTTCGCAATAACAAACTTTAGCGTAAAACAATTCGCCAACTCTAAAAAAATAACATTAAATATTACGAACGTCAACTTTTGTAGAATAAACAAGAGCCTTGCAACCTCTTACGACTTATTCCTTATTCCATCCTCCTTGGTATCGCGCATAGGGGTAATCACCCCAACCAGTCTCTTTTGACATCATGTCTAATGGATTGGAAATCCAGAAGCTGGACTCCGTATTCAAGTCGCGACCAGACATTCTACAAGACATCCACAAGGCTGCCGGTATTTCTTAGTCATTTCGCGTCTCATATTATTTCTACTTTTTCTAACTAAATTATATAGATTCTCCATCTCGAGTCGAATTATTTAACAAAATTGCAAATTTCATATATGAACAAACAGGCGATCATACAGCTGGCTCATCCCTAAAGCGGCGTCGCGTCGATATCGAGCCCTCCCACAATGGGAATATACCGCCTGCCACAGAGACGAGCACGGTCGAAGACATTTCAAGCGAGAATATCCTGTTGGAAATAAAAGATATATCTGTATCTATTCCGCAGCGCAAGAAGTTCGAATTATGCTTCACACCCAAACACCTATATGCCCGAATTCCTGGTGCAACTACGCCTGCGCCTGGAATAGCATATGCATGGAAAGATATTGGTATGCATCATATCTTATAACCATCTAATATCAATACTAATTGCTATTATTTAGAGTATGCTTTCTACCTTCCCGTGCCCGAGAAGTCTCAGATTCAGCACAACTATGTCTTATTCCCACGAAACGCTTTTTCCCTTTCTAAATCAGGCGCACCGACCGAAGATCCGCTACTATTTACCGTCTCAGCTAGTCCACCAAAACCAGGTTCAATTGGTGGACCTAATGCCGGTGCAGCTTCTGCCGTTTCTGACTCCTATACCACCCTATTCAACTGGGCCCTGAATAAATGTCTTCAGGCTGCCGGAAACAATGTGCAAATAGTTGCAGCAGATCCCGCAAAATTTCATAGTAAAGTTCGACAACCACATCGACCAAAGGAAGCAGCTGTTCACGTCAAGGCATTCAGGGGCTCAAAGGATGGTTACCTGTTCTTCCTAGAAAATGGGATCTTATGGGGCTTCAAGAAGCCGCTGTTGTTCATACCATTGGACAAAATTGCAGCCATTAGCTACACAAGCGTATTGCAGCGCACATTTAATATGGTAGTTGAAGTGTTCACAGGCGAAAATGGTGACGAGACAACCGAGGAGATAGAATTCTCGATGCTAGATCAGGAGGACTATGGAGGTATCAACCAAGACTATGTCATGCGACACAGGCTTCAGGATCGAAGCATGGCCGATCAACGGAAGGCCAAGAGGGAACTGGCAGAAAATGCCAAGGGAAAGAAAGAAGTTGAAGGCGAAGGAAAAGATGCCGATGGACAGGCTGCGGAAGATGGCATGACAGAACTGGAAAGGGCACAGATGGAGGCCGAGCAGCAACTACAGGATGAAGAAGATGAAGACGAAGAAGACTATGACCCCGGGTCTGAGGGCGAGAGTGAGGGTTCGGGAACAAGTTCCGAAGAGGACGATGACGACGAAGACGTTGCAGAGGACGATGAGATGGAGGAAGACGAAGAACTAGGGGAGGGGGAGTAATGGCTTGATACATAATGGTAATGATGAGAAACCGCAGTCTGTTGTTCCAGCAAGGCTTCGGCATAGATGAGCCCAGAAATGCGACGGCTCCAACCCTAAATATCACGTTTTAGTAGCTATCGCGTGGGTTAACTATCGGCAGATCCGTCAAGGCCTTTATCGGTACAGCCAGCCTACTTGAATCGCTCCCAACGGCCCCTACTAGAGCTTTCACTGAGTTAATAGGATCTAGTAGGCCAATCCTCGTTACTCGATCATGACACGAAATACTGGCTAATTATAATAAAGCAAGAGTGTATGCTCAATTTGGCTGTGCTGGCTACCTAAACTATGAGATAGCATGGGTCCAAGCTACCGGGTTTATTTTAAGGGTACAGTGTCCTGTAGATGTTGCGCCGGGATATTTGCAAGTGCTATGTTTCGGGTTCCTGCAACTTGCAAATTTCCGATGAGGTCCCTAATCTGCTGGCTCTCGTCGGCGGTGAGCTTGACGTCTAATGCGCCAAGGTTCTGCTCGAGATACTTGATATTCCTGGTTCCTGGAATAGGGAAGAAATCATCTCCTTGAGCCATAATCCACGCCAGCACCAACTGGCTTGGCGTGTGACCTTTCTTCTCCGCGAAGGCTTCGAACTTCTTGACCAAGTCCAGGTTCTTCGGGAAGTTCTCTGGGCTAAATCTTGGAAACCACCTGCGGGAATCATTTGGATCGAAATCGTCTCGAGACTTGTAGCGCCCGGTCAAGAAACCGCGACCAAGGGGCGAGTAGGCGACGATGGCAACCCCTAACTCTCGGCAAGTAGCAAGCAAGTTGGTCCCCTCCTCGCTTTCGATATCGAGCGACCAGGGGTTGTATTCAACCTCCACAGCCGAGATTGGGTGCACAGCGTGAGCACGCCGGAGTGTACTGGAGGAACACTCAGACAAGCCGAGATATTTAATTTTGCCTTCCCTGTTTCACGACATCAATAACCGTACTTGGTAGTTGGACAGCCTTGGATGCTTACTTCTTGAGCTTTGCCATAGCTTCTACGGACTTCTCAACGGGAGTTACGTCGTCGAAGCGGTGGCAATAAAACAAGTCTATGCTATCAACTCCTAGTCGTTTCAAAGAACGTTCGCAGCTTTTAATGCAGTTTTCGGGTGAACTGTTGACGGATATGACTGGGCTGGAGTCACCGCCAAACTCGAGTGCCCATTTAGTGGCCAAGAAGATGTCGCCTCGACGTTCTGGGTGCAGCTTAAACCATTTGCCCACGAGATCCTCGTTGTCGCCGTAGGCAAATGCGCTATCCCAAAATGTCTCTCCGAGCTCCCAGGCTCTGTTGAGAATTTTAAATCGCTCTTCATCAGGACTTTGCATATAGTTAGTCTATAAGCCAGTATAACCCTTGGATTACTTCAACGTACGCTATTTCGCCCATTCCAACACTAAGGCCCATCAAGCCGAACCCAAGCTTGGGAACATGAGGACCATTCTTGCCTAGTTGGCTAGTCGGAAGCGTTCGAGGAGGAGACATGGCGTGGGTAATGTCTAGGCTGAGATATTGCTTTCAAATTTCGCCCGAAGTCAAAGATTGAAGTTCTATATGCTGGAGGTTTGGTCTTCGTTACCCATCGAGGACACAGCTCGAGGAGGGAAGCAGGTATTTATATATAATACCCAGTCCTTAAAATGATAAAAAATACCCCTGGCTTCTATACTACGGTGGCATATTAGTTCAAATCCGATAAAACAAAAAAACGGATGAAAAATTGGTCCGATTTGGCATATGTATTATAATTACAGCGTTTACATGCGTTAAAGCCTTTTATAAATACAAGGCATTACAATGATGTATGCGTTAAAGTTATAACACTTAAAAAAGAAGTCTCCGAGGTTGAAAATAAGTGATCTCGATAAGCTTGAACCTGATTTCGAGGGGCGGGCGTTTCTACGTGTTCGCAGGCTCGTACATGGGATCTTTCCGAAGTCATGTGTGCGGCTTAAATCATGGCCCGTACCTATAGCCCGCAATGGCCGCAATGGCCCGCGACGGCCCGCAACAGCCCGCAATAGTCCGCCACCATACTCCGGGGATATTCACCAAGTAGAGTACCTAGGTATTTATAACATTTACGGCTCTTCAATGATATAAGTTTATGGCTCTTCCAGTAAGATGGTCGTTACTTAGTTTGGGGTCAACAATACGGCGCATAAACTCCGTAAAGGGGCTTATTTTGTTAGTCATGAAGCATTACTAATAAAAACTTTCTTCAAAATATGAAAACCTTACCTAAAGTTCAGAGTCTTCTTTTGACCTTATTGTTGCTATCACGTCGATTGATTCTATTTATTTATTCAATTGTTTCCTTATACATACCTTATATGATATAGTTCTTTTAATCTACCCCTCTTACTTGTTATTAGTTATGATACTACTTGATCGTGCACGTCATGACATTAACTCAACTACACACTAAGCAAGCTAGATTCCAATATTAGCACTTCAAATCAATATCTGTTTTGTGAGTTGTATAGTTAGAAAGAGTTTCTCAAACATTCCATCCCGAAGGTTCAAAAGCCATGATACAGGCAGGTAGGTAGGTAGTTAGGATAAGGTTACTTTCGACTCAACCGTGGGCTCATTTGCCGTACGTACAGTAGGTAATTCTGCGGAGAGTAGCGAGTGATTTCCTTTAATCAAATAAATTGTATTCGTGATTCAACAATTATAATTGGTCGGATATTCAAGCATAAATCAGGTGTTAGAAACTTGACGTAAGGGGTTATGCAAGAGGTGCATCGGGCTTGTCAACAACCGAGCCGCCAAGTTATTATGTTGTGCAATCGTATCGCGTATCCGTATTCGGTGCTGGGAGACATGATTGGCTTCCAAGTGAAGAATCTCGGAATAATGCTGCTATACTCCATTATTTATACTTTATTGCTCCATTGCTCCATATTAGTCATGCTAAGCGATGCTGTAGCGGGTAAACGTAGCAGTGTAGTAATAGTGATCGTGGAGAAAGCATGAACCTGGAAGGGTTAGTTTACCGGCCATGGGTCTCGCTACGGCATGCACCACGTGGAGACGTGAAACAGTAGTAAGATATATAGGAGATATGAGTGGCAACAGTTATGTTCTGGAACAAGATGTCCAGAATATAAAGTCGATTGCCTTTCAGTAGGTTGGCTTGCGACTTTTATGTCCTAAACATCATAACGACGGCCGCATTCGAAATGGAGGCCATTCAGCGTCTTCTACCCCAGGGACTGCCCGTGTCACTTCAAGTGGTCATTGCTACCCTGGCACTTGGCTTCATCTATTCGCTAGTCACCGCAGATCGACCTTTTGCTGGATTTCCGGTCATAACAGTTGATGGACAGAGTCCAACGAAGACTTGGCTATGGCACGGCAGGAAAGCTGTTGACGAAGGCGTAAAACGGGTACAGCTAGCTCCTTAAGGTATATCCCTGTCAAAAATATATCGCTAATTCATACGTATGTAGTTTTCCGGGCCATTCCAAGTCATGACAGGAACGGGCCCAAAGATTGTCTTGCCTAATAGATTCGCCGACGAACTTCGTAACCATCCTTCGTTGAACTTCAACAAGGCCTTTGCTAAAGTACCTATTCCATCAAATCTATGCTAGGAAATCTCGAAAATAACTAACAAGGCTAGGATTTTATGGTAAATTATCCAGGATTCGAAGCTCACCGGCTAGGTCTACGTGACGACACTCTGATTCAGGATACGGTACGGGTGAAGTTAACTCAATCACTCAACTTGATTACAGATGACTTGGTCGATGAAACAGCGGCATCACTCCACGATGTCTTCGGTGACAACAAGGAATGGACCACCAGGCTCATTCGAGATGATATTCTCGAAGTTGTCGCTCGACTTTCATCAAGGGTATTCTTAGGAAGAGAACTATGTCGGAATCGGAGATGGCTTGATATCTCCAAATCGTATACCATCGACTCATTTCTCGTCTCGCGTCTGATGAGAGCTGTTCCTTCGTTTCTACGTCCCATCGCTTATGTATTGATCCCGCAATCGAGATCTCTCCGCAACGCCGTTAGAGACGCGCGAAAGCTCATCAACCCCGAGGTACAACGCCGTAAAGCCGTCGTTGACGCAGCGCACGCGGCGGGCGAGAAGCCCCCGAAGGTGGCGGACACAATCGGATGGATGTATGAGGTTGCTAAAGGACGAGATGCCGACTACGTCGCAGGGCAGCTTTCGCTGACAATGGCTGCTATCCACACGACTACGGAGACGACTTGTTCGGCACTACTTGACATCTGCCAATACCCCGATGTGGCTCAGCAGCTCCGACAGGAGATCATCGAGGTCATTGGCGAGCACGGGTGGGCAAAAACTTCCCTGTACAAGCTTAAGCTTATGGATAGCTTCCTCAAGGAAGGCCAACGAGTCACTCCCATGGGCGCAAGTATGTTTCTTCCCATCCCTTTTTTTTTATTTAAGCTAAACAAAATAATCTAGCCACTATGCACCGATACGTAGAGAAGGACTTGGAACTCTCCGACGGAACCGTATTACCAAAGGGCGCGCGCATCGTAGTAGCAGGCAACTTCATGGATCCAGCGATTTACCCCGAGCCCGAGAAATTTGATGCCGCCCGGTTCTTAAAGATGAGGCAACAGCCCGGCCAAGAGAACAGTTGGCAATTTGTGACCACCAGTCCGGCCCACACTCTCTTCGGCCACGGACAGCACGCATGTCCTGGACGGTTTTTCGCGTCAAACGAAGTAAAGATTGCGCTATGCCATCTATTACTTAAATACGATTGGCGGTTCATTCCGGAGGAGGGTCGACCTGCCCCGCGAATCTTCGAAGGTGTCAACGCTGTTGACCAAAAGTCGAGGGTCCAAGTGCGACGGAGGCAAGCAGAGATTGATCTTGATGACTATTGAGGAGATTTTCTTGGAGAGTATCGCATTATTTCGAACATTTCTGTATTGCACATACCCGTGAAAATACCCATACATACCTACCTATATACCCAATTATTCTAGAACTGTAGTATATAATATTTGAAGAAGCATTATATACTATTAATCTCCTTAATCATATATAGCTCAAACTAGTTCTTCTGCTTTCTTCTGCCCGGCCTTCTGCTCGACTTCTTGCTCCATCCTGCGGACCTCTCCCTCACTGATACTTGGATTATCGCCAGTGCCCTCCCGCCCAGCGTCGCTCTCAGCAGCCTTGCGCCGTTCCTCTTCCTTCTTCTCTTGCTCTGCCAATTGACGTTCTTCACGCCCAATTTCCTGCAAGTCGATGTCTTCGAAGCCGATGCGCTTAAGGATCGGTGCTGTCGCATATCGGTACAACGTGTGGCCTTTGACTAGATCACCAACGTCAACGTTCTCGACGCCCCAGACATCGAGGACAGGATGTAGTCCGGCAACCCCGAATTGGATGCTGCTACTTCTGTACAAAAATGCGAGAATGTAGTCGTTCGCGCTGTACGCATTCACAACTCTTCCGGCTACGACAGAACGGATGCGGCGCCAATCGGCTGGACTGCTGGGAGTCGGCGCGCCCAACATTATGGCGTTCTCGACCAGACCGAAGGCCTTCCGCTTAGCAAGCTGCTGCAGACATACATATATAACCTTGGCGCCGAGGGAGTACCCGATAAGTGTGACAGGTCGCTCGCCTTGCGCTTTGTTGATAAGAGCATCGGCAAGGACTTCTCCAGCTTTTTGAGCACGCTGGTTAGCAACGCTCCAGGGGTTGTCAATAATACGACTAGCTTTCTATATTGATGTTAGCATCCTGTGACATGCCAATGAGTGCGTCACTAATACAAGCGGTTTAGGGGAGGCATCGTACGTACCACCAAGCCTAGCGGCCACAAGCCAGCGGACAATGCCGCAAAAACAGTGCGTTTAATGATCTGAGATTTCGCGTAGGACCAAGTCGCGGAAGTAACCAGGGTTGTAAGCGCGTTCCCCAGATTGATCAGGGCTTCCAGCTCGAAGCGGAGAGCAAACGGTTCTTGGCCTGGACCGATACATTTCCAGGGCGCGACCACTTCTTCTTTATCGTCCAGCCAGCCAGAAATACCAATGGCAATCCGCAACCGACGTGCTTCGATTTCGCTCTCTCCTGGTTTCCCGATAGGAACAAACGCAAAGTCTTCCACATCTCGAGTATATTGTTCCACTGTAACATCGAGTGAGTAAAGTACAAACCACTAGGTTAGAATTATCACAACGTAATATCGAGCCGTCAAGCTTATTCCCTAGACTTCTAACCCCCAAGAAGGCCTAAATCGAGAGTATGGCTTTCACATTGTGATAAAGGGGTTTACTTACTAGCTTTACTTGTCATCTTAGCGCCATAGGCCCCAAATAGACCGCCTACTAAAACGCCACTTCCAGCTAACGCTCCAAGATAACCCGCCGTAGCAGTAGCTCCAAGACCAATTCCACCTAAGACGGTGCCAACTCCAGCGGCTAAGAGAGGAGCAGCTAATCCACCGGTGATACCGATGAGGGCTGCGCCAGCGACCCCAGCTACGCCCATCTTCCATTTGCGAGCGGTGCGGTTCTCTTCGGCCCTCTTCTTCGTCTCCTCGTCAGCCGACATTTTCTCTGCCGCCGTAAGAAGCCCGCGAGCGACTTTCTTTTCGTCCTCTGAAAGCACCGTGGCAGAGAGACCGAGGCTGGTGGTTAGGTACAGCAATAGAACTCGCGAATAGGCGTTATAGTGCTCCAGGCTCAGGAGGAGTAGGAGTATTGAGTGAAGTATTAATATCCGCTTCTCCTTGGCCATTTTGCGCAACGCGGTTTCGACGGGAGGATACGTCTTCAATAATGCTTCGGCGATCGTATCCTCATGCTCTTCGGTCTCGATGCCCTCTAATGTCGGCTCAGTATCTGAGCCTGCGAGTTCTGGCTTGGCTTGCTTCGATTGTTTCTCAGCTGTTTTCCTAGAGTTAACAACTTCCCCGACACGGATCACAACGGTGTCTCTCCAATGATCAAAAAGCTCCAGCGCGTTTGTCTTGAGCGTAACAATTTTCTCTTCGCTGGCCTCCTTCTCACGCTTGGCTAGCTCTGCTTTTTGATTTTCTAGTGCCTTTTTTATTTCCTTCTCTCGTTCCTCATCGCTCAGCTTCTCGGGATTGACCGGTTCGTCGTTGTCGTTCGTCAGCGCAAAAAGGTAGTCTTCCCGAGAGCCCGTTTCTTTAGGATCAAAGGTGTCTATAAGGCGTTTGCGCATAAGTTCAGTGATGTCACAAACGAGAATTGTGAGTAAGCTACGGTCTTCATCCGTATCTAGAACGGTTTCAAGCGACTCGCCCTCTTCATCATGTTTCTTCGATTCATTTTCGTCGCCACCACCTAAGAAAGTACTGGCCTTCTGAAACATGGACGACATTTTTCGTACTTGATTACCATCAAGGCTTGCCGACAGGTAAATTTATTTTTACGCTTGAAATCAAATTCAAGGTAAGCAAACGTAGTTCTTGTTCCTCTGCCCAGTATTATATTAAAGGAATACGTCATCAATTTAGACTTAGCTTACAGCCAATATCCCTGTCAGTAAGTTTTGCCCTTAGCTTATAGCATTAGACTATCTTCGCTGAACATCACAGCCAGATTGGCTCTTGGTTAATTTTATAAGCGGAGGCTACCTGTCATGATTCTTCCATAGTAGAAATTTACATAGGTGATTCATTATATAGCTACAGAATGCAACGACTTGAGTAAACGCTATACATTCGGGTTTGTCGAAGACATTTATGCATATAAGCGCTAGCAACATTCCGATTAATGAATGCGCATACGAAACAACATCAAGGAGCAAAGTTGATAGTCTCAATATAGACGAATACGAAAGGGAAAAAATGATGAATTTCAGTGAATATCCCTAAATATATATCGGGTACCTAAATTACATAAACTACCATGTATGGCAGTTAAAAAAAATAGCCAGTAAATGCTAGAAACATGATTCCTTAAAAACAAGACTCTTAAAAACAACGAAGTCTATCGACTTGGCCCTGTTCTAAAAAAGCAATATATGAATATATGAGCTAAGCACATCCATTTATATCCCCAAAAAGTATCATCAGTGTCTAGCATTGCGCCTGAATAAACCTAAATCCATTAGTGAATATTTATTTCATATCTTGGGGCACTGGAGGTACTCACTTCGGATCTGATCTCTACGGCGTGGACGAGGCGCAGCAGGCCCATGCCCTGGAGCATTACGATTACGTCTGAGTCGCTGCAGAAGTCTTTCTCTAAGAGTATGCCTAGCCGCCGGCGCTGGCGCTTGGGGCAACGCGGGTCCCACGGGTGGCGGAGGCCCAGGCGGTGGTAGCCAGTCCACTACCCCCGGCGGCGGCGGGGGAATGCCACCTATGGCAAATCCAGGCACTCCTGCTGCTGCAGCCCCGGGTCCGTCAAACCCTGCAAACGGGTCTATGTTTTCTGCGTTTTCGTCGAATTCTTCGTCGTCATCGTCGTCGGGGTTTACAATCTCGGCGGCCTGGCCTTCTCCATGTACATTTGCTGGTGCTTCCCAAATTACGTTATGCGCCACGTTGCCCATGGGGACACCTCCATGTGGTGGCCCGGGAGGGTCGGCGGCGTTTGCACCCTCGCCTTCACCTTCGCCGCCTTGTGGATCTTCCCAGATCTCAACGTCCATGGGGTCGCCATCTTGAGGTGGTGGAACCGGAGGGCCGGGAGGTCCAAAGGGTCCAGGAGGGGCTGGAGGGAAGAACGGTCCAGCATGTCCCCCAGGTCCAGGAGGTCCAAAAGGCCCAGGGGGTCCCCCGAAAGGTCCAGGGGGGCCTGGGGGACCTGGGGGACCGGGAGGCCCGAAAGGTCCTGCAGGGCCCGGAGGGTGAGCCGGTCCTGGAGCGGGGGCTGGAGCCGGTGGATAGGGGTACGGGTCATGTGGGTCTCGAGGGGGGGCATTGTCGGGCTCAACAGCGTCGTAGATACTAATACGGCAGAAATACGTATGTTAGTAATCCAATACCTTATTCGTAGGGTACACACTCTTTTACCCAAGAGGTGTTTGGCTAAACCTGATGGCTATAAGAAAGACAGAGGGATGAGAGCCGCTTCACATACTAGAAAAAGGTTAGCTATGACGCTAGGATAATGGCAAAGGGGCGCCTAAGGAGTTAAGGCCAGGCCTATAGTGCAACCTGCTCTATCACATACCAATGTTCTAACCCAATTTTTAATTACCTCGTCACTCTCATCCTCATATACCCGTTGTGTGCCTTCCTTTGCCTGCGCTAGTAGAACATCTAGTGGTGGTCGCTCATCGGGATAGTGCCTCATGCATTGCATAATCGTAGTCCGGAAGTCTTCGTCTATATAACTGAACTCGGGGTCGTCCATGAGCAATACTGCGTAATGAAGGGGGTCATCTGGGCTCTGCTGAGGCGGGATCGGCGGGCGAGATGTTGTCATGAGCGTCCACATGGTCTACATAAAGGTCAGATCGCTTGTAACGCTCGCTACCCGTGTCCAGAGAGATCTTACCAAAGCAATTCCCCATACGTTCATCGGTGATCCGTAATTTCCAGCTACTCTTTGTTCCGAGACTTCCCAGCCCATCGTGCCTGTAACTTCTAGGTAATCCCACTCGCTTCCAAATTGTTCAGGGGCGTAATAGCCGTATTTCCCGGTGAAGCGATGCCGAAGGTAGTATTGACTGTATTTGAATTATAAGACTGGAATATAGAATAAGGGCGGGAGTGTAGCTTACTTTCCCTTGTTACGCTTTATTTGCCTCATACGTCCAAAGTCCCCAAGCTAAGCTATAGTTAGCATGGGAGAAGGAGATAAATCAAAAACAATTGGACGACCAACTTACCTTAAGTCTAGGAATTATAGCATGCTCACCGTCTTCGGGATGTCTGTCTAGGCCATCGATGAAGACTTAAGAATTTTCACATTTAGTCTTGTCTCATAGTATAGAAAGATGGGAGAATGCCTCTCACTATTTTTTGCGTCGATATCAAAATGGACCAACCGCCTTCTAGCATATCTCTTAGCGGTAGGCGGGACCTCTTCGAAGAGCTCCTCTCCGACAGTTTTCCACCGATCAGGCCCCCCCTCGGGATCTGAACGATTATGTACCCTCTCCGAGTGCTCAAGCACTTTCGGAGCATGTCTGTCGTGTCGTCCAGGATGGAACATCCGCGGAGGAAACCTGTAGTAGTCCATTGAGTTAACACATTTTCCCGATGGGTCTAGTACCACCAAGTCTGGGAGAAAGGGATGAGGATTCTCTTTGGGACCGGGGACTCCTTACTCTAAGGCAACACACGCCCTAACCACTGAGAATAGCAATTAGCTAGGCCGTATAGAAATGGAGACGGGGGTGTAACTTACGACAAAGCCAAAATGACCAAAGAACACGGTTGGGAACTCTCTTCGTTTTCTTGTCAAATTTGGCCTTTTCAATCCTTTGGATGAGGTGTAGTAGGTCACCATTTTCCACAAACTCCATGATAACATAATCATGGCGGAAGATTGGATTATTTGGGTCATTTCCAACCCTATTACGAATCATATTATCAATCAATATATCTCGGTCCTGGATCCTTTCCATGTGCGTCTCACGTTTCACCCGCGCATCTTCAGGATCGTTTTCATGGGTGTCTCTCCGACTGTATTCATCAAGCAGGAAGGCATGCTGCTCGTCCGGGATTTCAACTTCGGAATCAGGTAGAGAGACATCGTCGTCGTCGTCGCTTGAATCGTACAGATCTATTGGATCGTATTCATAGGGCTGGTAGTCTGCCTGTAAGAATTCATTCCGAGGGAGCGCTTGGACGCAATGGGCCGCGCGGGCTACTTCCTGTTGGGTTGTTAGAAGATCTACAACAACGATTATCACCACTATATACCTTTAAAGCCCTCTCTTCGCGACGTATCTCCGGACCGAACCAACCCCGGCGACCAATCTTGAATACCAGTTCGTAAGGCGGACGTATGCTTCTGAACTTCAAAGCTATACCATTCCCACCGTAGCCTAGTACCTTTGCAAGTCTAAGATCATGTAGAGGACGTCTCTCAAAATATCTTTGAGCAGCCCGGCACCTTTCCCTTATTTCATTCCTATATGGCTCGTCCCATAAATCTGATGTTTGGAGCACGAACGGTGGCCACGTACTTTCCCAAGCGTCATGCTTGTTTGGAATCCGCTCCCAGTTCTTTTTTATGACATAATCTCGAGGATTTTGCTCTCCTGGTTTTGGAAACGGAGCTTCCGCCCACTCCTCTCTATCTATACGATAGTCTCTAAACCCCTTTATAAAGTGACCGCCCTCCTCTCGATATATTTTCCAGAGAGCATTTACAGCTCTATAGTGTTCCGAGAAATTTGTGGGGTTCCCATACATCTGGGCTTCCATCCACCCCGGCGCATCCTGCATCAATTCGTCCATTTTCGATATTATACTTCGCGTAAAATTTTGGAGCCGTACATTGGACAAGCGCTTCTAAAATTGAGACACGAGGATTCCATATTGCCTGTAGTCCGGAAATATGGCTAGGCAAATTTGAAAGACCATAATCACCATTGTGCTATTGTGCTGCTTGCAGTAATCAAATACACAAATTCCATTTAGTAGACAAAGAGACTGGACAGACGGAGAGGTTTGATTGGTAGGATATTCCTGCGCAAAGTACAGATCTAGGGAATATGAAAGAAATATACTTATGGAAGAAAGGATTTTGTAACGAGCTAAGCAACACCTCTGCAGTGGGCTCCTATATACAAGTGATCATCGTTTTGGATATCTGGCCTCCGTATATGCTTCTTGTGTGAAGTTTTTCGTTATTATTCACAGCATGTCATCTTAATTGATGGTACACTTCCGGCATGGGGAATCTATTAAAGTGCTTGTCGCCATACTATAGTTTTTAAAATGAAGTATCAATAGCCATTTTGCTATCGAGAATTAATAAAATATACTTACCATAGCGTAAATCAGGCAGTATGAACCACGAAGATTCTCTCAGGCAATATTCAACGAATCTCTCAAGTAATGTTTAAACTGTTAAACAAATAGGTCAAAATAGATCACAAAGCTACTGCATGCTCTCCATATGCGTCCAAAGCACCCTGCTATCCCTAGTCTACCCGAGCCCTAAGAATACAATAAACGCGTTTGTTTCTAGCCAACAGATACAAGATATATCTTGGTTAAATAAGCGCTTGTTATATCAGCGTGTTCGTTACTAGTTGCTTTCGTAGGGGAATAGAACGGGCTATAGGTATGAGAAAGCAGGTATAACAGGTCATAACTCCTTTTCACGACCCGACAGATATAATCCAACTACGGTACTGTATAGGGAGTATATTCTGATAACAATTAATCCCACATTTAAATATCTAGAATAAAACCACAGTGACAATAGTACCATAGTACCTAGGTGGATTTGCCTTCTATAAATAAAACATACTAAGGCAGTTTCCCAAGATTTAGCCTGGGACTGTGAGAACTCGTTGTCTTCGTACCATGGCTTCCGCATGCGGTTTGTTTCGAGGAGATTCTTGAATTCTACCCACCTGGCTTTATTATCAATAATACCTACCTGCTAAGATTCTCATAAGAGCTATAATATATATTATTTAATAACCCCTAAATATAATGAACTGTAGGTGTCCACTCAGTCACTGCATACCTCGTTCTAGGTGCTTA
The DNA here is from genome assembly GCF_022497035.1 of Daldinia vernicosa. NCBI lineage: Eukaryota > Fungi > Ascomycota > Sordariomycetes > Xylariales > Hypoxylaceae > Daldinia > Daldinia vernicosa. The sequence continues at coordinate 1,001,009 of NW_025953918.1, forward strand.
ACTAAATACCTAACCTTGATACGTAAAGGGTGTTATAGGCACATCCAAAATCCGGATGTTAAGGATATTGTGTGAATTCGATAGCCAACAAATTTATTTGGCGACTCGGTTTCTTCGTTAGGATTCTGTATACACTTGAATAATACCAATAATACTAATACGGGATAATAAACAACCGTATTTAGTCTTATGCATATTAAGTATGGGCATAGCCAAGAGAATTTATAGCTAATCACACATCTACTACCGTTTATATAGTGAAGTCAATTCTAATACATATCAAGGAGTGTGCTTATGCTCTACGTTATGGAGCGTGATCTAGATTGATGTATAATTTCTGAATTCACGTCGACGAACCTAAGATACTAAGAATATACATGTGCAGCATCTATTTATAAGCCATTCAACAATGCAAAGTGCAAAATCCAACCCTACTGTATTTCGGGGGTATTGGACGCCTTGTTAATCAAACTCCATATGCCGTAGAGTCGTGTCAGTGATGACGTATATCTAATAATGTCCGACCTTACCGCCCAACGCCAAGTCCATTGAAATAATTTTCCATCTGTACCACATCCATCCTCATGCGAGTCATTTCCCTTATTATATGGTGCATAGGAGAAACCGCAACTTATTTGAGCGGGCTGTTAATCGAAAACATCAGCGTCCCCGCCGTCCCAATCAGGATCTGAGTCTTCCGGCGAGTCCAAGAAGTCCTCCATGTCGAACTGTCTTTCCATGGGACGATGGTTATCAACTTGAATATCCACCACATCACAAAGACCATGAACGAATCCATCGTCCGATAAGTGTCTTGCAACCTTTCTCACCTTACGCTCTAGTTGACTCTGATCAGAATGGTCAGCAGCCAGTTCATCTTCGCTCTCTTCGTCGTCGGCGTCCCGTTCCTTGAGTAATAATCCACTCCCCTTGAGTCGTTTAAGTTCTCTGCTGATGGCCGAGGCTCTCGTAAGCTCGGCTTTACTAAGGTAATTCGGCTCCCCTTCTGACGAGGTCGGTGCCGGTGAAATGTTAGCTATTCGCGTGCTTCGTCGCTTTGGTAGTGCTGCAGGAGCCAAGCTCTTTGGTTTTAGCTCCTTCTGGTTCTGCCGTTGGGGCCTGGTCGGCGGTGGGCGGACTGCCTTGAAATCTTTAGGTGGCTTCATCTTCCTCTTGAAAACTCTCGCCATCTTATCGACCCAAAACTCTCGGAGTTCTTGGCGTTGGCGCCAACCTATGTCTAGTGCGATCCTCAGTGCAAGTCGGCGAAGGTGGGGGAGGTCTGACGCGCTCCGCACCAAGCTTTGAAAGAAGGTCTCTGCTGCCCTACGACCCCACTTTCGCATATGAAGGATTTCGATAGATTGTATTGAAGACGGCCATGTCGGCACATCATTCTCCGTAAGAAGAACATCGTATTCGGGTTTATTGTCAGCATAGTGCTCATGGTGTCGGAAATAAGACAAATCCATATAGAGGTGTTGTAGCCTCGGGCAAGCTGACTGCAGCGTAGGAAGAAAGGCTAAGCTCAATGATTGACAATGATTGATGGTAAGGCTTTGCAAGTGGCTCCCATGTGTAAGTAGAAAATCAACAAGATCATCCGCCGTCAACTCCCAGCAGTTGATAAGCTCAAGGTGTTTGAGGGAGGTAGGAAGTTGTTTTAGTAACAGGCCGTTAACCAATGTACAAGACTCCAAGATGAGATGCTCGAGGTTTGGCAAAGCCGAAATACAGGCGGAGAGTTGGGAAACTTTCCGATTATTTTGTCTCTCCATCTCTTCACTGGACTGCTGCCTAGCCGACAAACCCCAGGACGCAAGTTGATAGTTCACAAAGGCTACCTTTTGCAAGCTGGCAAAACTGGAGTTCAAATGAAATCCTGCCAGCTTATCCAGGGAGAGTGATTCGGAAGTGAGACGCGAATTCCAACGCCAGCTCTTCAATTGCGTGGGAGCAGTCGCATCATTGGCTCTGCGGCCTGCTAGAGTTTGCATCAGGTCATCTGCAGCACATTTAAATCGAACGTGCTCGTCTAGTTTACGATAAGGTGGCTCGTCGGATTCGTGATATAGTTCCATGCTTGACAGTCTTGGCAGATTCTGGACCACAGTCTGCAAGTTTAGATAGTTTGTGCCGTACCTTGGTGTCAAGGTTGATGCCACTTCCATCTGCAGAATCTCGACTTTGGGGCGGTAATTAACTATGGTGGTGTCGAGAGGCAAGTTTAAAGTGTCGATAAATTGGCTAAGAGAGGTTTGAGGAGCCTTGGTATATCGCCAGTGGTGGTAGAATGGAGGACACTTATATAAATTTGCCAAGGCAGGCTCGAGAAAAGTCTTACAAACCCGTGCGGCTGCCATCAAACTGCCGACCGCCTCAGAGACATCCTCGCGCCGTGATGAAAGGTCACGGATTGGCACGGCGACGTTGTCGAAGACACATAATAAGACATGATATGGGAGAGTCGCCCAAGGAGGGTGAGATGTATAAGTGTCGGAGGGAGCTATGGGTGAAGCCGTAGGTGTGACTTCATTTGAATCCGGAGTACTGGGCGTTATAACGTCGGGAGAGGCTTCTTTGATGACCTTGCGTGTTCGGCGCTGGATTTTTCTCGGGGATGGCGAGTAGTCATGGCGAGTGTTCTTTCGTTTTCGAGTGTTGGGGAATGTATGTTTGATCGGGGTATTACTACTTTCGAAGTCGTCGTCGTCGTCGTCGTCGTCAGCGTTGAAGTCGTTGTCGGATTCAGATAAAAGCGAGTTTGAACGGAAGTATGCGGCGGTTGATCTAGTTGTGCGGCGTGGTGGTGCCTTCAACTTGGCGGCGCGGGATGGATTACTCCGAAGAGACCGTCGAGGGCGATCCATTGTCGGAGTCGAGAGTCATTAGATTGCTTGAAGCGACAAGTGGGGACAAGGACAGTCGGCATAGGGGTTACAGTTCGATAGAGAGGTAGAGTGACATATGCTGCTGTATAGTAAGGTTGAATGCAATTTTTTGTAGGTGAATGTTCCGGTGTGAATTAACAATTGGATAACAATTGGAATGGGGAATGGGTTAGGTAAATCGGATTTGGTTTGTGTTTATGTATCCTGGGAAAGTACAACGTACGAGGTACGGCATTGACTCACTGCAGCTAAAATAGATTGGCGGGATGTCCCACTTAATAAGGTTTTTTACTTATGATTGGATCTACGGATTACGTCCTGTACCCCACCATCCCTGTGTAGCCCTCCAGCCGGGCTCTTACCTCCTGCGCGCAGCTGAAACTGTATCTACGTACCGCTGAACTTCAGCTTGTGGCCCTTAAAAGTTCAACAACCACGCGCTCATATGTAGAAGATATCGAAAGCAGGTTTTCTACTATATATAAACTATCTGAGATTGTGGATATAATAAAGCCTCACATTTACCTACCTCGGTCAACATCACCATCATCGACATCAATTAATAGCGCTACAAGTAGTATTAAGTTCGTATACCTACCTAGGTACTAGTAATGCAAGTCTCCGTTCACGTTTCAATTGGAACGAGCACGCCTTGCCAAACGTTATTAGTGTTTTGTATGTTATGTACCTAGGTATCATTAAGGCGTGTGTATTGAAGCCGACGGCTCGTTAGTTTAGTACATATATGGTAATAAGTAGCTAATAGATTATAAATCTTGTAGTCACAAACGCATAGCTGTTTTAGCAATATTTAATATTTAAGAGATATTCTAATTGCTGTCACTTATTTTCAAATTGGCCATTTCTGATTAAACAGCTGTGTAAGTTGATAGATCTTAGGATAAATCTAAGGAAGACTAAACCATTTCAGTGTAACTATATAGGTACCTTTAGACTTTGTTAGGGTTAGTTTAAGGCTTGACTTAAATGGTGAAATGCTTGGCTTGAAACTACCTGTTATAATAACGCAAGCACTTCACTGAGACCTTGAGTCATAACCTAGAATGGACCGGATACTATAGCATGCTCAGGTTTCGAACCCTTCTGCATGCTCTAGCAATGTAAATCTGTACTGGGGTTTGCTAGGTCAACGTTTAGGTACTAAGCAATATCAAGAGCTGCTCGTAGAAAAAAAATCAATTTATATTATTTAGGGGTATACGTTCGAAATGACCGAATAACTACTTAGGTACCAAGGTGGTTTGGAAATAACATTTCTATGCGAAGCAAAAAAAAAAAGCTATTTACTAAGCTGCATCTATCATATATTATCCACTCTGGTACCAGAGGTAGCAAACGTCTATTTGCTATCTATCGGCTCAGGCAAATATCTACCTCTTGTGTTTGGTCTACATCTAGTTAAGTTTTGTTGGTTGAACTTGGACAGTTTCAAAAAGGAGTCCATGCCATATGTCCATACATACGATAACGTAACAAAGGGGAGAAGGTGGGTCTGTAGAAGGGTCGGAACATTGAAACGTATTTGTGGCTTGTACGTCTTTATAGGTAGATTATCAGGTACGTATCTTTTTGTAATGCACAGATCCGCCACTTAGAAGATGCGACCGTAGCCACACATATCCTAACCCCTGCAGGATTGGTTCTTTCCTCCTCAGCCTACCTTGGTTAGTCGGAACGCGTCGACGGGTTCTTCCACTTTTCACGCATCGCATCGCGGACATGTCAACCGCATCACATGCCCTCCCAACTTATTTCTCTATAGTCACATTTTCCTAGGTATACTCACGACTACTATCGCGACTATATGCGCCGGCAAACCCGCAACTTTTGCCGATAAATCATCGCTTTCAAATTACTTGGAACGTAAACAACCAGGTTCATGGCCAGCCACACTTAATTCGTTACACATCTCATCACCATAGCCACTCTCTTCACTCACTCTTAGACTTCACTTCGTCTTGGCCCCAATTCTTCACCCGGCTTTCATCTCAATTTTACGCCATAATTCTTATTGATTTGTTTCCGGCGCTAAGGATATTCAATAATGCAACCTCAATATCTGTAATTCCTAATTGGTTGCGTCCAAACTTGGTGCTTCCTAGGCAACTGCTCGGCAACACTCATACCTGCTTATTCTTTTTCTTTAGCAGGAGTTTGCCCGGCAAGGTTCCATAGCCGTTCGGTCATTCCTGTACATTCTACTTGACTGCTCCATCTCTAAATCCGGGTACCACGGCACTGTGGTGGGCTGCGCCGATGTTCTCCTTCAGAGATGGCAACCATCACCCCGTACAAACGCGAACTACCTTTCATCCACCGAGCCTGGAAAACTGCCGTGGATCGTCTATCTCCATACGGCATGGGAATCAAGTTATCATCAACAAACGGTGACAGCGTCGTTAATGATGAGCGTGGCTCTCGTGCTACCAAAAGACGTCGCATAGTTGAAGACTCACCAGAGTCGACTCCAAATGGCGCTGTTGGCCACTTATTATCTGAAAACTATGACGACTTCGAGAAAGCCCTCCGCGTGGAAGTTCTCCAGATTACCCACAAGGAAAGCTCTAATTTCAGGTCCAGCAATTTATTGAATGGCACGGGATCTCCCGCAAAAAAGGATACTCCGACAATTCGTATCCGTTGTAAGCTTAGCATTTTCCGACTGCGTGGGTCAAAGGAAGTTCGCATCCTCTATTGCGATAGCCAAATATGCAATTTAAAGGTCTTTCGAGACGCAGACGATATCTGCCGGAGAGCTAGAATATATCTCAATTCGCCATTTCATATCCCGGCGGATAAAATATTCGTCGAGCGAGATGATGACAATGGTTTTGATCTGGATGATAACTATCTGGTTCAAGCCGAGCTGGAGTCGGCTGGTGATCCATGTTGGCCACCCGTTGACCTACTACCCAAAGAAGAAACCCAGGGCAACATTTCGAGCAACCCACGGCATTGGGTTTTGACGTCTCAAGTCGTTTACAGGTTTGAAAAGCACCGGGCCTCGACACCTGTTAAGATTAGGAAGAGAGTCGGTCAAGAAATGGGGACTGAACTAATGATGGACATGGATCTGAGATGGTCCACATGTCATAGAGCAGGTAGCACTACCGAAGTTGAGGTTTCACCTCCAGAGACCAGGGCGGCATTTCCTAATGGTGCTCTAGAGCCCTTAACAAACGGGCATGTCAATGGGAGGGCGGACAATACAACAAATGGCGTTTTGAAAGATGATCAGGATGTCTTGGTAGAAGACGATGAGGACCATGAAGAGGCGGCAACCCCCAGTCGCTCACTAAGAACGAGGGGAAAGCAAAACTATAATCTCAAGCTGCTGAGTGACAAGGCACGAGGGAAAGAGCGTAAAGAACGCAAGCAACGTAAATTGGCTGAGAATAGAAGCCAAGCTGGGCAAGTTACGTGGGTACTCCCTCAAAACGGGGGAGTCGTACTAAAGAATTTCCAATGCATACGATGCTACGCTGCTCATTCATCCATGAACCAGCTAGTAGAACATGTTAAGGTTCATTACCAGTTCAAGTATGACTTTGATATAAGTTCCTCCCGCATCTGGATCTCTCATCATGGTCAAGATACCCCGCGCCGGTCTGGCTCGTACATGTTGGACGTTCAAAGCTCAGAGGGCCCCGAGAGCGACCTCGAAGATAATATATCCCTTCATAGGACCCATAACACCTTAACGCAGTCAAGGTCTTTGCAGGTAAGTTGACATTAAAAATGTCCGAGCGGATACGGCGAAAATTGGATAATACTAACCCGGTGGTGCAAAGACATACCTCCCAGGTCGTCCGAAGGATACAAGGCAACAAGTGCCAAATAACAAACAGCCTATGTACGATCGTCTCAGTAAAGCGCTACTTGAACCAGGATCTTTGGTCGATCCGCCAGACATCGACGATACTTGGCTAGTACAAAAGCACCGAGACATCATTCGGGATTACAGTGATGTCCACCAAGATGAGAAGGAATATATTTCAGAATGGGATGCTTACGTAAATAAAGAATGCGTCACTTCGGAGCCTCATTTACAAGACGTTTATCTCAAATTCGTCCAAGACAAGGCATCGTGGCTAGTTGCGTCTCAGAGCCGCATGACGGAATTCTCAAAGCACCTAAGTTACCTAAAAGCAAGGAACTCTCTAGTTGAATCAACTATCGTTAAAGCGCTCGCAATTATGCGGCAAGCTAGGTCTCAGAAGCGGCCTGAGCAGCCTGAGACTACAAAACCACCCTCTCCGAGAACTCAGTATCGCAAGTCAGCATCAGGATGTGCTATCTGTGGTCAACCAATCCGAGGGCCATCCACACTAATCTGTTCAAATTTGGTTAGTCAACCCCGTACCCCTTTACTTTCCCTTTGGGCCCGCTCTAGAATGTAAAGCTAACTGTCTGAAGGATTGCGACAAACCCTTATACCACATCAATTGCATCCGAGGGCATGTAAAGATGCCCGTAGGGTGCCGCAACTGGCGTTGTAACGATTGTTGCAGCAATTAGGGAGCTCTAAGTGTGGATGTTGTAACATGTCCAGCCTACGTCTACTTCACGTTGGAAACCAGAAATCACCTTCATACGGGTGGTTAGAGACGGATAGTTCGACTTGGAAATCCTCACCCTAACTCCCGAGGGAAACGCATGGGGCTCCTTAATGATAGGTGATTTCAGAGCCTCAGTTGCGATCAATGTTGAATAGGTGGCAACGAGGTATCCGCAACTTCTCTGTAACCCATACTACGTTTTTAGAGCCATCTCTATAGAGGGCTCATCGAACATAACATACCTATAACTGATGGGGCAATTTACTGCCATATGAATCAAGGAATTTAGTTAATAATCAGTTGCCTCGTCATCCGTGAATTTAGTAAATACGATAAAATGACTTATGAGTGAGCCCCTTGAATTAACAAGTGGGTACCTAGGTAGGTACTTACTTCTAAGGTAGACTTTACTAGATAATCAATTCTTCCAAATCTATCCAGAATAATTCACTGTCTTGATCAGTGTCACTTTTAATATTTTCAGTTATAACCTAATATTCTTCCACTGGAAGTAAGACTTGGCTAAGTACCCAGCCTATAGGGAACAGGTAGTTATGAATATCTTACGGCGTAGAATCAGATCCCCAGAAAGCCGTGAATAGATCCTTTTCCCAGTATCAGTGCTAGGGGCTACGCCAAACCCCTTTATACCCTTTTCTCGGCGCCTAAAATAGTAATTAACTGACTCGAAAACGAGTTGTTACTATTAGGAATAATTGCAATTCGATTACCTAGGTACTTCAATAAAATGGCTTCTACATGTTCGCGGACGAAAGGTCTGTGATACAGGTTACAATTTCCAAGCAATCACCAGGTGTTCGTTGCCGCAGCTGTGATCGTAATAGCAGGACACATCAACACGTGCTGTCAAAACTGGAAAAGGGATGAGTCACTCAGAGTTTGTTATCCGTCTTCGACCACATATCAAATACCTACCGAAGTCTTATTAATACTATTTAGCCCTTCGATCCCTCCCTTTCGAATCCATCTCCACGATACCACCAGACCCAAAATCGCCATCAATCAGCATATACCCCTTCGCATACAGTCATAATATCTATCAATACTACTAAACACTACTAAACACAAGGAACTACCAGGCTCCACAACACTCCTACCACAATGTCGAGGCTCAGCATCATCCTCACCCTCTTCGCCATGTTTATCATAGCTGATTGTGTCCTGAGATTAACGTCGTCTAATAAGGAAAGTCCGACTGGTTTGGGTATGGGGTCGTTGGCCTTTGTAGTATGCGTTGCTTTCATCGCATACATGTTCGGCCGCCCGGTCGACAGCGACAGGGGGGACGATCAGAAAATAATTCCGAACAGATAATCGATATTGCTGATTTCGAGACCTCTGAGGTGAAGGCACTATATTCACTTAAAACTGATGGGTGTGTTTGGGAGCGGATATGATCTACTAGAGCCACTTTTCTCTTTGCTGGTAGTTTAAGGTGTATCGTTACCCAAGCGGCTGAGTTGTACTCCTGAACAAAGCTGTGCGTATGGGTCCATTGCAGTCAATAACAGAACCCCTTGACCCAAGTAGCAATACATCTCTACCAGAGAGACTATCCATTTAGAGCGATCCGTGATTAATATAATGCGAATGAGTTCTTAGACCCTATCAATTTGTCACGACTTTAACGTGAAATACTTTTAATGCATTTAATAAGTAATGCTAATGCCGACCCTTACAAAAACCGGGTTACAGAATGAAAGGAGGCCAGATGTTACTTCTCATGTTTTTTCCTTGTCACAAATAGCCATCTGTTTCCAAATGGAAGTAATGTCATATGCCTAATTCTTACCTAGACTTCCGTAAATTATTCATACTATTCATACTCATGATGATAAGACTGATAAAAATCAGCTTGTTGGCGACGAAATTAGTATTACCACCTGAATACAACTGAGACAAAGTGATCGACTATCCAGTACTTTAATGGAGATTAACGATCACCGTTTACTTACATAGGTGAATTGCCACATGACACTGATCATTGGGGGTTATATTAATGAAGCCAGGATGCGGGTGGGTTTGATTATGTTTAGGTTCTCGATCTTTATTAAGAAGTAATCAAACCTTAAATATAGCCATATATACTTCAAAAGTCTTAGATAAGAAAGGCTCATGCTGTGTTCCAAACTATACCGATGTCGTGGAATCTCGAGGGTATGTAAAGAGAAGCGATGGCTGTACCCCGCATCCGAGAACGACGGGATGCTGCGCCGATGGTCCAATCACTGGATTTGCATGGGTTCTACATACGATAACGAGCTGTAGTTGGTTGATGATTTCCTGGCTGTTTAGACCTCGGGATGTGGCATTGTATCTATCTTATTTATCTATCTTATTACCTAGGGATGGAATGTGGTAACGTTGCGGGGCATATCTATTACTGGTTATCTATTACTAGTTGATAGGCAATATTATCTTGTTCGAGTATTCCTACAGCACCGTGAGAACAAAGGAAACTTTAACGGGCAACTCCTCGAACTCGTGGCCGGACAAAGCAGTCTCAGATTTCCCCGGACCACACTTCCCCGGATAGTTTCCTTTGGGTAATCGAGGTCAATATGGCGAGATCTCAGGAACATAGACAACAACCCTCTCGAGTAGAGGAAGGTGTTGAGGAGAAGATCCAACCGGAAATTCAGCAACATATCAGCGGGAGTGATAAGCATGATTCTGAAAAAGGCCTTGGAGATGAACATAGCCCGGGGAATGGGCAGTATGCTCAGATCGACCCGGTTGTTGCCAGTCGCATCGCGGAGAGTGTTGACGACTTCATGGTAAGACTAACACTTACACTTTTTATACCTATAGACCTACAAGCAGAGGAGATATGTTAAACAGAAAACAGACCCTCGTCAGCGAGGCGAATGACGCAAATGAGAGGGAACGAGATATGAAACTTTCCCATGCCTTCAAGGTGTATCCTAAAGCCGTCGGCTGGTCGATGCTCCTCTCATCATGTATCATAATGGAGGGATTCGGGACATCGATTGTTGGCTCGTGTAAGTCAATGCTTGTTACCGATTGTCTCGATATAGATATTAATATCAATCTCGTAGATATTTCCTTCCCCCCTTTCCGCGATAGGTTCGGCACTCTAGCACCTAATGGAGAGTACCAGATCCCCGCGAGTTGGCAGAATGGAATTGCAGGTGCAACTAATGTCGGCGAGATTATTGGCCTTCAGGTATGTACTTATTTCTTTCTCACTTACACCTAAAGCTTTGTGCTAAGGGAGAATTGCCCTAGATTGCCGGTGTCCTATCTGAACGCTGGGGTTACCGTTGGACGATAATATCTGCACTGGTTGCTGTCACGGCCTTCATCTTCTTTCCGTTCTTCGCCAATAGCCTCACGATATTCCTCGTTGGTGAATTATTCCAGGGCATGGCCTGGGGTATTTTTCAGACCATGACCGTGGCCTATGCAGCTGAGGTTTGCCCTGTGCCCCTGAGGCACTATCTTACCAGCTACGTCAACCTCTGCTGGTTAGTCTTCACCAATTCCACGAATTCCACCTCTGTAAACTAGATACTGATGATACCTTAAAGGATCATCGGCCAATTCATCTCAGCGGGTGTGCTTGTCGGGCTCGTAGATCGACAAGACGAATGGGGGTAAGTTTAGACCTTTGCTCTGGGCCGACGACGCTTGCACTAAAAACCACCCCTAGATACAAGATCCCCTTCTCCTTACAATGGGTCTGGCCGATTCCTATTGCTATCGGCACCTTTCTCGCGCCAGAGTCGCCCTGGTGGTGCGTTCGACATGACCAAAAAGAGCGAGCGGAGAAGTCGCTAAAGCGGCTGGCTCGTAGTTCCGGGTTTACCCAGCGCGATGCTGATGCGGCAATGGCCCGTATGTCACCCTAAGGACTTTAGCATATTATCTTTGGCTTAGGTGATTAATTTTATAGTGATGGTCTATACGGACGAGATGGAGAAGCAGGTTTCTCAGGGGACTAAATACTGGGACTGCTTTAGAGGTACCGATCTTAGGCGGACCGAGATTGTATGCTTTATATGGCTTGCGCAAACCATGTCTGGCACAGCTATCGGCGGCCTATCGTCTTACTTCTTCCAGCAGGCGGGAATTTCAGACGCAGATTCGTTCAAGCTAGGTTGGGGCCAGAATGGTCTCAACGCTGTCGGGACGATTGCCAGTTGGTTCATCCTAAACAAGGCTGGGAGAAAGACCTTAGTATTATGGGGGATGGTTGTGATGTTTATTTTACTCTTGTATGCTTTAATATTTCCCTTCTCGTCTCTAGGCTAACTCCCCTATTCCCAGGATCACCGGCTTCATGGGAATTCATGACCCGCCTAGCACTGCGGAAGCCTGGACGGCAGGAACAATGGTAATCCTACTAAGCGCCACAGCCAACTTCTCCATTGGCCCCGTAGTCTATACTATCGTCTCTGAGATCCCATCAACACGGCTGCGTGCCAAATCTATTATCTTGGCCCGTAACGCCTACAACGCTATTAATATCGCCTTTATTAATATTGTCTCGTACCGGCAGCTCAACCCGGCCGAGTGGAACTGGGGCCCCAAAGCTGCTTTCTTCTGGGCTGGCACGAATGCTATCTTTACGGCTTGGATCTTCTTTCGACTACGTTAGTACCCCTCGTGTTTGGATAAGTTATGTGTTTCCTTTAGCTTATAGGATTGTTACTAATCCCTGGATCGCTTTCACATAGCTGAAACTAAAGGTCGAACCTACGCCGAGCTCGATATACTATTCGAGAATAAAGTACCTGCTCGTAAATTTGCGAGTACCAAAGTCGAAACATTGCTTCGTGGCACAGAAGGCGCACAAAAGGAACAGGTAGATCTTATTACTAGTAACGACGCGGGGGGAAAGAGAGCTGAGATTTAGATGCTGTACATCTCTTATTCTTATGTTGTTAGTAGATAGATGCAAGAATATTTACGGTGAAACTTACACAGGAAGAAAGGTTATAATTAAATTTACCAAATAAATGAGTGCATATATCAAGTCGTGAAAATTACAGATGAACGTTTATTACCCAATCTCCCGCCTTGGGCATATCACCTTTGATTGAATTGATACCTGGGCAATGAGTACTCGCAAACCGCTCATCGATCCCAATGCTATACACTAATAAGTACAAGTCAATTTATTATTAGTCCTCTTCTAGGAAGCGGGCCAGCCTAGAACCTATATTTCTTCTTTTCGTCCCTCTTCTCCTCGTCACGCTTTAGCCTCTTGCGACTCTCATTCGCAATCATCTCTTCTAAGCCTTCTTCTCTCCTCCAATTAGCACCGATACCTTCATCACGCCGGCCTTCCTCAAACCTCTTCCGCATCTCGTCCTTGCTGATACCATCCGCTAATGCATCTGGATCGAAAGATACATCTACATCGCCAGGCTTCTTCCGTTTCCGGCTGCTATCATCGTCCTGGCCGAGGACACGCATGTCCCCGCCAGCGTTCTTGAGATCATACACACGGTCACTCCCAAAGAAGCCTTCCGCTCGAGCCTGCTTCTCTTGAATAACGGTGTAGGCTGAACGAGGATGCGTGCTATCTTCGGTCTCATAACCACGACGGGACTTCCGTAGGTCTAACTCTCCGGCCACAGACTCGGTCGTTGTGCCATACTCCGTCGGTACACTGCTAGCCAAGCCGCCGGGTGTTTCCATGCCAGAGGGAGTCTGCAATCCTGCACCAACATCTTCCTCATCTTCTTCCTCTTCCTCGTCTTCTTCTTCCTCTTCTTCGGACTCCTCTTCAGGTTCTTGAAGCTCGCCCCACATTGTGCGCTCAATAGGTTCACCAGGAGGGGGTGCTGCTTGGGATGGCTGCATGATACCGAAGATATCTCCTCCATACAGTGGTCTGTTGTATTCATCGACGGGCGGCTTGCCGTAACATCCTGGGTTGAAACCCCATTGGGCACCTGGTGGAATAGGGGCGTTAAGTCCGGGAATACGAAGAGAGGGATAAGAAGGAGGCGGGCCGAATCTTTGCTGATGGATGAGCCATGGCGGAGGGGCCCCAGGAGGGATACTAAGGGCCTCTTTCAAGGTATCGCTTAGCTCTCCGGGCCGGAGATGCCGCAGATCTGTTTCGTATTCCTTGCCTTCATAGTAGACTTCACCGAAGCGCGTTAATTGAGGTTTGCTTTGAAACCTGAAAAAAGCATCGTAGAGCTTCTGGTAGTCGATATCAAGCTTGCCCATTTTCGGCTGTACTCTTTCGCGCTGCTTCTGCTTCAGAGTTTGTTCTGCTTGTTTCTCTAGCACGGCATCTCTCATCTCCGCAATCCCAGTATCCGCGATAAACTTCGGTAATTTAAAGGCAGGCTTCTCGATACCTCTCTTGGATGAAAGATATTCGCGTTTAAGTGACCAGTGGGAAGGCACCGGAACCACGTTTCGTTGTGCTTTAATCTGGACCAGCATTCGAGGGTCTGATGATGACGTATCGTGCCATTCCACAACTTCGGGTTTCTTTACTAATGCTTTAAGTTCTGCAATAGAGAGCTTGTTGAGCATCTTCCGCTTCTTCTTCGAAAGTTTGGGCTGCGTATTTTTTTCGTCTTCTTCGGAGGGTATTTCGTTATCGTCGTCAAAGAAGACCTCACCCTGGTTGCCAGCGTTGGCTTCCTTTGCAATATCATCCTCTTCTCTCGATACACCAAACTTGGTAAATATATCTTTGTACATAGAGAATGCAGGATCTTCGTCATCGAAATCGAAACCTTCAGCGGATTCAGCAGGTCCATCGGCGGTAATCTTATCTGACGAAGTAGGATCCTTCTTGACTTCAAGCTCTGTCGTCTCGCTAGGATTAGGTGCATCCTTTGTCGGCTCCGATTTTGTTTCGTCCGTTTGAACCTCTGGAGTATCGTCTGCTTTGGATGTTTCCTGCTTACATATTAGCATTAAAGGCCTGTTTCAAATTAGACTACAAGGACATACCTCTGGCTTGGTCTGCTTTTCTGCCTTCTTCTTCGCGCGGCGCTTCTGGTTCTTCGTCATTTTAGGAGGCGCCATCGTGATAGTTCGTTTGGGCTTGCGCCTCTTTTTATTGAAAATTATGCGACGACTCAGGCGCGACGGCCTTACTCCCCCTGGACGAAAGAATTAGAAATGCCCGAGGCCTCCTATTATTAAGCGCCGGTGATTAGGTAGGTTCAAATTAGAAGATAGAACAAGGTGAATGGTAACGCCCGGGATGAACTTGTTCGTTAATAAGGCTGACTTGAATGGATAATTTCAACACGCGACTTTGAAAACTGAAGTCTAGCTTTAAGGTACTAACCTAGCTTAGAGCTTCTCCAGCCACGACTCCAAGTTCTATGCAAAGCCGCATTCTCCAATTTAAATGGTGAAAGTCTTACCTATGATAAGACTCTTATCTTCCAGGTACGTGGCGCAAACTTTAGCCGTGCACAAACATAATCCCTTATCGGATGCATAATCAATGCGTCAGTGCGTCAGATCTGGCCAAATTTAGCTACAGTACTTAGGTACTTGGCACGACCTAGCGTTTTGCTTAATTGCGGGTAACGCTTGGGGACTTTTTACACTAGGAACGTTCTCTTGGCATTTCGTTACGAGATTCTCCCATTTTTTTCAATCGCGTCAACCAGCCAGTCATTTCAACAGGGGTCGCCACGCGGCAGAAGTCAGACCCTCCTTATTACATTATCTACGCAGATAGTCAGTCGATGTTCTATTCATGGATGAACTTGATACTGTACTACCAATCCGTTATCCATAATAACCGGCCAGCAAACCTCGCAATAGGTATCAATCATATCGCATCAAGCTTTGCACTAGGTCCGAAGCGATGATCGTATGAACTGAACTCCTTGATCCGAGTAATTGCGCGTTGCTTCTTCGTCACTCGTTATAACTTCACCAACCTGCACCGCAAACTCCGTTACCTCGATGCCTCATTCTACGAGCTCGGGCTCCTATGCCCGAGAATCCTCCGTACCCCGATCCAATGCCAAGCATCCAGATGACCAAGATATTGATTCCGGCCTGGAGAAGTTTCCGGACCATATCGATTCTCCGGCGATGCGCTCCAATAGTGCAAGATCCATGAGCCCTGCCGGGTTGAACGCATATGGGATTGGGTTGAGTGGAGGAGCTCAGATAAATGGAGATCGTTGGCAACCGCGAAGGGACCTTTCTGCATCAAGAGGTGTACGGTTTGGCTCCCCACTAGGTCCGTCGGCAGGTGTTCCTCGAGGCCACGGACGACAGAAGAGTATTAGTGAAGCTTTCCGTACTATCAGGGATAGAAACGGCAGCGTTAGCCAGAATGCCCATGAATTAGCAGATGCGCTACGGGCACCCATATCTCCCAAGCTCATTGTATGTCCAATAAACATCATGGCCACCCTGTCCGGCATCTGCTGACGTGACATACGTAATTATCTAGATCCTCTGTATTATGTGGTACATGTCGTCTGCTTTGACAAACACGTCTTCGAAATCCATCCTTAACGCTTTCAACAAGCCTGCCACCCTGACCATGATCCAATTCTTCTTGGTTGCCTTTTATTGTCTAGCATCCTCTTGGCTAGCTAGTGTATTCCCTTCCCTACGAGATTCGATCCCGGCGTTGAAGAACCCAATACGATACCCATCGAGGGACGTCATCATGACAACGCTCCCCCTGGCTGGGTTCCAGATTGGCGGACATCTATTGAGTTCCACGGCAACCTCTAAGATTCCGGTATCTATGGTACATACGGTGAAGGGACTTTCACCATTATTCACCGTTTTTGCTTACCGGTTTATATTCGACATCCGATATCCGAAAGCTACATATTTTTCCCTAGTACCGCTTACACTAGGTGTGATGCTCGCCTGTTCATCGAACCACACCTTTAAAGGAGAAATCGTGGGAATTATATACGCTCTTTTGGCGACTATTATCTTCGTCACACAGAATATCTTTTCTAAGAGGCTCTTTAACGAGGCTGCTAAGGCAGAGGCAGATGGTCTATCAGCAAAATCTCGCAAGCTCGATAAATTGAACCTTCTATGTTATTCCTCTGGTCTTGCTTTTCTGCTCACGTCCCCAATATGGTTTTGGAGCGAAGGTATCGGACTTATCAGAGACGTCTACCACGACGGTTCGGTGGATCTCTCTTCGCACCCCAACAGTTTTGATCATGGGCGCTTAACACTCGAGTTTCTGTTCAACGGCACTTTTCATTTCGGACAAAATATCCTGGCTTTTGTCTTACTGTCGATGGTATCGCCCGTAACATACTCGGTTGCATCTCTTATTAAGCGAGTGTGGGTTATTACAGTCGCGATTCTATGGTTCCGCAACCCTACGACTCCAATCCAGGCCGTAGGCATTGGGCTGACATTCCTTGGTCTCTACTTGTATGATCGAACGAATGACAGCAACAAGGCGGACCGACGCGCACGTCTTTTGAGCCAGAGTGCGGGAGGGGACCAACCACTGCTACCGCTCAATACGACTCAAAATAAAACAGGCATTTCCGGCCAAGCACCACAGATTTTTGGGAGTCCGATGTCTATGACTAATGGATCGACGCCTCATCCTTATACCAATGGTCATTCTTCGCAAGCGAGTTCCGCAGCCGATGATTTTAAGAAAAGCGATGATGCCGGCAAAGGTCGACAAAGAGGTAGCAGCAACGCGGCTTGGTTACCACCCGGTACTAGGCAGGAAGAAACTTGGAGATACGAGGATAGAGTTAGTGTTCGATGATTTATAGGCTTTCCGGATAGAGCCAGATGTTTACGAGACGTCGGAAGTTACGTATGAAAACTGATTTCATTTTTGATACACGGGATAGTCAGTGCCCAGACTATTCAAAAAGTCGTTATCACTACAATCTTGCAAATAGAGGCTCGTGGTTAGGTAATTATGAGCTGGGGCCTACGAGGCACAAGGCATAAGGCGGAATGGAATTGGAATACGGCCAATTTGGTCGGCTGTACAATTATCCTATAGATCAATGGGATGCGATGTTGCATAGGCGTAGGATTTGGATTTGTGCTGTAAGGGCCTCGGATACCATTTTTTATACTAGTTTAATAGTCTAATCCTAGACCGGATCGGACAAATGGGGATAACGATACTTGATACTATGTATCGTGTTGAATATTTGTGGCTTCACGACTCAATATATACATAGTGTAACTATTCCTGACTTAAGCGCACCTAGGTAGGCACGATATTACTATTTTTGCAGAGAATTTCTTGATAGAATTTCTTGATTACTTAGAATTACATATTCAGTGAAGGTTCGTCATTCCCTAATTCGTTCTTAACAGGTAAGGAACTTTCTGTTACCTAGGAAGTCTTAGCGGAGTCGGGATCGGGTACTACCGTAAACTCATGTGACCTGTCACGTGAACCCACATCTAAACGTGTGGACCTAGCTTTCTCAAACCTGGGACCCAAGTTCATCCGGACCAGACGGCGGCCAGCGCCATTTTTACTTCGACCTTGCTTCAAATTATTTCCTCCCCCAGACTCATCACCTCCCTCCACTCCATACATTCTCTATCGCTCTAGGTCATCTTTCAAGATGTTCAAGAGGTGAGTTATTATGTCTAGATTAACTTTTCAAAGTACCCCTCCTTCAATTGAGGTCAATTGAGCTGACGGAGAGTTTTTTTTACCCCGACTTTAGCGGCCTCTCCTCCTTCGCGAGAGCTGCCAGGCCTGCCTTTGCCGCCCCGACAAGGCGCGCAGTAAGGCCTGCTGCATCTGCATTAAGATTCCCTCTTACGAGCCGATTCGCGAGTACGTCGAGTGCCGGTGACGGCAAGATTTACCAGGTGAGTTGGGATCGCGAAACACCGTTACCAAAGCTTTGCCGAATTGTGGGATGGGAGCTAATGGATATATGAATATAGGTTATCGGTGCCGTCGTCGATGGTTAGTGATACCTTAATCTTTAATGACAACCTCTATGTTTCTTAGTTGTCTTCGAAAGCAGCTCTATTAACACAAATTTTGTCGTGTAGTCAAGTTCGACACCGCAAAGCTACCCCCCATTCTAAACGCCTTAGAGACAAACAACGGCGGACAGAAGCTTGTCCTTGAGGTTTCGGTAAGATTCAGTGCCAAAAGTCCAAATAATTCCAAATCATTTCTAATATCATACAGCAACATTTGGGTGAAAATGTCGTCCGTTGCATTGCCATGGACGGTAGGTCATAGTGGTGAAAAAATTCGCGTGCGACAATAAACTCATATTTTCATAGGTACCGAGGGTCTCGTCCGAGGCGCCAAGGCCACCGATACTGGCGCTCCCATCACAATTCCTGTCGGCCCTGCCACTCTTGGCCGTATCATAAACGTCACTGGTGACCCGATCGATGAGCGTGGACCTATCAAGACCGATAAGTTCTTGCCTATCCACGCCGACCCCCCCGCGTTCACTGAGCAGTCTACATCTGCCGAAATTCTGGTTACCGGTATTAAGGTCGTCGACCTGCTTGCTCCCTACGCTCGTGGTGGAAAGATTGGTCTGTTCGGTGGTGCTGGTGTCGGCAAGACTGTGTTCATTCAGGAACTTATCAACAACATCGCCAAGGCTCACGGTGGTTACTCCGTCTTCACCGGTGTCGGCGAGCGAACCCGTGAGGGTAACGATCTGTACCACGAAATGCAGGAGACCTCCGTCATTCAACTCGATGGCGAATCTAAGGTCGCCCTAGTGTTCGGTCAGATGAACGAGCCCCCCGGAGCTCGTGCCCGTGTCGCTCTTACTGGTCTGACAATCGCTGAATACTTCCGTGACCAGGAAGGCCAGGATGGTATGGATGATATTCACTGCTGCATTGATATTTGCTAACACTTATCAGTGCTTCTCTTCATCGACAACATCTTCCGTTTCACTCAAGCCGGTTCTGAGGTGTCCGCCCTGCTAGGTCGTATCCCCTCTGCCGTCGGTTACCAGCCCACTCTTGCCATCGATATGGGTGGTATGCAAGAACGAATTACCACAACCAAGAAGGGTTCCATTACCTCCGTCCAGGCCGTCTACGTCCCTGCTGACGATTTGACTGATCCTGCCCCCGCCACTACCTTCGCCCACTTGGACGCCACCACTGTGTTGTCCCGTGGTATCTCTGAGTTGGGTATCTACCCCGCTGTCGACCCTCTCGACTCCAAGTCCCGTATGCTGGACCCCCGTGTCGTCGGTCAGGACCACTACGACACCGCCAGCCGCGTCCAGCAAATCCTCCAGGAGTACAAGTCCTTACAGGATATCATCGCCATTTTGGGTATGGATGAATTGTCGGAAGCTGACAAGCTTACTGTCGAGCGTGCCCGAAAGATCCAGCGTTTCCTAAGCCAGCCGTTCACCGTCGCTCAGGTTTTCACTGGTATTGAGGGTAAGCTGGTCGACCTGAAGGACACCATTGCCTCCTTCAAGGCTATCTTGGCTGGCGAGGGTGATGACCTCCCCGAAGGTGCCTTCTACATGGTTGGTGACTTCGCATCGGCAAAGGAGAAGGGAGAGAAGATCTTGGCTGAGCTGGAGAAGTCGACGTAAGGAATTAATATGGACTGCTGTTAAATAGACGCTCCCGAAACCCGGGAGTGACCTGTGTATATCTAGAAAAGGAGAGCAGTGCGGTCTGATGATTTCCCTAGCTCAATCAAGTCCTTTTGTGAGCTGTATACCTAAAATTCCACGCTAATTCTGATATGTCCTAAGGTCCCATTCAAATACGTACCTAACCTATAGAACCCGGCGTTGAACTAGTCTGTATGGTCTGTTATCGTCAACTTCTTAGAATAAGACCTTCCACGAGTTCGACCCTTTGTTTTGACCGAAATATTCGTTTAAGGCATATGGACTAAAGAATGTAAGTCTGGCCGAGACAATTGAGAGAGCACAGAACGGCAAGGCCCCGGGTCATAGTCGAACTTCCCTCTGTCAGCAAGTACCTGTATAAATTTGGTTACGTTTCATTCGTGTCTAGCAAACCTAGCATAATACGAAACAGGATATTCTATGAGAGTAGATGACTGGTATATTTAGATAACTACCATCAGTATCTCGGTCTTCACGTATCTATAACTAGTAGCTGCTACTGGAAATCAAAACGACATATCTGTAAGAAACCCTATGAGTCGTTGAAGAGGCCCAGTATATCTGTACTTATCCGTGTAGTAATCCGCGTCTATATATATACTTACACTCTGAAATTCTACGGCCTACATAAGATAATTAGTGGAATGCATCGAAACTATGGCGTACGTTTGGCATAGTTTATGTATGTTGGTTCATGGAAAAAAAAAGGAGGCTTTTAGTAGATAATTGCTTCGATATAAACGATAATGCTAAGCCTGTAAAGTGAAAGAGGAGGGTGTATAGTCTCGAAGTAAACCATATCGCAAAATTACCTTAGGTATTGAGTATCGCTCACATGCACAGCACGGCAATAAATATTAGACCGAATTTAAATATCCGTCTTCATGACATGATATATCCCCCCCGAACTTCTAACTCACGTATCCTACACCTACATATTAGACATATACATCCTCGATAAATTATTCATAGTCCTGTAAGTCTTTTATCACGCCTTAGTATTCCCACTCCCAGATACAGCCGTAACGGTAACAAGTTCAGGCTCCGCCCCTGTGCCTCCCGACAAACGCACCGCTGATTCGGGGACCTGTGCCTCTGCGGCACGTTGTTCGACCCATTCGGGAGCAGCCGCGTCCGGTGCGAGGCCGTATAGAACAACTACTATGACACCGAGAATACCGCAGAGGCAGCTGAATGCTAGCGCTACCTTGCCGCGTGTGGTGAATCTGTAAGGTAGGTTAGCATAGTGAGAAATAGGTGAGATGGTGGTAAAATGGCATGTTCTGTCTTACCCATCTGGTAAAGGGTCGGGAGACCGAGGCTCCCCTGTTAAGTCGAGGAAGTTTGCTGTATTTCCGGCAGCATTGCCAGCCGTAGGAACATTCCCGGCGGCGCACGCGTCCAGGTGGTCTTTTGGGATCGTGATCGTCTTTTGTAAATCGAGGGGCGCCTCGACAAAGGTTGCGACTATAGTGTATAATGTTAGCCTCTACTTCTTAGAAATAGGGGCTGGAATTCGTGTCTGGGGGAAATACTTACCAAGGCCGGATGCAACGTGCCACTCAATATGGCAATGGAATAGCCAAACACCTAAGTATCCATAAGCATGTGACATGAGAATTCTAGGGTTAAGTAACACTCACCTGGGTTATCAGCCCGGAATCTAAGGACAATGAAACCGGTGGGGAATAGCACCAAGGTATCACGGCGCATAGGCGTGGCAGCAAAGTCGGCTTCTGTAACATCAGAATCCTCAAAGGTTCCGGCGTCTTCCTCGGACCGGTAGACAGCTTGGAAGTGGTGCCCGTGGAGATGGAAAGGGTGGCGTCCTGTGTCCAGATTGTTCACCACGATCTGCACTATGTCGCCCTTCTCGAGGACGAAAGAGTGTGTAAAAGAGCCGTAGACGGTAGGATTCGTCGCCAGTTCTCCAGCAGATAGAGCTGTGTAGAGGGTAGGTACTTTGGGTGATTTGTATGTAATATTATTGAAGAAGGCGCTATTAGGAGAAAAGGAGTCAGCATCAGCATCAAGGGGGGGTGATGCATAAACGGGGGACTTACTAGTTCGCACCGTCTCCTAAGTTGTCCATGATTACGTCGAGCTGGATCTCCTTGTCTGGCTTTACAAGCAGTGTTTGGTTATCGTATGGGAGCAGGGTCATATCGTCAAAGTTGTTCAATTCATCAACCAGTGCAGGCTCCGGCAATGGCTTGGCTTCATCGTATACTAGCCATCCAGTGACATTATAATTCAAGTCATCTGGCAGTGTATCGAACAAAGTCTAGAATAGGGGTAACGAATAAGTTAGTAAGCCAAGAATGGCAAATTACTCAGTTCAAGAATAGCCCACGTACGGTATCCATGCTCGCCACAAATGCATAGTTGGCTGTCGTGTCGTTCTTGGTCGTTACCAAAAAGCTACAGCGCTGAGCAGCAGACAGGTAGATCATATCGGCCTCAGCCGGCTGATGGTAGACACCATCGACCTCAATGATGGTCATGTTATGGCCTTCGAACCAGATATACTGGCCTGCGAAGGCCCCCATGTTTACGACGCGGAAGAGATAAGTTGTTCCGGGCTGGACCGGAACCTTCAAGTTCTGCGTATCATTGAATAAGGCGGCCTGGGGAACAGGCTCAGCTCCCGTAGGATTACCCTTGCTGATGAACCCTGGAAGTAGATCTGTTATCTGATCATGATACCAATCTGAGACAGTCAAAATCCTCTCGTTTTCTTGCTTGTAATAGGTGTCAAGAAAGGGAGATTTCGGGTCGTGAACGATGAGAGGTCCTCTTAGCCCATCAGGATATTGTCCATTGTGATGAGAATGGTACCAATATGTGCCAGGTTGGTTAATCTGTATGTGATATTAGTTCCATAAGCGATATAAATCTTTTGTTGCGGATCTTTACGGTGAAATTGTAGGTGAAACTCGAGCCCGGCGCAATTGAACACTGTGAGACTTGAGATGGGCCGTCCATATGAGTTGTGCCGTTCATGAACAAGCCATGAAAATGAAGAGAAGTCGACTGGTTTCCAAGCATATTTAAGACGTTAATTACGATATTATCGCCAATATCAGCGACAATGGGAGGAATAGGCCATTGGCCGTTAATTCCGATGGTTGGTCTGTCAAACGCTCCATCGGGATTCGACGTGACCC
Organism: Daldinia vernicosa; assembly: GCF_022497035.1. Taxonomy (NCBI): domain Eukaryota; kingdom Fungi; phylum Ascomycota; class Sordariomycetes; order Xylariales; family Hypoxylaceae; genus Daldinia; species Daldinia vernicosa. Next base: position 1,024,252 of record NW_025953918.1, read on the forward strand.
AGCCTATCCTAAAGTCATAGGTAACGGTAGCGGCGCTCGAGAGACTTGGAAGAGTAGCAACTAAAGCTACAATCGAGACGAGGCGTCTGAATAGTGAGGGCATGATGAAGAATCCCGTCTGGCGGGTGATATTAACTAGAGAGAAAAACCGTAGAGTAGGAATGAAATTAGGAGTTTGGAAGCGGAATACCTAGGCGTAGGTAATCAGGTAAATTGGAGTCCCGTGGTACTCGATAGAGTAGAGACGTCCCTCGATAGCACATGGGCTAGCACATGAACTGAAGAATCTGGAATATTTGAAACTATTTTACCCAAGGACTTGGGCCAAGTGGGAGATAGATGATAGATGCTGTGTATACAGTACCAGTATCCGACTTACATGGGTCAGGAGCAAGTCTTACCGAAAGCGACCGTTTAGCCAAGGGGGCAGAGAGGAATTAATAGATTATCTTATCAATCGGTGAATGTAACTGCAAGGACGCACGGTGGTATTGGACCCATGTCAAGAGCTCGCGCTTTTTTATTGACCTGATGCATCATGAGGATTAAAGCGGCAGGGAGGAGAGTCGAGGAATTCGGACCGCTCCAGACCAACAACATACCCTAAAAGAAAACGGCCTGATTTCACCAAGCTTCTGAACAACGCCATCGTATAACGCTACGGCTAGTGCACATACTACTACGTATATAAAAATACTGATGCTTTTAGAATCCGGACCAATTCTAGGAAGGACTATCAGATCTTGGGTAGACAGCCATTGTTATATTCGTGTTTCTATAGAAATATAGAAATATTTTTGCAGAGGAGGGAGGGGGGAAGTCGGTTGGTTTAGGTACTTAATAAAAATGTTGACCAATGACAAGGTCTAGGATGTGTTTGTTAAAAGAAAACATACAGATTATAATTTTTCTCGGTAGGTGACAACAAAAAGGGTTACCCCTACCCGTACCCACACACACACCACTGCTACAAGCTGCAGTACGATGATCTGATAAGATTTCTTAGCCAGTTAGGGATCGGTACTATGTAATAATGGCGTGGGGTCCTTTTTCACGTATTGTACCTCGCTAGTCCCGAACAATGACCAATTAGCAGTGAAAATGGGAGTACTAAATAACTTGAACGGGAAAGGATTAAACGAAAAACCACATAAATACAGACTACCTATCGTAGATATAGACTCGGTCGAATTCTAAAGTGAGGTCTAGTGTAATGAGGAAAGCAAACCTCTCATTATCAAGCTGCTTGTCTTTAGTCCCCGCAAAGGATCGGTGTCAGAAGCAGCTAGGGTTGTAGCCGGACCGGACGTATTGGCAAAGCTTGAACCGCCAAGCAAGGATCTCTGTTTTTCGTACCGCTGCAAGACAACGGGTCCTTCATGCCTAGACCCTGTCTGTAATACTCATTAATTAGGTACTTATTAGTGAAGCTGTGAACCCTACACTCCTCCAGATACTGGTGGGATGGCTGGATGGACGGCTGGCTACAAGAGCGGCCAGGTTACCTTCCTGATATCTATGTAGTTTGCAAGGGTGCTGTGATCCGGCGTTCGATTTTTCTCATTTATCGAACCATCTTAGTGGCTGATCGGGTTCGACCCTCTACGCACTGCTTTGCTCCGTGCCAACTTTTACCCAACGGTCGATTTTTCAACGGCCACGCGAGGATCCTAACAGGACTACTGGCTGAATCCCCTCTCAGCTAACACAGAATACTAGCAGAGCTGAACGAATTGTCTCCCCATCAGATGTTCAAAACCACCCTCGTCTAGCCGTAACCGGCGTTTTATCGTCCAAGCAAACAACCTGTCTCCCACATCCCTCAAGCATCAATCATACGTACCTAGTGACCAGACCCAATCACTCTTTGGTCCTGTACCCCACTCCAGATTATCTGATTCCATTTATCAGATCAACAGATAATTCGCTATTTTCTAAACATACACAAAGGACCACTCTTCCCAAATTCTAATAGTTCGTACTCGAGGAAACCGGAAGCATCCCCTCGCCGGCTTCTCCTTCGCAATGGCAGCGGATACTGTATTTGCCGTCCCGGTGTTTCTTGTCGTTTTCCGAGAGACTCTTGAAACGGTCATCATCGTCTCTGTCTTGCTAGCTTTCCTTAAGCAGACCCTCGATGGCCCCAATCGAGACGTAAAAGTGTACAAGACACTCGTCAAGCAGGTAAGACACGGGCGCCTTTAACTACCTAGTATTTCAACATTGAGTATAGAAAGAGTAACCATAGACTATAGGTATGGGTTGGAGTTGGACTCGGCTTCTTTCTCTGCCTCGTCGTTGCCGGCGGACTGATTGGCGCATTTTATACCCTGGGTAAGGATAGCTGGGCACTGAACGAGTACAATTATGAAGGAGCGTTCGCCCTTGTTGCGTCCATAATCATCAGCATCGTGGGCGTGGCCCTCCTTCGCGTTGGTAAAATGCAAGAGAAGTGGCGTGTCAAGCTAGCCAAAGCTCTCGAAGCCCCGGTAGTCACGGGCGGCAAGCGGAATGGTTGGCTGAAGCGCTTCGCCGAGAAGTACGCCATGTTCGTCCTTCCCTTTATCACTGTCTTAAGAGAAGGCATCGAAGCCATTGTCTTCGTAGCTGGAGTGTCTTTCTCTGCGCCAGCAACTGCGGTTCCGCTTCCCGTAGTCGTCGGGCTGATCGCTGGTTTTATCGTAGGATACATCCTATACAAGTGAGTTCTAGTATATGATAGCATGGGTTTGCATTCCACTAACTTGCATTAGGGGAGGAGCGGGAACAAAATTACAATACTTCCTAATAGCTTCTACCTGCCTGTTATATCTGGTGGGCGCCGGTCTTTTCTCGCGTTCCGTATGGTATTTTGAAAACCAGCAATGGAACAACATTATCGGTGGCGATGCGGCTGAACTGGGAGACGGACCGGGCTCTTATGACATTGACAAGAGCGTCTGGCACGTAAACGTATGTAATTACTTCCATGTCCTCTTCTCCAATCGCTAATTTTATCGTATAGTGTTGCAGTCCTGAGCTGAACGGCGGCGAAGGAGGCTGGGGAATATTTAACGCCATACTTGGATGGACCAACTCAGCAACATATGGCTCAGTCATCTCTTATAACGTCTATTGGATTGCTGTTATGATCTCATTTGGCGTTATGAGATACCGCGAAGTTAAAGGACATCTGCCCTTTATGAAACCCAAGGTGAACCCAGCTGCTCCGGTCGTTCAAGCTGAGAGGTCCGATGAAGAGACGAAGACTGTGCCTAACAAGCCGGCCAACTAGAGATACCTATAGGAGTCGCGCTATTCTTGCTGCTTCACATATCGAGTTCCAAGTTGGTGTAGGATGGAGTATGGCGTTATATAACGCTCTATCCAAGTTATTAGAACTCGAGGAAACGGTTCGTTTTACTACGTATATATATGGAGGGTAATTTACATAATATTGAAGGTGAATAATGAAGCAAAAAGTGTACCAAGTAAATAAATAAAATATACGGATTATGAAATAGATTTAGCGTCTCCACACTTGCCAAGCTATAGATGCCTAACATATCAGATCAGGATTTAGTGGCGTGAACGTCACTCCCGCGGTCCCGCTCCCCATATCTTATGCCAAGATCATTATGTATTTTCAACTACCTACTCAAGTACTTATTAGATAGGTAGTCAAAGTCAAGGTCTACGATAACTATTTTAATACTTAAGAAATATACTTGAATTTGATACTCTTAAAGCCTTATGCAAGGCAAATATTAGCCACTTGATCATTTTTGGAAGGTTGGATTTTTCGACGAGCCCTAGAACTGATGACCACCTCGGACCTTTGTATCTTTAGGGTACTGCCTCACACGGAAGACAAGCCAGATGGACGACTCGGGCAGCGCTATAGACGGCAACACGTCAGACCCCAATCCCACCGAAAAGCTCCCTGAAATCGTCAACATTGTCGAGGATGGAGATTTGATTTTGGATGTTACTTTCGAGAATTCTAAAGATACTATTCGAACCGCACGAGCCGCTCAATCCAAACTACTAAGTCGGGACTCACAACCTGTACCGAAGAAGCAAGCTCGCTTAGGTTTCCGTGTAAACCTCAAAGCGCTCAAGGCTCAGTCTAAGTATTTTGAGAGGCTTCTCACTGATAGTCGCTTTAAAGAGGCAAAGGATATATCAAACACCTTTGCCGCGCTCTCAGTAAAGAATATCAAACCTGAAGCTGCCGAAGCTAAGGAACTTCCCTGGATCAAAATCCGGGATGACGACCAAGCAACTCAATACGCGCATCGCGAAGGCGCATTTGGCGATCTTCTGCGGATCCTTCATGGCAAGGAAATAGTCACGAAGTTTACCATGTTATTCGTAACCACATTAGCTGTCTTGGCTGATCGCTTTGACTGTGCATCCGCGGTCTCGAAGTTCCTCGTTGCCGGCATGAGGTTCAAATGGCCCGTGACGAACCGTAAAATTAATAGAGACGAGCCGACAATCATGAGCCGTAGTAGCGAGGATGTTCTACGCCAAAAGATACTGGTGTCGTGGCTATTGAATCAACCTGCTAGGTTTCAAGCAGCCACAAAGGAGATTATCATGAATGGTTCTTGTCGGTGGAGTTCGTTTGCTCAAGATGACGAGTCTTCAGATGCTACATGGTGGTACTTGCAGGATGGCCTTGAGCGTAAGTTTATGCATTCTCATGGCATTTCCATACGTATTAACCCCTGAACTAGAAGAGTTGCAATACCGCCGCCAATGCATCCTAAATACAATAGCCTCCGTCCAGCGGCACTTTATTACTCTCTACGCGTCGCGCACGCGGCAGTGCAAGCTTGGCTATGATTCGAGTGCGGCTTGCGACTCATACCAGCTAGGCGAGATATTCAAGTTCTTAACGAATAAAAATCTCATGTTCCTCGTCGACTTCTCACCAGCGTCTCTAGATTCCATCGCGGATACCTCCCTATTGCAAATCGACACCGTAATCGCCACTCTGCGGCAGTGCCCCAGCTATCAAATCGACAAGAACCACACCAACTGCGGGATGCGTACGCGTATCCTGCCCATCCTGGATTTCATACTGGGCCTGCTGTCGGCGAACTCCGTCCCCATAACCAGAAACACTTGGAAGAGCAACCGTCAGGCAGTCGCTTGGATGCCGCCTGATACCGAGGGCAAGGACAAACCGGAGATAGCGCCGTTCCGGTTTACGAGGTCACTAGCGGGAGACCAGCGGTTGCGTTTCGAAAACGCATTAGGCGCGGATAAGTTTGCTAAAGACGTGTTTACGGCGCCGAGCTGGGATTGGACGGCGGAGGACCAGGTCCACGATGATCTCCCGTCTACTACTCCGAGATGGAGTTTGAGGTAAGCAGTGGGGGTGTGCCATATATAGCGGGATAGGAGGATTCCTTCCAGGAATTTGAAATGGAAAGATGAAGAGCTGCTATAAATTCGAGGGCCTCTATTTGCAGGTATACATATGGAGAGAAGAGCTTGGATACTGTACCGGTTACTCTAAATCACGTAGGAACTGGAACAGATCTAACAGGTATGCTCCTATGCCTCTTCTTGACCTGCTTCTAGCCATTAATTTCGATTTGGTTCTTGTTTCATACCTAGGTTAAATCGAATTACCAGGATAGTATTGAGCGCTGTAATCCCATAAATTCTCATAGCTGTAAGGTAATGATAAATAAAACAAAGACGCATATGATGAGAATAACCCGTGAGTACCAGTGTTTATATAAAAGACGAGGGCCAATGGGCCATAGGTCAGATTGTTCTTAGACGGATGTTATTGCTGTTGTTAGATAAGTAGTCTCCGTGATGTTCTGTAATATTGAATAGGGGCCTCTGGAAAACTCCAAGCTTCCAAAGCGGAGGCGATATGAGTTCGTGAACTATTCGCAAGCAAAGTTATAGATGATGTGTTCAGTTATTCAGTACCTTGGCAGTATAGGGGCTTTAGCTGTATAGGAGATAAGAGACTGCCTTATAAAATAGTTCATGTATGGATCTGTTGTTAGGGCAAATGAGATATATAAATGCTCTAAACATTGACTAATGCATTAGGCACCTAGTCTGGGATAAGCATCGAACCAGAAATAATGTTGTAATCTCTAGGTATATACACGGCATTTCTTGGCCGTCTTCTTTGAACTGATAACTAAACACGGAATATGTACCCTACCCAACCAAACATTGAAGGTGAACAGTCATCACCCAGGAATGATACGCCGCAACGCCAATACATAACGTGTCTAAACAACTTCCCAAGGATGGATGCAAAAAACAAAAATGCCAAACTCTAGCTCCTGAGAGCTTCCAGTCTGTTCCTCATCTGGTCCATCATAGCCTCCGGGTCCTCTTCTTCTTCCTCCAGCTGGACAGGCTGTTCTTGGGGGTGAGATGGCAGCGGTACACTGGGTGTCTCGCCCGCCTTCTCCATACGGCCCTTGAGGATCTCTCCCAGCACTTTATCAACTTCGCCCTCGGCTTCCTCCTCTTCGTCCTCTAGCATATCGTCCACCGGTAGATTCTCACCGACCATCTCCTCGATGACGCCGGCCTTCATGAGTTCGAGGGATAGCTCGCGCATGGTTCCTGCCAGTTGCGGTAGCCGAACTAGGCTGTTGACGTCCTTCATGACGCCTACGCTGGCCCGGATGCTGCCCTCGATCTTGCGCACCGCGAACGCCTCGTTCACTTGCATCTGCACGCTGTTCAGCTGCGCCTTGGATGTCACTAGCCTCGCGGATGTGCGCCGCGCCCGGATCAGCTCTTTCGCGAAGTCGCGCACTTCTCGTTGCGCCTGCTTTGCTTGTTGTGGGTTCCGTTGGGATCGTCGGTCCGCTTGGATGATGAGGTTCTTGGTCTTGATCTCGACTTGCTTGACTTGGTTGATGTCTCGATCGAGCTTACGGATGTTGGATCGTATTAAGGCATTGCATTTTCGCATCTATTTTCAGACGAGTGGTGTAAGTTGAAAACGCCACCAAGCTAAATCTCCATCGAGAGAAGGATGGGGAGTTGCTCACCTGGGCGTTGGGGTCTGGTTTAACGAAGAGTGCTTTGAGACTCTCCATCTTGGGGGAGGGGGGTGGGTTGTCGTAGAGGTTGTCGTAGAGGTTGTCGTAGAGGTTGTCTGAATTGAAAGGTCTAGATTAAAATCGACAAGGCGGTACCTACCGGGGGACCTCAGATGGGATCTGGCAAAGCAGTCCGGGGGAGGCTGAAGAAAGGTACCTTAGGTAAGGAGAGTAGTGGGACTGATTGATACGTAGATGGTTGTGTGTTATGCAGCTTAACGCGATCTAAATGACGTTGGTCCTGGCTGACAGGGAAAGGACGGGGGGAATTCAGGAACAGCTTAACCCCGCTAAAGTGCTAACTTACACCAGACGGTTATCCAACACAGTGTCAGTGACAAGGGGTCTTAGCGAGTGAATGCTTACGTAAAGCTGTCACTTGCTACAGATTCACAGATGCTACATTTATTAACTAAAGAGAGATATCATTTATCATATTATTCAATTTAATCTTGCCATCAGAAATCTTGTTTTGCATCCGTACCTAAGTAAATACACGTATGTCGTATGTACAGTATCCTTAATGATCCGCAAAGGTTGTCTTGCTATACTTGAGTCTTTGTATTCTTTACATAGAAGACTGTATCGAAGAATGCAACTCCAATATTATTTATGCGGATGAATCCAGGACTTTGGGACCTGGGTACGTAGGCGAGGCTTCTGGAATTTCTCTGCTTTCATGCAGTCATCTCGGGGTCTGATGATTCTCTTTCGATACTACACTCCTTAAAAAAGGAAGCAGATACGGTCATAGGGATGTATTGAATAGAGCTGTATTGAATAGAGCTGTATTGAATAGGCATGTATTGAATAGGTATGTATTGAATAGGTATATATTGAATGTGTAATCCACGTCTCCTAGATACGATAAGGTACGATAAGGGCCGTAGTGTAGCTATATAAAAGGAAAGGCCGCCACCAGTTTTACGAACCGATTGACCAGTCTACATACAAGTACCTACCTAATATCTAATATAGCAATTAAGTAAGTGGCTTTTATGATAAGTTTAACTACCTAAGTTAAGATACGAAGATATTGTACAATACAAACGCTACCGCGAAGTCTATGCCCAATTAGGCTACCTCTTACAGTGCGAATTACCGGCGAAGCCTAGGCAGCTACCCCCCGTGCAAATCCAAATCTAGCCCTGCTGCTTCCGCCGCTTTCGTGCGGGTTCGATGTTCATCGGAGGGGTGCATCATTAAGCTTTCCTCTACAACAGCCTCATATTTTTTTTATTTCTTAAACCCTCTTCCCACCAATTCCAACAAGAGGTAGACGATTAAACCAACGTTGCATTTGCGATCCCAACTTAAGAATTTACTTTTCACCCACGACCTTTTTACACCTTCATACTTTACCGACGTCATATACCGTCACCCCCACCAACAAATCCAGATACCCTATAATCAAGATGGCGCAGGTCACTCCCGAAGGTAAGTCCACTACCTGAATCAGCACCTCCATGTCTAGCTTCGTGCCAATGGACTGGGCGGCGTACCATGTAACTGGGCCGATGTCTACGTCTCATACATGGATATTCCATCCATCAAAGCATACACAAGCTAACCACCACTCTCTGTGTAGTACTATGGGCTCAACGCTCTTCCAACGCGGAACCTGAGAAGAACTTCATCTATCTTACCATTTCAGTTCCCGATGTCCCCAAGGAGAACCTGAAGCTTGATCTTCAGCCTACAACCCTAACCTTCACCGGTCACTCCGAGACCCTGAAGCGAACGTACCACCTAGATCTTGAATTCTACGCTGAGATCGACCCTGCCGAGAGCCAGGTCCACCATACCGCTCGCAATGTTGAGCTTAAGCTGCGCAAGAAGGAGCTCAATGACGAATACTGGCCGCGTCTTCTCAAGGACTCTAAGAAAGTCCAGTACTTGAAGACCGACTTCGACAAGTGGGTCGATGAGGACGAGCAAAACGAGGCTCCGGAAGAAGATTTCTCACAATTTGGCGGCATGGGTACGTAAACTATTTATAATCCACACGGTCTAACCCCCTCTGTAAACATATACTCCCCCTTAAAATCTATTCATATACAGATGAATCCTCACCCATATAAATTCTCGTGACTAACATTTATTTATAGGAGGCATGCCAGGTATGGGCGGTATGGGCGGTATGGGTACGTAACTTTTAGGAAGATTAACATCTATCAACTATGATTAAGCTAACACGTTTGCACTAGGTGGTGCTGGCGGTGACTTTAGCGGTATCGATTTCTCGAAGCTCGGCGCTGCCGGTGGTATGCCCGGCGGCGATGAGGAGGAGGATGAGTCTGACGATGATATGCCGGCTCTCGAGGGTGAGGAGGAGGCCAAGGACGAGAAAGACGTGACCAAGGCTGCTGCATAAACACGTTTCTGCAGGCTCTAAAGCAAACCCTTCCGGGTGCCTTGTGCAAAATCCACTCGTCCTGCTTGGACCCGAGAATATGGCCGAGGCGATAGAGAGAACTAGCAAGTGTTAATGCGATTCAGATATGTTTCGGGAGCCGGCGAGCTATTGGCAAGCTAGGAGGTTAGGTTACCTAGTACTTAACGCTGGATTCCGATTAAAATTTTATGAAGTAATTAAGAATATTTTGCTAGACATTCCGGGATTCATACGAGCTCGGCGGACAGCAAGGATCACGTTGAAGATTGGTGTCAATCCCCATATATCCCATATATTGACCTTATGTATCCTGGCTACACAATCTATGTCGTCCTACACGGTCTATCTACGGGCCACGAAGAACTGCTTATGTGCAGCAAGTGTCTTAAATTTCGGCAAGCTGGGCAGCCGCAATTCCCCATACACTGCATGATTGGTTACGAACGAATCCCCGAACCTGTAAGTCTCTGGTTAGTGTGACGTTAATGCCCGTTGTCAATCTTTCGCCTCAGCTCCGGACGAGATGTCTCATGACACGGTTGGCAGACCCGAGTTCAATATTTACGCGTATATGTCTCTCTCCGATGTCCATTTCCTTGATTCCCGCCATTTCTATTTCAGACTACCTCTCACGTCGATCGCCCAATTCAAGAGCACTTGTCAATATGCGAGATTCTGTCCTACGCCTATGTAGCGGGTTTGACTTAGAAGGTCGGCTATTTCACTTTGACTACAAGTTCCGACACCCCATTTAGTTCTCGATGTTAAGACCTGTCAGACTTATCATAGTATGTACCCGTTACTCTAAATGGGCAGTTTTTCGTGACTCGGTGCTGTAGAACAGAGGACCCAGTCCCTTGGGTATCCGTTCTGCGGATATGTATGCCACACGACGGAAGGTGTGTATCTTTCTCTATAGTGTCCGTACTTTTGTATAAAAAGCAGCAGAGGTTCGCGTAGAGAATTCTGGCATCCCTTCTCTTCTTTCTAGTACATACAAGCCAATGAAGACAAAATTTTATAAGTTCCACGCCATAGATATATCGTATAGACGGTCCGTACAAGGCCCCGAAGCATTCCTACTTCAACCTTCTAAATAGCCTACGTTCTTCCCGCGGAATTTCGTTGGCGGTCTCTGGTAAACCAGCTCGAATAAAACGAACCCCAAATTACAGTCAATAGCATCTGCCGTAATGTCTAACTCAATGAAGAAGTCCACACGTTCGCGGCTCAACTTGGCCAAGTCTGCGCCTGTCCAGTATTCACAATCACGGGCACAGAACAACCAGTCGTCCTGGACCGCAGCAGATGCGGCCAAGGCCTCGAAGAACGGTGCATTTCTTACTGCGTGGCCCCCCGAAGAGCCCTATCACACACCAACTATCGACCTCTTCGGCCAAGGCCAAAACCAAAATGGGTCAAGAAGGTCTTGAAGTATACTTGTACCATGCGGTAGTATGCGAGCTGTACAGGGAACTCAACCAGGGGCAGTCGTGCTATCAAGCAAAAACTGGGAATATATCAGGCTGTCTGTTGGCGCTCCCCCCTAGGAAGTTATTTGTGTTTAATGTCGCGCTCTAGCGCAGTTTCGTGTCTCTCCAAACGGCTAAAGGAAGGGGAACAAGGTCTGATAGCTTGAAGGAGCCTATGGACTGTTTACGGTATCTATTAATTACGCATTGTAGACGGGGTGATGGCATAAAACTAATTTTGGTGTATAATACTCAGCAAACAAACTATACGAGGCGAGTATAAAGGCAGGGATGCGATTGGTACGATATTTTCCAACTGTAAAGTACACTTATAGGAGGATATGGGGAGACTACCTAGGTAATCACAGCATAGAGTCGAGACGTGTAATGGATGCTTGATAGACTTATCCACCCCATAGAAGAGCCTCGTGAAGAAACAAGATCGACACCGAAACTAAAGAAAATTCCGACTCTCTGCTGATATGTATAAGACAAGCATACGAGAGAATATGAGCTACTAACTTAAGAAGAGAATAGTAGTAAAAAAAAAAAAAATAAAAAAAAAAAAAAAAAAGAAGGAGATAGAGTATAAAGGATCAGAAATATTGTGCGATGTAGTAAATAGTTGTTATAGAAAACGACCTAAGGTTCTAAAAAAGCCATCTTGACAATATTTCGCACCTATATCAAATCGTCAACACCATAATTTACTCATGCCACGATGTCCAATTCGTAAAGGGTACGTACATAGGTGGACTTTAGCAACCAATTTTCACCAATCCACATAAGCCCGCTTGGCACAGCGGTAATGCGCCTCACTAGTATTCTCTGAATACTAATAAGGAAGCTATGAGGAGATGACTGGTTCGACTCCAGTAGTGGGCATTTGTTTTTTTCTCTTTTGGGGAGTTTTTTTTTTAACGGCTTTCGCGTGGGTGGATTTTTTTTTTTGTGGGATTTATACGAGAAATAAACGAGATAGCCTCAAGTTCGCTTGCCCTACGGAGGTTTAGGTTACACAGGTGGTCTCCACCGGCGCTAAAGGAGCCAATTAAACATCGGGGGAAAGATTGAGGTTTAGAAGTTGAGTTGGTTATAACCTCAGTTACGATAATTGTTATGTCAGGTTATCGTGGTTTCGAGTTTAGGAAAGATTACCTATTACTAGTAAATACTGGTAATGCTTGATTGACTATTCCAAGTGATGTAGTTGGTAGTGTTATAAATTAGCAAGGTCTTTAAATTCTACGAGACTAATATTTCAGGAGGTACGTATATATAGATACCTCTAACGTACTTAAATCTATGTGTCCAGTGTATTTCTCGGAATATTTTAAAAACTTAAATTAGCATTATATGATTCTACATAGGGAGCAATCATAAGAGCTCACCTCCCGGTCTAATGGTCATAGCCTCGCTATTACTCTTAACTAAGGACAAGAATTAAACGTAAAACGTCTTAATAAATTGATCGGAAAGCGAACAGTCTAAGGAATGGCTGCGCCAGTCTATATAAGCCTAAGCCTTCTTATCCACGTTATGAGGCAACTTCAACAAGGATGCATTAGGAATATACCCATCCTTACAGAATCGCGGTTGTGGTTAATATTACTGGCCGAATCTGTCCCGTTTTGACCTCTGCTGTTGACGGGATTACGGTGTACAAGTACTACGCAACGAGACAGCTTCGGGTCCGTACCCTCGGTAAGACTCCAAGGACAAATAGTGGGCAAGAAAGGACCTAGATAACGTTCTCTGGACACACTCATTATCCAAGAGCTCAAAGAAACAGACAGACCTCTCGTAAGTAAGATAGCCGTAAATAGGATAGGGGGTCTACAGTCTTTTTATTAGAGTGAGTGACTCGGGTTAGAGAAGAGATACGGATTAAATTATATCATGAGAAGAATCTTCGCCAATTATCATTCTCTACGATATTCTAAGGCATTATCCCTTAAGAGAGGAGCGAAAGAATTGGCCCCTAGGCCAGAATACTTCCCCCCGATCGTAGAAAAGTGCGACAGTGCAGACGGATCTGGTCTCTTCCCATGATCAGGAAGGCGGCATGGCAAGACCATCTAGGCGTACCCCAAGGCGCGCCAACTCAGAGCCTCCGCTGTCGTCTCTAAAGGGCACCTCAGGAAGATAGTGGCGTGGATCGCTTCCCAGCCACCAGGACTAGTGGTATGGAGTTCCTCCGTCCACAGGTGCCAGAAACCGAAAAACCGGGCCATAGATATAGCATCTCTAAGAGTAACTGGTAACGTCTCAAGAGGGGCACTCTGACGTGATGGCTGAGGCGGATGCTTCCCCATAGCATAATACCATGCAGCAGACGATTAGACGTATTTACCTGTTCGTCTAGGCCAAGTCGATGCAAGCTGTACCCTTGCGTCTGGCTTCTTCCCAACATCCAGAACTCGAATTAGAAGAATAGAGTCGCTACCTTAGGGGCACTCTTTACGGTTTGAAATCATAAGTGCCAATCAAGTTCGATGATTATTACGCATTCTGCGTCATTAGGAAAGTCGTTCATCGTGGCACCAGCTAGCCAGCAGTCAAAGGACGGTTGGCTATATGAAGGTTAGCAAACATGGCAGATATCAAGATGGCCATTGTGCGCTTGCCTTGGTCAACGTAAAGCTCGAACGTTGGCAGAGGACTATCACTCGCATACGTAACCAGCTTGTCCTTGCGGTCCATCCTGAAGCCTCAGGTGTAACCGGGACATTGGTTGATTCCCCATTTTCGCCTCGCCTATCACGAGGCGGACCTAGAAGGCATGAAAATAGCATTTTGGTTCCTTAATAAACATTAAACCTAAGCTACGGGTTCTAGTGTATATAATGTATATATATGTCCACCAAGAAAACCACTTACCTATTCTAGATTATCTCATAGATGTTATTTAGTACGCCGCTTGATCTTGTCTTTAGCGGCGTATATATAGGCAGTCATTGGTGCCCTTGTCTAATATAAGAAGTAATTACCTTAACTTCTTGAACTTATGACATATTAATATCAAACTGCGGCCCCGGCTAAGGACTCGAGAGCGAGGCTTAGCCTTAACTTGAATGCATATTGTACCGTGTAAGTTGTATTATATTATATTGACTACAAGTTATCAAGACCTAATGCCGATATATGACGATCATTCTTTATGAACTCAAGCTTACGGTAAAATTCCATATAATCTAGTAATAACTTGTTCAGGGCAATTTTCGACCTGGAAACCGAAAAGCATTTGGACGCTAAAATATAATCAATGCTATAGAGTGAATACTTCCTTGTATGATCGGACGATGCAATAAACCAACCGGTCCAAGCATCTCTCTCTTTGTTACATCTTTAACCGAATAAGCTTATATTGTGATGCCTACAGCTAGAATAATAAGTTCATGAGACGGTCTAAGGAAAATGTTGAATTAATAGCTGCGCATATACTAGTATAAGGCTGAAAAGGAAACTAAGACTGCTGCAAATAACTTTACTTATCATGATGCCGAAAATGCATGGGAGGGCTATGATACGATGTTTTAAACTTGCTACAGATATAAGCGCGTAACGTTTCCTTTAAGTTTGAATCTTCATCACGCAATCTAAGCTTAGTTAACATGATCGGCAGTGTTTAAGCGATCTCGAAAAATGGGCCAATCCTTGATATTCTATGTATAATGGCTGGCTATTAAGCAGCGGGAGAGCTAACATCTTTATCGGACCCCGGACATATATGTAATTGGCACGTTAGCCAGTTCTTTAACACCAATACTTGCAGTAGGGTTATGCGATCGCAACAATCCTGGAACTCCTATCACAGACTAGTATTAACGAAAAGTAGCTTGCTAAAGCTTCTCCATGCCTTCACTAGTAATATCCCCTGAGGTGATCTGGTTCCTATATAGTAATACTCTCGTAGAAGCTTAGAACTTAGGGTCCAATACTGCTACCAAGTCTTACCTAGCAGCCGTATACGGAAAGTAACTCGGGCTCGAGTGGAGCACATAGCTCTTCTGCGGCTCCGCGGTCCGCATAGGGGTTTAGTGGGCAGGACGGTCATGTGCTAGGCCTAGTAGAATTCGTCACATCCATCTACACCCATCCATCCATCCATCCATCACATCACATGTCGGAGTTAAGACGCCGGGGGCCTGGCTAATGGGGTTGCGATTCCAGCCCATTACTTGCAGTTCCCCAGTTCCCCGGCCGTAGCCACAGACACCGCAAATAGGTAGGTATACCTAACGGTTAGGTTGATCATAACGTGAGAATCGACGCCTCGTCACCGGGGTAATGCCTTTCCGAGATGTGACGGATGCGCATTCTGTTGCCATTACTTCATCACTGCTAATCTATCCGCGATACCTATCGCGACATCACGAAGCCACTCCGCTCTCGGTCTTTGGTGATATGCCCCTCTCGGGCATAATTGGTCAATGGCTTGCTACTACTGTATGTAGGTACTCACTTACATACCTACCTACCTCCTACATACATGCCTACCTATTACATACCCATCTTCGAGCAACGCGGCAAGAGGACGCTGTCCGACGAGTGTGATTCATCTATGTAAGTTGCGTTGCATGCCGCCGACTGCGACGGCGAAAAAAAGAGGCATCATTGCGCTTGCGCTTGATGCCCGCATGAGTTCGCGCAAATCAGCGAGAGCGTTCGAAGCCATCGCGACCGTGAATGGCTTGCCACGTTTGTCCATTGTCCAGATTGTAATCGGACTGCAGCTTTTGTGGCCGGGTATAAAAAGACCCAAAGGGCCACACACGTCCGTCCGTCTGCAGCGGAAGGGCGCTTCTACAGAGCAGGAAGGCCAAGAGGGCAGGGCGAGGGCAGGCAGGCCATTCAAAGCTGGGAATTTTCCGCCTTAGGTCTGAAGTAGATATATAAATCCGCAGTTAAGCATGCATCGGACCCTGTCAGGAAAGTCCGCGATGCGCCCACGACAACGACGGCCGTGCGCGGTGGAACAGGGGGGTTTTGAACAGCGAACACTTTTCCTCCTTATTAAGGGTTGTCGAGGATACATTATGTAAAAAGTTTTCTGCATTTTCTGCAATATTGGGCCTCAATGCCGTCGAAGGCTGCTGCGGGAGGTTGCAATCCTGCAACATTGACGTATAGTTTTTTCCCTTTCTCTCTACTCCGAGATGCAGTGCGCACGGAAGACATTTTAGTATCTGCCTAAGGTGTTGGGAGTTGAGTGTTGGAATGAAAAATGTGTGAATGGAAAAAAGCCTTCGGTTCGAAAGTCACAAGCAAACCAACATGGTTAAATGATAGGAGAATAATACGTTAGGCGCTTCTCATGGCCATACTTTGGTTTTCTTTGAATATGGCCCATTCTGGAATGTGTCTTGTGTGTGCAACATACGATTCAAGTCGAACCGCTACAGAGTCCGGGTTTATGAATTTAGACCAATCCGTAGCTTTTCATCACATATCTTAAGTGAGACCTAGCTATAATAGAGATGTGATTCGGCTGCGCTTAGTTTATACTAATGCTTGGCGGTAGATCGTTACGCGGTTGAGGGTGTGTAGAACAGAGCCCGGGGTTTTAAGATCGCTATACTTGTTGCATGTATCGCTAGATCAAAATGCAACAATTTCTTATCCCAGAATCATACATACATAAGACGAGAAAGAATATGTGATTGCTGCTTTAGTCGGTACACATTCCGGGGCGTTTTGTGGTAGGTATGTACATTAGGTACTATCTACCCAAACTACCTAAACCACATGTACCCATCTACATTATCGTCAACTTGCTGACTGATTGTTGTTGTTTAAGCTGTGCCGGAATGAAGTAGTATGAAACCCAGTAACACTTTAAGTATTTTCATTTTATCATATTGTTTTCTATGCGGACTTGTGTCATTGCAAACACAACCGTAAAAAATACCGAATACTTATGCACTCCAAGCTCGATGCAGTGTCGAAAGTAGTATCGAGTGAACTCCAAGACTTATCCCCAGATTGTCAAGTACATTGATCGAAAATCGCAATATAATATTGGAGAAGCGGTTACATGTATTTCCGTACCTCTCGGGACTTGTTGAAGATGAATCCGGGGATACTTAACTTTATTATATTATCTTACCTCCGTATATTGTATGTTGTATATTGTATATTGTCTTAACTAAGCGGGCGTAATCCCGTCGGCGGCTTTATATAACATAAGCGGACTAACCTGGGGATGCTCGCTCCGCGAATCTCGGTAGCGCGACATCGGGCCTACGGAGTATATCCCATGAATTAGACGGCTCTAAATGCCTTGTTCACATGGTAAAAAAATTCTCTCGTCTGGCTCGTATATGTGTTCTATATGATTCGGTTTATATTTTTTTCATTCTTTCACTACGGCTACTGACGAATCCTCGACGGCAAGGAGCAAGGACCGATTTCTATGCTTCTGGTGGATATGCCAAGCGACACGAGAATGGACTCAAACGATACAAGATGACGTCGTCATTTAACTACCGCTTCGGCATTCTCATGCGAAAGACAAAAGTCATATTCGGTTACATCTGATACCGACGTCCCAGCTGTTCGAATCGCATGTGTTGCCTACAGGATCGGATTTGTTTTTGATGAGGGAAATTAGGTTGAGAATCCCACTCCATTTCCCGCAATCACATATGATATTGATATTTATTGATACCGAATGCCGGACTTCTCGATGCACTTAGCACTCCGAGATCTCTGACCGACTTAGGTAAGATGAATGCACACCTTCTCCGTAAGAAGGGGGTGGTATTACATAGTACACGATAAACTCCGACGTGGGGTGTTATCGATGTTGACCCTCCCTCGCATCTTTAAACCCCCCAATCTACCAATCCAGTTTGGTGGGGGGGGGATTTCAGGTGAGATAGCTACCTAAACCGTACATTTGTATGTACCTTAGGTATGTAGAGATGGAGGGGAACAATAACTCTATTTAGGGCTCAAAGGAATCTCAAGACGAATCACATATGTTTGACTAGGACAAGGATAATAAGATGGAATCCTCTAGACACGAGATAGCCTGACAGCGTTTGAAGATCTGAGGAGACGAGGGAACGTTAATGTTTGCTCGTAGGGCTTATCATCCAATGGTGTAGGTACAGAATCTAATCAACTCCTACGGTAGGATATTATAGATATTATATCGGTCGATCATGTACATCACTGTCACTAATGTATCGTGCCCTTCATATTTGTGTAGTTATATACAATAGAAAATACATATTGACAGCGCCAGAGTCGACAGACCGCATTTTGGCTTGATTGCAACAGGAAAAACAGAAACGAGCTTCATTAGGTAGTTGAATAAAACTTCATATATCTGACGTAGCAGAGCTGTGTTCACATGATGGCACTTTGGAATCTTTGAAATCACCCGAAAGATACCGAACTCTTCTTCCATAGTTGCACCTTGTAACCACTTAATATGAACAAATGTATTGATCGCCGCGCCGCATCCTCCAGGTCTCATATGTGCCTCATGGTTCACGCTACACATGGCAAATGGCAAACATACCTATGTATGAGTGATTCCCGGTACGTCTTAATGGCAGTGCCTACCTACACTAGGCAACCAGCCGGGCTGTGTGGCTTTTTCGTGATGGACGATCGGGTGCGTGCGGACTTTAGTAGTGGATAGGCTCCGACAAGTTCCTGAAGATCAACTCGTGTCTAGCTTTTTGTGCTTCCATTAAACCGACCGTCGTAGCGTAGCGAATGACTCGTTTTGGTCACCAATAATGGCGGAAATGGCAGAAAACGGCCAATAGCTTCGGCTATTTCACGGCGCGACTCGATTACTGGTGGGCGAGCCGACGGTGATATACGTGATATACACGCCCCATTGAAGGGGAAGCTAGGAGGTATTTCGTAGACATCTTATTCGTTATCCTCGGTCAAATCACGGGAAGAGCTTTTCCCACGAGTGGCATTGCGGTATCGCGCCGTCGCGGTCGACACGACACGACACAACGCGAAAGCCGTTGCGACTTGTCAAAGTGTCAAGTGTCAAGTGTCAAGTCATATGGGAATCTGAAAATAGGTGATGATCTACGGCCCTCTTAAAGCAAACTTCTAGGCTCCCCATGGCTCCCCCATAGTAGACTTATACTATTACCCCTCCCAAACCCTTTGCGGGTGGCTTCGGTCGCGGTAATCTTGCCACCGTCTTGCCTAGACTTATCGGGAAACCCGGAAAATCCGGGGAGGGTAGGGTTTAATTGGTGATCTTTCTTGACTAGTTCCTCGGAGTCTAAGGAGCGATTAAAATGATAGGGACTCCAAGCTCTTCCATAATGGGTACCGGCAGCTGCAATACGAGGCGGTCAGTGAGGACCCGAGGGGTCCAAGCTTTCTTCTAGAACATCGTTGCAGCAACCTATTGGTTCTGCTATTGGTTCTGTTTGTACGGATTATATAGTTTGTGTGGTTGTTACCTGGCTTCTGGTAGGGAAAATCTTTACTGAAGGTCGAAGCGGTAACACGCATCCAATCCACCTTAGCTACAGTAGCTACCCTATGTGTATGCGTATGCGTACGTGTGCGTGTTTGAGGTTGTCTACGTATTTGCGCATGTTGGGCTGGTTGGCTGCCTATCGAGGTGCTGTTCCGACTAGTATACACTTACCGTTGATGGGAGGTTGATAGTGTAGAACCATGGTTTCAACCATGGTTGTAGTATGTATAATTGCGTACGCCAACTACAACGAGTACCGACCGGACTTCACCATAGAAATGGGAAGCTCAACAACGGGAACATGATCGCAAAATGATAGCTGACAAGATCGTAATCCGAGCGCGCAATCTAGTTTGTAATCACCTTTCTGCGCATGCAAAACCCGAAAATACTACTTGAAGGATTAGAGTAAGCAAGCATCGTGAGATGAGAAATGAGATATGAATCCAGACGCTATAAAATGTGTGTTACATAGGCGCGTGAGGGCGCACACAACCTTGACGAAGGTATACGATATACATAATACATTATACGTAGTTAATACATTAGTAGCATAGCATGCACACTTACGCACACACACACTTGCATTTTCAAATAATTCTATAGGCGGCATCAAAATGCGGAGTGGTGGTTGCGTCTGAGTCATCAGAGGAATCGTAAAACGGTCCCGTCTTGGATTACGGGATCTTGATTTGGGGATTTGGGATTTCTTACGCACATATTTTTAGGCACAAAATCAAACACCGAGGCACGTCGAAGCACATCAACGGCGCATCATCTAGCGGGCATCTAGCAGGTTGGTCGCAGAATCTCACCTATACGATTCGTCGTTTGGGCAGGCGGTCAGGAGAAAAAGGCCGGTATTGGCCAGCACAACGAAAGTGTGTTGCGGTCAGCCAACTCACCTTTTCCCTTCCCCGTTGGACAACTAACCGTTAAAGCCAGCTCACTATTGCTCAAGCCGCCGAGAGCTGCTGACGACCACCGTGGCGTAGGGGAAACCAGTTGCGAAAGATGGCCTCACCTATGACTCTGTATTTATGTATGTATTGTACATATACGACCACCCTGTCGTCATAGCGTCATAGTTGTTGTTGTTATTGTTGTCGGTATGAATCAACCAGAGACAAAAGGAGGGCGGACATGGGAAACTATTACCATTCATTTATCCTTGCAGCAATCAAATGAAACCAATTTTGGCTCGGGTCTTTAGTCCCTTGCTGCTTTTTTCCCCCAATAAGTGGCGCTCGGACGACGCAATGGCGGGAATGAAGTAAAAAAATAAAATAAAATAATTGGGATAAATGTTGGCTATTATTGAATAGCTTGGGGGGTAGGTAAATGAAGCAAATGCAAGCCAACGGGGACGGACGTGGGAATATCCCCCATTTAACTCATGCCCGAGGTGAATGGCTGCCCGAAGGCCAACCAAAGAGATGCTAATAGAAACGCCTTCTTCGTCACAGAAATTAGCGTGTTGTAGCAATAAGAATAGCAAAGGAACCTGTACTGTTGTAGATATGTGACTGATCCTTCGAAACAGGTCCTAAACAGAAGCAAACGGTGGTGGCTCGGCGTATTCTATGGTAGGATTTCCCAACGTGTAATTAACCCCCCCGTAACCCCGTAACTGTCCAGGAATAACTAGTGTAAATGCGACTTTCGGGCCATTACCACGTTGCTCTCTTTCGTCGGAAGCAAAGGAATTACTCATACATCCTGCTGTATTAGGGTTATTAATGTCATTAATGTTATTAGAGTTGTTGTGTGTATGCAGTAAATTACTCTACTTTCTAGTAATCAACCAGAAATGCCATCTTGCTACGTACGTTGTAGTACCTAGCTGTATTAACCTGCCGGCTATCTACATTTCTCAGCGCCACCTCCATCTTTTTCCCGTGCTTTTTCCAGAAGCGCAAGCGGGCAGAGCGGGTTACAAACTTATACTGTAACCCTGGAACTCCGGTAATAGGGTCTTGTAACTAGGACACAGGCAAAGACAAGCAAAGACGGGAAAGACAGGGCTAACAACTAGCCCAAAATAGGATGCTCGCTGCGCTGGGAAGCGGGAGATAGACCCGGCCGCGGCAGTCGGATAAGAAAATCGTGGTGGACCTCATTGAACCCTGATCGTCATTCTACTTTGCAGTACGCGGTAAGATATTCCACGGATCCATGGACCTTGTTTGATGGGGCCCTGCATCGCAAATCCCGCGGCCTGGCATTTTTGACTGTTTTCATTTCTTCCTTTCTAGCGTGTGGAGACTGGAGTCTGCAAGCGAAGCATCGGAGAAGAAAGGCGAAGCCCAACAGTATGCTGCCAGCAATGTTGTACATTCAGACCGATGAATGTATACTACATACGTACATACATACCTAGGTAGTATACAGGCTGCGGCGCTGCTTTGCTTTTACATAGTAGTACGTCCGTAACTGCGTAACCAAAACTAAAGACGCCTCAAAACGTTAGTCCTTCTTCTTTTGGCGGTGTCAGTTCCGTTTACTGTTTTGGCTATACGTGATTGGTAGGGTACAGCTCGGCGAGTGAGATACCCGTCTAGACGGTGCACGACCATTGGGAAATTGGGAATGGGATGGGGGTTTCAAAGCTGACTCCTGTTAAGGCGGTCTAGGCTGACTTAGTAGTCTACCTACACCTATTCCCTGCGTCCCGGGCCACACCCAAAGCATTCACCCCCCCCTTTCACGCATCCATGACAGGCGGTCAGCCAGGATCAGTTGCAACGTGGGGTGGAGCGAGGGACGGGGAAAACTGGAAAATAGGCATTGTATTATTATTTGTATATTTGTATTATTGTAACGGTCAAGAAAGCCTGCTGCCTCCGTGCGGCGATGAATCATGTCCACCACCACACCCTCCGGTAGTATATATATGTTCTCATGGCCATCCCATGCGCTCACGTCCCATGTCCCCGTCTCCATTACTCGATACCCCAGATTATTTATTAGTAGCCATAGAGCAGTAATACATACATAATATCCCATCATCATCATCTACAGCTCTCCACTACAGCTACGAGATATCATCCACTGACTTACACGCGAAATCGACCCGCAACAGCTTTGGGACGAAGACCCGCACTCACGAAGATCCCGACTCGAGCTTTATTTGAAGGAAAGGAAGATCTTTCGCTACGAAAACCCACATTCGAAATGTATAGCCCATACGGCTCTTACAGCTCCATGAGCGAGGTCACTCAACCGATGGAGATCCCTACTACCAGCTACCTCTCCAGCAACGGCGCCTACAGCGCTAGCTGCGCGTTCCCCTCGTGGCCGCGACGCTCATCTCTTACCGACTCGGCACACGAGCAGCGAGCAACCTCTTACCTCTCCGACGATGACCTCTTCCCTTGCGACCTGGAGGATGACGCGCACAGCATCTCCAGCTCGGGTAGCACGACACCTACCTCGCCCGTCGTCGCTAACGAGGTCGACCTGCTCCAGATGCAGCGCGAACAGATGGCTATGCAACGCGAAGCCATCAAGTTCCTTCTCAACGAGAAGGAGAGGAGGAAGCAGCAACTCAAGCGCCAACGTCGCAGCAGCGGCGGCAGTTCCAAGAAGAGCAGCCCCAAGTCTGCCAAGTCGGCGCACCTCGACGCCATCTCCGAGACTGGAGAGTGAGCACCCTTTTACTTTCGTGACAGTTCAGCGTTTTTAATGGTAAGTCGCTACAACATTCATACCTATAATCTATACACTTCACATCCGAATAGTAGCTAACCGCCACCAATGCAGAGTATGACTTTACAACATTTACGACCATTTATGATGATTATACCCCCCAAGATACCCCCGATCAAGTCACCAATAGACGAGTGACGCAGCGCCACGGATGACATACCTGCTCCGTCCCGCGCCACGCGGATAATGGTGATGAAGTGCTAGTGCACTTATTCCACCATGGCTTGCACAGGAATCATAGCCATTCCAGCGCCGCCGCCACCACCACCCCCATCACTCCCCCTTTATAATCATTTGGGAATATAGACCATCTACCCGCCGCCAGACGCCACTTGGGGCGATTCTGGGAAGACACATGTATCTCAGCCACTTTCGGCTTAGAGCATACACTTTCGCGGCAACATTTTTTGAGGAACGAGGAATTTGTACAAGTGCGTTGTTGTGTGTTGTATTGTGGAGGATTTTACCCTCTCAATCTACCTTACCTACCTTACCCACCCGCATTACCCAGAGGCTTTTCCCGAAGCAGGGGTGCGGGTTTTCGGTTAACTACCTACTGGAAATACACTATGTTTTCTTTGTTTTCTAAGATTACCGACGATGGCGGTGTGTAGCGGTCTAGCGGAAGGAAGAGGGGACGGAGGGAGGGGCCGGGAGGAAAGAAAATAAAAATTTCAGATGAAGCTAAGCTAGGAGGGTTTGTTACCCGTGTGTTGGGATTGATTGAATGGGCTTGGTGGAATGAACAAGGGGCCAGTGACGAATTGTGGATGGGCGAAGTCAATGCGGATGGACCCGGGTTTTCGGGATTTGGACAGAGCCAAAGGAATAAATTACAAGTCCCACAAAAAGTCCGGGTCGGGAGCCAATTGGGTTGTGTGGTTTGTGGCCGCTGGCTGGTCGGTGCGCATAAACAGGCCTGTGTTTGGAATGACAAGGAGATAGAGTGTGTGTGCACAAGTCCTTCAGTGAGGACAGTTGTGATAATTTACTAAACTAAATCAAATTTTACTAAAATCAAACAATTACATAACTACTAAGCTTTACCTAATGTCCGTGTCTGAACTAAAAGTGAATATCTTGAAACATAATTCCTTTAAGACACTATGTAGTTAACTAACCTAGCTAGTTACCACTTATGTAACTTATAGTCTATGTCTCTAAATAGAACCGGCAACATTCTTCACGATTCCGATATTGTTCCGTCTTGGGACATTTGCTAATCCGGAGATAGACAGTTAGGTATGTACGTAAACGCGAGGGATACCAAATTAGTAACTCTGGCCACCCGGGATCGCGTTTCAGGAATAGCGCGTAGATCCTACCCATATATTCCCATATATTTCCAATAACTTTATCAGACTTAGGGTTTGTCGAAGATCTTTGCAGGCGGGACTGGCGGGATGTACGCTGATCATCCTTTGACGGACATGGGGGCAAGCATTGCTATGTATGTATGGCTGGGCATGCCAACAGACGGACAGACTGGATCGACTTGCCTTATCAAGTTGTGTGGCTTGCAGGGAGAAGAGGGGAAACAGAGATGGGACATGGAGAAAAAGCCCTTGCCCTAACCGACCGTGGCATTTTTACGAGCAAAAATAGCATACAATATCATCATATCACATCGTTGTGTGGTTTGTTTGACGGTGGGGTTAAAGGAGCTGTTCATTCCTGAATACCCAGTGTATATCGTGGACGGTTTACGTGCGAGCGGGTGTCGGTGAGGGCATCCCGTTTGATAAGTTACCTCAGAGTGGATTCGTAAGTATAGAAATAGGTAGGTAGCTAAGGTAGCTAGTGATGCAGTCAAGAGGGTAATGCCGCACGCCTCGTTCACATGTAGGGTTATGAAGCTGTTTTGGTCCTTTCTTTTGAGACGGGAAGGATTTCAGTTGAATGGGCCGGCGTCGGAACGATGTAAGTAGGTATTGACGTTGGGGGGAGGGGGGGGCATAGCGGGCATCACCAATCAAGGAGATTTACGGTTCGTTGACCGACTATCGCTTGTCGCCGGTGTCGAATCGTAGGTATTGGTTGGTTCTTGACCGCCGGAGAATTCATGACTGGTGGTGGACTGGTGGTGGACTGCTGACGCTTGACGCTTAACTTTTGACGTTTTGACTCCACACTTCGATTGCTTTCCCTTAGGGCATCAAAAGCTCCGTAACGGTAGTTGGGCAGGTCGAGGCAGTCGATGAAACGAGTCGATCGTGGCAGTTCCGGAAGACTCCCAGTGGCTCAAATGCCCGATAAGTGGATGATAGGATCTCAGGAGCTCAAGAGCTTTAGGAACTAGAGCTTTAGGAACTATACCCCACACGTAAGGTAGCCCGACGACCTCGTCTTGTCTCACTCGGACAATCTGTCTGGCTGATAATCTGGTTGACAATCTGATTGTTCAACGGCGTGGCGCTCATTATCTCACGCTAATGATAACTCTATCACGACGTATCGAATCGCAGCCTATCACACGCCAGAGCTTGGCGTTCACCAGATCAGCACATGGTCACCGGACCCAGCCTCTAAGATTGGCGGCTGGGCTGCTGGGTTAGGTGATGAGGCGGGGTGAACATGTGTTAGGTAGAGTTGGTTCTCAGCTCTAAGAGGTTTATCTCACCGTAAGTAAATCGAACGTGTTCACAAAGTGACAACCCAATCTTTGAGACAAAAAATTGTGACGAAATCCCGACTCCCCTCCCCCCCCGCAATGAGGTATTTTAAACAAGAGCTAGATTGCTAGGTCATTACTGTTTTTGTGAAGAGGTCAAAGTTATCACCTTCGCCAAGCTTGTGGGCTTGAGACAAGGGCAGGGTTGAATCATTCGCAAGGTTTTGCTGCTTGGTTAGGTATTCCAGAAGATTTGCTCTTGATCACGTATGTAATCACGTACGTAGACCCGCTGCTAGATAATCCACAGTCCGGCTAGATGTAGAGCCCGTACGGACCGTCCCTGTTGAGTAGATGGATCGGGACGTAGCCGAAGCAAGATTCCTGTCTGCCCGTCCGCCCATTTGCCTCTCTAGTCTTTTGCTCGTATGTACTAAGTTAGGAGTGTTAGGTTATCCTTTTTGACAAGAGCCTAACAGCCTCTGAGCCTTAACATCAACATGCCATCAACGAGAATGTCTGATGTTGTTCTATATATAATATAAATATGTAGAGTGGTTGGTTAGTTGATTAGTTGATTGGTTGATTGATTGGTTGATTGGTTGATTGGTTGCTAGGGTCAAGGGGCACGTAGAGTCGGGGAAGGTATACTATACTATACTCATCACAGCTCTAAGAGACCCGACCCAAGTAATTTCGCAGCCTTGCGATGGCTAGCGTAGCATCTGTCATTTCGCATTCATATCGTTTGGTTGCGTTGTTGGCATGTCGATTGTGGAGGGTAGATGGTATCGTAACTACAATGGACTACAATGGGAGAAGAGATTTGGAGAGAGGGGGAAAGGGGGGGAAATGATTTCGATAAGTATCCCGGGTTGTACTGTATCCCCTGGATTTGCATCGTATCTTGGGTATGACAATATGCAAGGGACTGGCGGCGAGCAAGAATGCGTAATCGGCTAGCTTTTAAGAGTGAGGCTGCTGCTCGTCGATAGCCAAGTCGAAAGTCACAAAGTCACAAAGTCACAAGTCGCACGTCGCAAGTCGTAAGTCGTAAGTCGCAAGATTAATGCTGGCCGCCCGAAGAGCGACCTTGCGGGGTTTACATCGAAATGTTCCTAATGCGCGACAACCTGCAACCCCCCGAACCGATCCTGGGCATCGGGTTGTACGGGGGGGCATTGAATACGATCTCCTTACTAACTGTGAGGCATTTCACATATAGTATCTACGCATTCGTACGAGTCTGCTAGAAGTAGTACAATAACCCCAAGTCTGCCGCCTCGTTGGCGAGTTGGCGAGTTGTCGGTTGTGATGACTACGCATAAGACTACCTACCTACTTAAGGTACGCATGAGTGTATGCGTTTAAATTGATGAAGAGATGCATAAGACAGCTTCTGGAAATTCCGGCTGTGGGGACAGACGGATGACGTCGTTCCTATCAGATATTAATGCTGTCGTTACGATGTGATAGCCTGAAAGCTCGAGGCTTTATTGAGGCTTGATATTTTATCTTGAAGCATAAATAAATTATCCGCGTAGGTATCATCCGAGTCGCATGACTACGTCGCAAGAAAATCTTGCTTCAACCTGCTCAGTACCTGTTTACTTACCACCTGCTCACTCACTTACACTTACACTTACCAGAGGTACGGGTGTAGAATGCGTGTCTAGCATAACGAGATACCATACCATGCATATTTGGATCTTACCATGTTTCCTAATCGGGCACCATCTCTGCCATCTCTGTCTGCTACCAGCCTCGACTTTCCCCATCTTTCTATACCACAGCGCTTCTTGAAGAACATCTTTCTCGTACTCATTCCTATTTTAACAACAGAAGCATCTCGTCAGTGAGCAACAACAGCAGCAGCGACAGCACGGCGTCAGACGCCGTGTTCCTTGCTTTTTTCGGTTCAAGGTTGTAAGTGTCAAGGTTGAGTGCGCGGGACAAAGTGAGTACTACACGTGAGTAACGTGGGTGGGATGCTGGCACCCATCGGTGAGGAGACGCGAGAGCCACGACGTCCATGTGCGCATAGGATGATCTTGCGTACTTCGTAGTGGGGTTAAGTTATGAGTTCATGGTCATGTAGTCATGTATACATATGGTACTGTAGGTTTACATCCTGTCAGGGTCTCACGGGCAATCCTTGAAAAGGTCCACTGGTAATTGTTCGATGGAGAAGAGAAGGCGGAGAGTGCAGAACGAAGAGTGTGGATAGAAGGAGAGGGAGGAGGAATAATGTTAAATAAAAACTAAAGCATTGGACGTTGAAGTACGGATTATACATATCACATACAAAAATACTACGACGTTAATAGGTAGTTATAGGTAGTATAGGTAGGTAGTTAACTGGTACTTAAGGAGGTTAGGTTAGGAGGTACCTAAGTAGATTTTATTTTTATTCTTCTCCATTCAGGGGATTAACCAACCAACAACAACATTGAAAATTAAAAAGATAAAAAAATAAAAAAGATGGAATCGTTGTCGATAAACCTTTTTAACCCTTGCATCCATCTACCAACGAAGTTCCTCGTCACTCTCTTTTGCCGCCGCGCCGAGCCCCAGTAAACCCCAGTAAATACTTTATAACCAATCATCCCGCCCGGCTCTAAAACCCCTTGCCGTCAACGGACCAATCCTCTTTCATATCCGCCCTTTCACTGCAGTCGGCGCTACTGCGAGGAACAATGCTCGTCAACATCCCATTCTCACTTGTCTGCTTGTCCAATGCTAACCCACTTGTCCATTTACCTTTTACCCAACCACATTTCACAACTTGCTTTCTCCTCAGTAGCTCAGAATAATAGCCAAATGAGTCTTGCTATCTTCCCAGCTTCCTACGCTAGGTTTCTGGACTAGCAGCTTCAAATAAGGGATACCCAGCCATTCATACCTCAAGGCGACGCTGTAGCCACTTTTGAAGAGTCATGCTACGCAAACCATGCCCGCTGGGCCTCTAGTGTATGTACTCGAGACTTCGGACGCCTCGTCGTCGCGAGCTGCGCCCTGAACTTCAAACCGCCCCCAGATGTTCTTTTTTGGAGAAGGCTGGGGGGGCCGGAGCCCGCATACGGCATTCTCTGGATACCTAACCGTTCGCGTGGGCTTCTCAAGCACGCTTAGACATGCCTTAAACGTGCTTCTACGGCTTAGTAAACGCATGAACAATGCATGCCGACTCGCCGTTCACCTGGATATCTTTTTATATATACATACATACGTACATACATACAAACAAACATACATACATACATACAAGTCTCTATTTCTAACTGTTCTGCCAAGTGGCGAAGCTGGACGAGCCTCAATGTATGTACAATACCAGCAAAACAGGTACACAGGAGAGTCGGCGAGGCTAATTATATCAAAGTATACATGTACTGTACCCTTCCGCACTCCCCTGCTTTTGCATGATCCATCGCACTACTGTATTATGGACGATTCGATCACCTTGCTACCCTGAACGGTACCCTGTCCATTCGGCATGCGATGGCTGATCAGACCCCTGCGAGATGCTGCCAATGTATGTAAACCTGGGCTTAGCCGGACCCGTATCCGCTCTAGATATGGCCGCTCGGTTCTTTACTACGTAGTATATGCGATCTGGGCCATTGAGAGCTCAGAACAACTCCTCTTTAGGCGCTGGACTTCTGGACATCGATACACGTCTTATTTGCTCTCTCACACCCCCCAAGCTCGACCGAGCCATACCGTTCCTCTACTTCTTTTTATTATTCAACGCCGTTGTCCCTTTTTCTTGTATACGACCCAAGGATCTGATGCAACAGACAGGCCTCTCCCAAGCCTTTCTGATTCAAATATAGTCACACTACCGCTACTGTAGCACGCTCCCACGAGGAAATAATCGGATTAGCACACCTCTGTGTGACATACCCGATTCTCTCCGCCTCAGACCCTCCTCCTCCTCCTTAACTTCCAACCTTTACAACATTCCCTCTCCCAGGTTTTCTAAGAAGAGACAGCAGCATCAGTACCATTCCGAGCCGGCGCAACATCGCAGCGTGCTATCGTGGAACACGACACGCCGTCCTCGAGCTAATTGCGCTTTTAGTTTCTCGTGAAATCAACCCCGTAGCTCTGGCACGCGGAACGTGGAAAAGGCGACTCATCCGGGAACGGGCAGGTTTAGGTGTTGCGTGTGATGTTCGGGGACCGAATTGTGTAGCGCCCCCGCTTGCTTGGACACTGGGAGTATTATCTCGCGGATATACACGCAAGTTGAGGTGAGTTGTCATATTTCTGTTTTGCGCAGGGGCGAAGCTTGCAAGAGCCACTCGCCCCAATTCCTTATTAGCTTGGGAGATCGTCTTATATTATGGTAGCATTAACATGCCGGTAGGTGACTTACACTGCCATGTCGTCCTCGAGCTATCAGACGATGCCGAGGCATCGCAATGCTTCCGCGAGTTCAGCCGGGCGCTCTTCGAGAAAGGGAAAGGTGGCTGCCGAGCCGAGAGAGTTCACATCGCCAACAACTCTCGTTAGATACTTTGAACCGACGGCTGCGACAGCCTCGATGCTGTTATATGGACGTGAGTAGGATCGCAACTTTATCGTAAGCTCAGGAGGCTGACAACTTGGACAGAGGGCAACTCGGTAGTCGTTGCGCATCATGATAGCTTAACGATTGAGAGACGATTTACGCGCCACTCTGCAGAGGTACATCTGTTGGCTGTGGACACGCAGAGTGAAATGGGGGCAGGACGACTCGTTGTGAGTTACGATGCGGATATGACCGCTATTGTCTGGGACCTTATGACAGGTGACGAAGTAGCACGATTTGCTTCATATGAGACTCTTACATGCGCAGCTTGGATGCGGAATGGAAACGTCGCATTCGGTATGTTTTTCTTACTGACTACCTTACCTAGTGAATATTCTGGTCGACTTTATATTAATATTATTGGTATAGGCAACACGCAAGGAAATGTTATTCTCTTTGAGCCTACTACTTCTGAGCACATTTCCGCACGAACTATCGATCAAATACCGGTGTCGGCACTTGCTCCAGCGGCTGATTGTAGAACTTTTGCTATTGGGTAAGATTTATCTCCTATAGGTCCTATAGTCTTTAGATCTCGTGTAACTCTTCAAGACTCCCCTTGACTAACTTGCATCGAGGTACCAAAATGGCTCCCTCTTGATCGCCACTCTGCAGCCACGATTTACAATACTGCATAATCTGAGCACGTCAAGAAGCCCGTCGCCGATTGTAAATCTTGCATGGCACGCCTCGTCTTCCCGCCAAAAATCGGACATGTTAGCTGTGCAGACCAACGACGGCGACCTGAGGGTCTGGAGCGTGGCGAAGTCTTTCAGCAGCGAAGACCCTGCCAAGGTTGTGAGGATACTAAAACGTACGGAGAATTATCTGAATGGTCCCAACTGGATGGGTTGGTCTAAGAACGGCCGCATAATTCAGTATTCAGAAGGGTAAGGCTCATTTTCCACCCCCTTTTCGTGCATAAACACAACTACGCGCGCGCTTAACCTATGTGATGCTGATGATATCATTCGTTATAGCGAGACCCTCTCATGGGATGTTCGCACGAAGCACGTCACTAACGACAGTATACCGACCCTTGAGCATGTCCGCGGCCTCGCCGTGTACGGGCCGGGTGCGACCTTGTTCACCCTTGGTGCCAACAACACCGTCCAGCAGTTTGACCTAAACACGCCATCGATGATGGTTGCTAACGTCCAACATCCTGCTAATGTTTTGCCACCCTCTCCGCCAGTCTCCATCGAGGAACAGCCCGAGCAGGGCGTTGTCATTATTGGTACTTCGGAATCGGATTCGTCGATCCCTATTAACCCTGAAATATCCGAAAGCGATGACGATCACATGTC
Source organism: Daldinia vernicosa (assembly GCF_022497035.1). Lineage (NCBI taxonomy): Eukaryota > Fungi > Ascomycota > Sordariomycetes > Xylariales > Hypoxylaceae > Daldinia > Daldinia vernicosa. The sequence continues at coordinate 1,055,867 of NW_025953918.1, forward strand.
CCCATTCGCAAGGCTTACTCGTGGGGCGGACTCTACCACTGATACGTTTGAACAGGAGAGGTCCCGGACGGCGAGTCCCGTGTCTTCAAGGGGGCCCTCGTCTACCATCTCCAAGTCATCTAACGGCTCTGGCACTCGAGGTCGATATCCACCTTCGGTTATATCACGTGGGATGACTGAAAATACTTACATTTCTGCTGGATCTTCGCTTCGATCTTCGGCCATGCCTCCATATGCCGATAGGGACGCTTACTCTCTTAGCAGCATTAGCTCCGCTTCCATGACTTCGTCTAACCGTTCTCATCGTCGGCCTTCTCGACTAAGGAACGAGGTTTTGCCTAGCCCCGACGAATCTAAGGTCAATGACCTCTTTAAATTCACGAGAAGCCGACTTCATGACATCCCTTATAAGCACGCTCTAGTTGATCAAACTCGTCTAACCAATGATGACCTTCGTCGGCAGATGCTAAGTATTATCTTCGGGTGGAATGGGGAGGTTGATGACCTTGTTCGCGACGAGATGGCACGCCATCCTTTGGGTTCCCCTGGCCGTATACTTCTAGCAAAATGGCTTGGTGACATCGATGCGGATGTTATGACAGCAACGTCAGAGAATATGACCTCGTCAGATTGGATGTTACTAGCTCTAAGTGGGATTGGCGGTCAAGCTTCCCAGCATAAGCTCGGGCGTGCGTATGTGCAACGCCTTCTAGAAAACGGCGACGTACATGCGGCAGCAACGATTATGATTGGGATGGGTGATACGAACGATGCCATTGAGATCTACGTGTCTCATAGGAAGTATATGGAAGCCCTTATCTTGCTTTGCCTCTTCTTTCCCAACGTATGGGAACGACAAACTCAAGTTATCAAGAAATGGGGAGAGTTCGCTGTCCAGCACGGTCAACAGCAACTGGCGATTCGATGGTAAGTTTAACAATGACGATCATTAATCATTATCAACAAAGTTCTACACTAACAGTCTTGAATAGCTTTGCATGCACTGGCGTAGAGTCCACAGAGCCTTGGACTTCGCCATCGGCAGCCCAAGTAACCTTCCAGAACATTAATGCCAGCATTCCAGAGATCTTAAGTCCTCCTTTATCTCCTCCCGGCATCAATCGCGGACCGCAGCGTAGCATCGCAAAAACCTCGGCGCTAAAGCTCATTACGTCTTTCGGCGATCAAGGGAAGAAGTCCAAGTTCTTTGCAAACGGTGATGGTGGTCAGACTCCCATCGCCGCGGGCGTCACGCCGATAGCTGAGTCTGCCGTTTCTCCTGGCGGGCATGAGCCTAATACTGCATTTCTTCGTCCCTCGCAACGAAGCGTTTATAACACTCCTGCTTCTGCGAAACCTACTACGCCCGGTGGATTCGGACGGCAACGTCTACCCTCAATAGGAGAGATCCCAAATAACGCCATCCCTCGCGACCTACTCAGCGAAAGAGATCTTCCAACTCCTCCTGCTGACCATGTTCCCGAAATGAGCCAGGTCCATCGCGCCCATCACTCCAAGACACCCTCTGCTGACGACCGGTATGATGTTGGACTGTCCGTGCCAAGAGCTTCGACTGCTAGTCCAATGATGATGAGGGATAGCCATCGTCGGAAGGACCCGCCTCCACCTTCACCATCGCCACAGTCGCTAAATGCTCTAATGCAACAGGGTCGTACTAGTCGAAATGGCGCCCGAGAACGGAAGCCTGAGGGAATGGAACTGAAAATTCACTCTATCGAGGCTGCTATGAACGGTGATGTGACCTCTCCAGAGCAATCTGTAGCGTCGTCTACGCGTTTCCATTGGCCGTCTCGCCGTCGTGGCCCAGGATCGATAGCTAGCTCTGTTACATCAAACTCGAGCGCTGGACGAGGCTACCGAGTTAACCAGGCCGGAGGTCGTGGCTTGAACGAGTATATCCATAGCTTGGAGGCTGCACAGCACTACTCCAAGAAGCAGCGAAGCCGCGAAAACAGTCGCCACCGCCAGGACGACAAAAATGCTCGAAGCCGAGAGGGGAGCCGTACTCGTCAAAGCAACACACGCGAAAGTTCGGAAGACAGGGGTAGAGGTATCTCTCGGAATTGGACGCCTAAGCCTGCTAAACGCTCTCCCACTTCTCCCGTGCCCATGTCCCCCGAAGATCTGATTAACTTAAGCACTCCGCAGCAAGCTAAAGCAGAGATTAGCGATGAAGGGTTTGTATCGGTCGAGTTTGACTCAGGGGAACCATCCACGGTTCGAAAGTCTAGCCAGATTCGACGATCTTCCCCTCGAAGCACTCGCATCTCCAGTCGTACTTCGAGTCGTACCGGCCGCCAGAGGAGCCACGAGCGACGACCACCAGCGTTAGACCTCCGTGGAAGAAGCAAGAGCCGTGGCGATGGCTCTGTTCTAAGGTCCCCATCATCTCCGTTGCCAATGTCAGCTCCTATGAAGTTTTACGGATCAGACGATGAGGGAGACTACCAAGCTGCCGTTGCCGCGCAGGAACAATTCAGAAACCGACACAACCGAAGCGGTAGCCAGAAGGATCCATCATCCCCTGCCGTCTCCCGAACTCGGGATCGTTCAGAAAGCCGTCGCAGGAGGAACAAGACTCCGGCTGACCAGGAACCAATGCCGATGATTCAACCGGCGCAGTTAGTTTTCAAACAACAAATTCCGCCGCCGCCGCCCCCACCACCGCAGCAGCCGATGAGTGAGGCCCGGGCCGGAGATCTCAAATTAATCTCAGCCGAAAGACAGCTAAAGAAGGAGGCCGCAGCCCGCGAACTGGAGGAACGCCGCAAGTCCCTTGCACGCCGTCCCTCGGCACCTCCTATCCCTCACCCGGATGAGTTATCCCCAATCGTGGCCCGCACGCCGAGCATCTTTGAATTGCCTCAGACAACTTTTGTACCTTCAAAAGATATGCCCGTTAGGAGCCAGACTGCCGACCCCCACAGGAGCTCACACTCGCGCAGTGGAACGGTCCCTATGATTGGCCTGCCAGCAACACCCAAAGCCATGCGTCTTCAGTTCGCGTCAAGCAAGCATGGTGGCGCACCGCCGGTTCCCGCCGCCTATACCAGGACTTCGCCGCCGTCTTCTGGTCACCCATCACCTAGCCGACCTGGTAACAACTCACCGACTAAGTCGCCACCAGCCCTAGCCGAATCGCCTAGCAAATCGTCGGATGGGTCATCGGACAAAGAAGCACCACTGCTAACTCTCCTCCCTTCAACCGTGTATTCTCCTCCCTCGCGGCCTAATATCGCAAGGTGCATGTCCGCCCCTATTCCGGAAGAGCACCCGCCTCAATTTGCCCACTCAGCTCACCAGCACGGAATGCAAGCAAGTAGCCAGCCTCCCCGCAGAGGGTCTCTTTCGGTAAGGAAGATGAGTGGCGACGTCAATGGAGGCTTGCCTGGTATCGAAGAGAGAGCGGGATCTGGTAGACACTCGAGGAAGGCTTCTCGAGACGATCAGATACCACCTCCACCGCCGCCGCCACCGGTCCTAAAGGAGCTCCAGCACCTGGCTACTCCTCCTCCACCACCTCCGGCGCCTATTCCCGGCGCTAGGCCCACCATCTACACCCAGCCGTCAGGATCTGGGACTATTGAGATCGTGATGGACGAGGAGGACGACAGCAACGCAGCATCAGTCGTACCGGTTCCGGAACCCGCCCCGCAAACTTCAAGCCCCCAGATGTCGCCCTCGTCGCGCAACGGCCACAGCCGCGGGCGAAGCTTCGGCGACAACAGCATCGCCGGACGTATTAGCCGTGCTGCCGAGAGGATGCGATCCGGTAGCCGGGGCCGCACCGGCTCCATCCTAGGTAACAGGACTAAGTCTCCCGATACCGCCACCATACCTTACGAGAGTGTCCCACCCCCAGTTAGCATGCACAACAGCGGCTTCACATCCCCCGTTAACCAGCAGCAACCACAGCTACCGCAGTCTATCGAGCGCCACCCCCGCGAGGTCCGCGCCGCGTACCAGGAGCGGGAGTTCGGCAGCGGTCTTCACGCCAGCGAGATGATCTAGACCCAGATTGGATTAACACTTCCTTATTTTGAAGCAACGCCTATATTGCGATTGTGTTCTTACTTATATTTCAACTCAACTATATACGACGCAGTTCTATCTCTTTGGGATTCTTCCGCGTCTCACTCAGCATGTATTCGCATGGCGCCGGCGTTTTCATCTACTTACTTACTTCCTACCATTGATACCATTTCTTCCTCCAAGTTCTTATTTTCCCCGGCCGCCATTTTTTAAAGCATTCTGCGCATGCATCATTTTTCTTTTTCCCAATTCACGACTTGGGCATCCATCTATCTCCACCCCTAATGGCAAATCTACGGGCAAGAAGCGACGACGTTAATACCCATACCCCCTTTTCTACCAAGTAACAGCCATCTACGACTTTTTACCTTTCCTTCCTTACTTCCTCTTCTTCTTCTTCACCTTCCAAATTTACCTTGTATACTTCTATATTGTCCTCCGAACCGAGGACGAGGTCTGGCCGGAAAAAGAATAGCCAATACCCATTGTTACCTCCGGGCGCGCAAGCAGTTCCGGAGAAAGTTTTTATATTTTATTCTTCTTTTTCTGGAAACTCACGAATTTACGACACAATGGGGGGACGGACAAAGACATGAAGGGCAACTTTTGGACGACAGAAAAAAAAAGGGGGACCATAGGAGACGAGTAATGTCTCTGCGGCGGCCCGAATTACGAAAGCTTGTACACAATGGGGTAGCAGTATATCTATCTACGTGATGATGACGATTTCTGGGTTGGGAAGAGTGTTGTGATGAGGAGGAGGAGGAGGAGGAAGAGAAAGGTAATAAGGGGAAAGGAGACAAAAATCCCGTGGGGAAAAAGGGGCTATGACACGACACAACAAACTTGAGTTTTCCCAGAAGAGAAAAGTCTAACGACAAGAACGGTGTTGCCTCACGGCATCTTTGTTCTTCGCTTCTTACGTTACCTGCCTGCTGCTAGTCTGCTTGCTGGTTGCGGGGATGAGCAATTGAAGCTATACCCGAATTTTCTTGATAGTCTGTTATTATAGTATAGTCATTATTATTATTGTTATTATACCTTGACGTTTTGATATTAGTTGACTAAAATTTTACTGTGCTTGTTATTGGCAATTGTTTAATAATTAAATTGGTTTAATGATAATGAATGTGATTGTTAAGAAAGATAGTATTAGCTTCTAAGGCGAACTGAGCGTGGTGTATAGATCTCTCGGCTTTACACGTAAAGTCAAGATTTCCAAGGTCTCGGGTTCGAACGGGTCAAAAAACAAACTTTTAATATGTTCAAACCTTTCATTACTAGATACAAAACTGAACTTGAAATGCTCCAGCATCTAGTAAGTTGGTTACTAGAAATATTTACGAAGTAAAAAAGAAGAAAAAAAGGCAAAAAGAATAACGGAGTTGACAATCTCCATCTCGCACCACTAGCCCAAGTCCCCAGGTCAGCGTGTTCCACCACACCATGCGGCGGGGGAGATGCTCTGCAGAGTGAGACCTCCCTGAAGGTTCCTCTCCATTTCGTAGGACCACCTAAGCGTCACTGGTTACCCAAGTGGATAGGTGGTCACCGCAGCATTTGCAGTGGGCGCGACCTGGGGGTTCTTATGGAATTGGGATTAGCGGCACGAGAATTTTAAGCGCCTTCGACCAATAGACCATTACAGTCGAAAATGGTTGTTGGAATTTTGTCTTATATATTAGAGTGCGTAGTGGGGTCGTGCGGGGTAAAGTTCGGTTTGGCTTTTGGCGGTAAGTCTGTGTTTTGCAATTATGAGGTATGCGACAATTGCGATGATTCAGTTAATGAGGTGTTAAATCTGAACCTGCATTATGCTCAAGATATTACTGCTATTTTGGAAGCTTCAGAGGTAGCTATTAGTGTTGTTATGTATAGCATATAGCAGCTTCAACACGAGACACTGCGCGCCATGTCCTCTCCTTTCGTTGTTTAATTATCATGAAGTTCCACGACCATTCTTCTACAGAAACCCTAGCCATCTCCAAACACATCAGTTAGAACTCCCACATGTCTCATTAGATTTACGATACTCTGCACACCCAATTGGTCTCTTCGTAAACCCGGCTCTCCGGCTAGTGTAGATCGAAGTCATGTTAACGACAGCACCGTACCTGCGCATCCGGCGCCCGTCCCCAACAACAGTCGAGTTCATCGTGTCGACCCTCCCGCCGCAGACGTTACCGCTACGCCTTGCCCTCGGGGCCGTATACTTCGTGCGTCTACTACTCGCTCTCGCCATCCTGCTCATGGTGTACGCGGCTCAGAGCTCGTACTGCTCGACAACGCCCATCCAGCCGCTACTACTACCGTCGATGAAGACATCAGTGACGAATATACAATCGAATTATACCACAACAGGCGCTGCCGCCGCAGGCACTCCCGTCGACGCCCTCGCTACCACACCTATCTTCTCCCTCGCCTTCGTCCAGCAGACCCTCGACGTACTACTATCCTCTCGCCTAGGATCTCTCCTTTCTAAGCTCGCGCACTCCATACCCCCGTGGATCTTAATCCCCTGCTCCATAGGGACACTATACCTCCTCTCGCTACGCATCGGCGCAGAGGAGCGACTCCTAGTCCTCCGGGGTCTAGGCGTGCAGACAAGCTCAAGCGGCGCGACGGTGTTTTCCGCGCTCAAGACGCGCTTCATCCCCACCGACAAGATCCAGGACATCCTGATCAACGAGGCCTTCCGCGGCTTCGAGGTCCGGCACTACCTGATCGTCATCGTCGAAGGCGAGGAGCACATCGTCGTCGTGTTCCCGCAGCTGCTCCCGCGACCGCGTATCTTGGAGAAGGTGTGGAAGGGCGCGAGGGAGTGTCTTTACGGACGGGATGGAGAGGACGAGAAAGAAGAGAGGAGGTCTAAGGGGGACGGCACGACTTAGGAGAACGATGAGTTGTCTCCCCGTGAGCCGCCGCCGCAGCTGCGTCATAGACATGGATATGGAATTGGGGACTCGTGGATAGTGGTTTAGGCCTGGTTTGTTTGATTGGCGTATGGCTACAATGGATGGCGTGGAGTTTTGACTCATGGAATATGATACCCCGAGAGCGTTGCGTAGCTTAAGTGTCTGCAATATAGCGATGTGTTATGTTACGTTTTTCTCCTTTTATTTTCTCCTTTTATATCTACTTATTCCGTTCCCTCCTCTAGTAAAAGTTCTTTAGGTGGTAGATCGCCTGCTGCTTCCTCTCTCCTTTTCGACCACGCCTCCCTCATCTCCGCCGCGTCTGCGAAACCCTTTCTCCTCGCCTCCCGATCGAAGACTTCCGCCGGTGACGGGAGCCTGGGCTTCTGCAGAAGAGGTTGATATTTGCCCACCAGACGCTCTCTGTCGCCGCCCTCAAACGTTCTTGTCGTGGCTGGAATATGTAATGGTGCCTTTGGATCCTTGCGGAGGCTGATATCCGCCTGGGAGGATATTATGTTCAATAGTTGGCCCGCCAATAGCTCGTCCATCTTCCGTTCGCGCCAGTATTCCCACATAGAATTTAAGAGGCCGCCTGTCCCGTGCTGATTTCCAGGGCTCTCCTCTCCAATGTGCACCCATTCAAGCGCGTTCTCGGGCTTCTCTGGCCTGGGGAATATACAATCCCAAAGTACCAGTGGCACTTCGTCCGCAAGCTGATAGTTAGGTCTTCGCGGTTCCGCCTCGAAATAGAGGAGTTTGTCTACTATCGAGGGATCTTCTAAGCCCTGACCAACCGTGAAGATAATCGCTACCATGCATCGGATCTGATGCCATAGAAACGCGGTCCCTCGTACGTGAAAATAGTATACCTTGGGTAGCTTCTCCGGTAAGTCCATGCCTGAAGGCCTGAACTCTTCGCGATCTAAAAATGGTAGTGCGGTCTCCGCGTCTTTCACCTCTACTATGTCGCTCTCGAATACTCTCCGCTCAAAGTTAATATTGATTTTGCTCTGGTCGACTCTGCAAAAGTTTCGAAAGTCATGGAGGCCCTCAAACTTCTTAGCCGCTTGTCGCATAGCCTCGATGTCGAGCCAACCTCCTTTCACCCTTTTGGACGAGTTATCTGGGTTCTCGAAGCTCTGCGGTATCGGTGCGAACGCTGGCTGGGTGAAGAAATATCTATACTGTCTCTCCCTGCAATCGTGCCTCGCAGAGAAGTCGGCTGGGGTCGTGGGGCACCACGCGAGCATCCTGATATCAGGGGGCAGGAGTTTGTTCAGAAGCCTGCAGTAAGGTAGCTCGTCCGTGAAGTCGTCGAACTCCCACTTCTCCTTTGTCTCCTCGGCTGCTGCGTCCAGTTCTGCTGCCTCTCCATTTTCGTCTACTTGACCAGCTTCCGTCGGTTGCTCCTTTTTAGGGAGTGGCCGATTACTTCTGACCCGAACCGCAATGACCTGGCCGAACGCGCTGACGCCACGGTCGGTACGTCCGCACTTGGAGTACTCCCAAGAGTCCCAGTTGACTTCGTCGGGGTTCTCAGGGAAGATCAAGCACGCCTTGACAAAAGCTTTCCAAAGCTCTTCCTCGATAGATGGTAGGTTGGCACTCGACGCATACTCGAAGCCGCCGTATCGCTTACCCAAGTACGCCAGTTTAAACGCCACAAGCCGTGTTGAGTATTTCGAAGGGTCGATTTTGCGCCCTACTTTCTTCTTCTTCGGTGGACTAGTAGCATCCTCTCCTGTCACTACACTCGTGGTAGACTCTTGAGCCACCTCTGATTTATGCTCGCCAGCGCGAAGGAGGTTCGCCTCGAGCACCTTAATGCGCTTTATAAGCGCACTCTTGGTCCACCTATCGTAGGTATAATCCCTCTTATCCATCTTAAGTTTTAATAGTCCCGTAGAAAATCCACATCGAATCTCTTGACGAGATACGAGGAAAAAAGACCTTAGAGATGCCTGAAGGCGCTGGTTATAACACCTGCCGCTAAAGGGCTTCATCCACACCTACGTCAGGAGAATATTTAGACAACTTTTTATGTCGGGGTATTTTTTGAAGTTTAATATCGAATATTGTATGTACTACTTACCTCTGTACATAAAATATAGATACATGACCTAATAGAAATGAGTCAAGATTAGGTACTCGCTACAGTGTCTTATCGATAGTGAAGTCCCTTAAAGGCTACTGTAAAACTGTAAAAGAGGTAGGCTAAGCGCAATTAATTGGGGCAACTCACTTCGCATCACTATCAAGTTCCATGTTCTCGTTCAACTCGTAATTAATTGCCTTAAATTTACAAGAAATCAAGTTTGGAGTTTATTAATGGATGACATGACAGTTAAAATCCTCCTACTTGGGGATGAGAAAGTAGGGAAAACGACGTTTTTATCGTGCGTATAAATCATGCTCTTAACACCACTTGTATTGATGCGTAGCATAGGCGGATTAGTGGAGGTAGCAGCAGTCTTGAAGGTCATGCCCCTATTACTTTATTACGAGATATAGACCAGCCTTTCGTTTTCGAGATACGAAATCGAAGGGGTGTGTATCGTCTTGAGTTCTATGACACTTCCAGTCCAGAAGACTGGAGGCTGCTTGAACCGGACTTGGTCTTGATTTGCTACGATATCAGTCAAAGACTAAGCCTCATCAATATGCAAAGAATCGTAAGTACCGTCCTCCTTATCCTAATACTCTCATGCTTCTAATCTTGCGTTTCTAGTGGATCAAGCAGGTGCATGCCAACTTCCGAACTAGTGACCACCTCCCTGTAATTGTCGTCGGTCTCAAGAGAGACCTAAGATCCGAAACCGATCCCAATGGCATCATATATCCTCAGGAAGGACATAATGTGTCGCAAGAGATGCGAGTGGACAAATACGTCGAGTGCTCAGCTGTCACCGGCGAACTTCTCAAGCTGGCCTTCGAGGAGATCTGCAATACCGCAGTAAGAACGATTGTAACCGGTGGCGGACAAAGTGAAGGAGGGTGTCTAATGTTGTAGGTGTTAAGAATGACGACAACTTTTTTGTCAAATACCCCCTAGAATTCGGAACGTAGGCCATATTTAGAACTTAAGGTTGTTATCAATTTCTACGATCCTCATGAGTGCCCGTTCTCGGTGGTTTCCATAACGCCGTCTCCTTGATCACCCTCTTCCGGCTCCTGGGGGAACTGCCCGAGGATTTCAGTGACTATGTCGAGGATTTCCTGCTGCTCATCGCCATTAAAGCGGTCTTCCATATCCTCGATAACAGTGTTTAGGACTGGAACGTTAGTGGGGCGAATGTTGAAGAGCATGATACACTCTCCCTTGGTGATCTGGTACTGGCGCAGTCTCTTAATCAACTCAGGGATGGCCGCCGTATCAAATGGCAGCGGCTTCTGACTCAGAGGACCTGGCGGGCTCTCGAAATATTGTAGCACCTATATTTACTTCATCAGAATGAACTATACATATTATGTTAGGATATAATGTAGCCTTACCTCTTTGCGTAGCGTCTCTAAGTTTGCAGGTCCCTTGCGCTTTTGGTCATTATATTGTTTTGCTTGGTTGCTCAAAAATGTGTAAACTTCGACGTTAGTCAATACAGCCGACTGGGCTTCTAGGATCTTCATTATGGCAGTCTTAATTCGTCTCAGGGCTTTGGGGCCGAGTTTTCGATTGAAATAACAAACCCAGCAGCTTTAATGAGATTATCAAGTCACCTTTTTTCTTGTCGCGTTGTGAGATGTAAGTCAAATTGTATTAAGCGTATGTGGGGTCCTAGATTTTCTTCTAAAAAGTACTTAAGTACATGCACGAAGGTCCGGGCTAAAAGTCTTGCACATGTGGAGGTCTTTAGCACCGTATTTGAACGTCATCCCTTTTTATTAATACTATATCAGCCGCCTGCTAAGATAAAATTTGGATAGTGGCCCGCACGCTAAGTTTAGGTGGCTTACCACTATATTTATAGCGGCATTAGCCACTACAGCTTAAATAATACCGTGCGATCCTTTTTTAACTTACACGTGGTTTGCCAAGATTACATGTGCAAGACTTTTGGCCCGGACCTTCGTACACTAACTATGTGGATTCATACCTTATAGAGTGGGTCGCTCCAGGCGTTTAATTGAAACCCCGTCTAAGTCCAACCTCTACTAATCCGTCGGTAATTCATTATAACCAATCCTCTATTTCAATATATATGCGTCTCCCTCTCCCCTTACTACCTAGTCCTTTAATCCCGCGGCCCTGTCGAAATAAATTTGCCAAGACTGAAGTTGAAGTGTAGCTGTCGTCTTGTGGTCTACCGAAATTGACGATGTCTGGTTGGCAACCAATCGCTCGATTGCGGACGCAGGCGGGCTCTGTAGATACGCGACCAAGCTGTATGACGGATATGAAGCATATGACGTACTATCCACCCGTACTCAAGTTAGCATTCATATTACGTATTATATAACATCAGCTTTTTCAAGTAGGAGATGGCATACCTGCCACTATCAGAGCCATTATCAGACACGTTGGCCAAAAAATCAGATCTCGTAGACATAGACACGGAGTAATCGCGAACAGGATCGTATAGTATATTCAGGTCATGTCTCTTGAAATCTCTCGGTCGATTTACTCCCTGTCATTTTTCACCGCTCTTTTCATATATATACCTACCTAGTAATTAATTATATATTCATATTTTCTATAATTATCAACTGCTTGAAGAGCACAACTGTTATTCACATTTCTAGTCAATTGGAAAGTTAGGTCGTGGCGAGGGTTAGATGGCAATTGTATATGTACCTAGGTCAACACAGCTGTGTTCTACTAGCAAATAATTAGAATTTAACACTAAAATATTTCCTTGACTTCAAGGCTGAAATAGTAATACTAAACTACCTAGATACATTACGATGGCTTTACTTGGTAGACATATTCATAACACAAATGTGCCATGCAGTCGCTTCAACCGCCATTTAGCGCGAGCTAAGCGAGACAAGAGCACCATTGTGCTCTAGCAATGACATCAGTTCGATAACGGTACATTAAACCATATGATCATCACCAATCCATCAAGTAACATGATCATACATAGTTACCTACCTACCTATATATAGATATGGAATAGAGGTGCTTTATAATATTAGCTGGATAGATGAACAAGCTGGATTTGTTCTTGAGCACGGATACGAAGAGTTGTGTAACATCGAAAAGGACAGAGTTGGGGCGGACTTTAATGGCTGTGTTGGACGGCCGTATCTTAAAGACATGGGAAGCATGTAACTTACCTATTACAACTCGTGGAAAACCTACAAGTAGTAGCAAACAGCCTACTCACAACTGTTTCACACCAATGAGCAATATAGGCTCTGATCGGCTACTGCAACATTATTACACAAATTCAGTCATCCGCGCATACCCACATAGCTCAAGTCACAATCAAATGCTACACACTTGAGGTTTGACCTTTTGAATCATTGTAGGCCAGCCCGGAGCCTCTGTAACTGACTCATTATTCCATACAGCGGTTTGTTCTCCGCGCCGCCTCCGTCGGAGCTAGCAGTAGCAGCTTTTTTAGAGCTGTTATCCAAGTCTGCCTTGCCATCGTGGCGGTCATTCTGCTCCACCTCCTTCAGTAATTCCTTGTGTCGATCCTCGACCATTTTAGCCAGACCTTCAATAAATTTTGTCCTTCCTTTCTCCTCTGCTGTCCCATTCCATACCTTTGATAGCTCCTTAAGCTCTTCGATACGGCGTGCGGCCTTCTCTATCCCCTCGACAGGATCAGCATTTCTCGTGAGCAAGGTAGATATATCTTCCTTCAGCTGCTTGAGTACTTGTTGTCCTTTTTCTTCTGTGCTGTGCGCTTCTACTCCTGGCTCCGGTGCCGAGACAGAGAGGAATGATGAGCTGACGGAAAGTTCGGAAGGCGGGAACACGAATTCCATAGCTTCGCCAAACGTTTTGACCACGGTGTCCAATCGTGAGCGTACTAATGTTAGGGTTTGTAGTTGACTTATATATGGCGGGTCCAGACCGGTGCCGTTTTGTGGAATATATTCTAGGTTTGTGGGTGCTGTCGCCTCTGGCGTTCGTCTCTCAGTAGCCGTAACAACCCCATTTGTCTTGGTATCTGTTTGTTCTTGTGTGCCTTTCGGAATGAACCTCGCAATTTCTTCGTGTAAACCATCTGACAATGTCTCCGATAGGCTTAACGTTTCGCCGCGCAGGAGTTCAACCTCGTATGCCAGGCGGCTCCCGCTCCGCAGTATATCATCGGTTAATTGCGTGAGAATAGTAGTCAACCTTGTTGTATGGGCATTCAATTGGGAGAGTTGTGTCTGAGCTTGGCTAGATAGTTCTGCTAAGGGAACCGCACCATCGGTTGTTCGAGTTGAGGATGAAGTCGTCGTAGTTTGGAGTGTTGGAAGCGAAGAATTAAGATACTCGGCCGGATCGAACGATGGGGCGAGGAAGCTTTGGAGGAATGGATCGGTAACATGAGGAGATTTTGGCTGTAGAGGTTGCTTCGACTGTTGTTTTATATGGTGTGGTAGTGATTTAGAAGAGCTCACAGAGCTATTTTGCCGTCGTCTAACGGTAGATTTAGAATCCCAAGACATTATGATTTCGTATTAAAAATAGGTAATGTCGACTTTGATGGATCATGTTGACATGGAGGAAGCTAGGTTTGTTCCATATTACATAATTTGGGTAGTCTAAGAGGTAGGTACCTACCTAAGCTCGTTTGGGTGGTAGTAGCATCGGGATCACCCCGCCTGGTAAGACTAGCCCGACAACCCCTCTACATAGTAGGTTAGTGGGTTAGGTGCGCAAGATACGACAGGGTATTATACCTAAGGTGGATTTGGAGAAGATCTAGTGTAAGTCAGAGGCTAGCTTATTACAACAGCCGCATCTTATCAATCAATCTTCTTAAATCTTAACAACGTCAATTTGTATATAGCTAGGTACCTAAGGTAGCTATACCTGATACCTACCCAAGTCTTAACAGCATACACATCTATCTAAGGTCAGGTACATAAGTATACCTAAACTATAGGTCACTTATCATATTTTAAAACGGCACGTTTGCTGTTTGGGAGGACTAAGGTCTGCGATAAGGAGATAGGCGGCTGACTTTGCTGCAGCCTGGATCCGATCAGGCCTACGTACCTACTAAGGTTAGGCAGTCAGATACATCCAACACCTTTTGGTTGAGCACTGAAGGCACTTAAATGTCTACCTCACTTAGGTACCTTATGCACATTATAGTAAGGCTGAGTCATATATCGTTGGGATATATACCTAGGTAGGGTACCTGCATGAAGCTACCCGTAGCCTTACAACCCGGATAATAGATACAAGTATGTATGCTGTCATGTTAACAAGCAGGGATATATAACTTACCATATTCATTTCCTCGGTTTGTCTAACTGGTTATCAAACTACTGCAATTCCTCAGCCAGAGTCATGTTATATATATATAATATATATCACCGTAGTGGCTTCACTTTAGTATATCCCCTCGAACCGTACCTGCCTACATAAGTATCGTTTACTACCTACTTGTAGGCAAGCACCATATTCACGGCCCTAAACTAAATATTCTAGAGGTTCGCTCATTCCCATTCTATTAATATAAGGTTATCGTGCTTTATCATACATACTTACCTGCCTAGGGGAACGTAGATACCTTAGGGGGCGTGAATTTCTACCTGTGTTTTACACATTCATACATCCACACATTAACATCATCCTTTTACTCCAAAATCACCACCCTCATCCAGCATCATCATCCAACGTTTCCGTAGATACGACCGATCAATACGTATTCATGGAAAGCATTCTCTAGCATTCTACCGTCGCTAAGGTGATTTATGTTAGTCTCTTTGGTACACGGCCATCACAAGGTCACGGTGCAACAAACAGATTTCGGATACGCGCAATTCTCTTCTCTTCCCCTTCTATGGCAATAGTAGACCTACCATCAAAAAGGAAGATATTATTTTTCACTTTGTTGAACGAATCGTTTATAGATTCGTGCAGTCTATTAGTTCACCGTTGTTTTCGCATCTTCGACTTATTACAAACTCTAGTCCTATGCAATCCAGGTAAGTTACCTTCCTTCCCTTGAGGCACTATTAGGTGATAGAGTGTGGATGGTCGTCATTACCCGATACGTTATCAGACAATAGACCTATTGTTTTTGGTATATTTCTAAAGTAATCTTTAGAATTTTCTGTCTGTCTAATATCGCCTTGGATCATATTGGTCCTTGTTGTTATTTCTTTCTAGGTATATTTATGCAGTATGTGCCAGAGTTGATACATGTTACTAACTAAAACTTCCCGCAAACCATAGGGCCATCCTATAACCACTAGAGAGTCGTTTAGCTGAACAGTCGTGAAAAAGGCATCATGTCTCCGCCAAAAGCACGGCTGAAGTTCCAAGCCGACTTGAAGTTAGCAGCCGAAAAGAGCTATGACCATATATCAACCATCAAGAAGGGGGATGCCGAAGATGAATTCACGTTCGTGTTTAGCCATCCTAACCTGCCTAGACCCTCTCGATTTGAGATCCGTGTCCAACCTCAAGGTTAGTTCTCCTATCCTATTCTTCATGCCAGTACCATTAGCATCAACCCCTTTATGGCTCTAATTTATCTACGTTCCGATCCATTAATAATGTGATTAGATGTGCGAGGCTATCCGGACCAGAACATTTTCCTCGTCTACACTAACGATGATATACCTCCAGCAGTTGCCCATGTTCTAGAGGAATCCATATCTGAGGCAGCGGGCCTGAAAGTCCAGGACATGCTTAACAACATCTCTCGAAGACTTCGGGCTGCCTTAGAGAATAATGGCTCTGAGGAAGAAGATGGTAATATCGACATGATGGATGATACAGGATTATCAGGCAGCAGCGAGGAAGATATGTTCTCTGAATATGGTGACGATCTTGACGATGAGCTGTTTAGTTATGAAATAAGGGACGAGTCCGACACAAGCCTTCCAGTTAAACCTAGCGAGCCACTAGCACCGTCGCTACTGCAACGAATCCGCAGAGATCTTCAGTCTGTGCTCAAGGCGGGATTTCACGTGGGGAGGATTTGTGGATTTGAGGACGGCGTATCTGAGAGCGTGGTATCAATATCAATTCGGGTGACCAAATTGCATCTTTCTAAAGAGATATACGAAGCATGGGGTCTTAGCTCTTCAGACTTCATCGTCCTACTCATCAAATTCGACCAATATTACACTACTATCGAAGACGTACTTCAGGGCCAGGCCGAATATGCCAGGGCAGATTTTCGTCTAAGAAAGTGTTCTAAAAAGAAACCTTCATGTCTACAAGCCCTAGCTGCTTTCGGAACTAAGGCGACTACGAATCATGAATCACACGACCCAGAACTATTTACGTTTTGGGTTAGTAAGTCGATCGATAAGCTCATGAACGAAGACTTCGTGTCAATGTTGAAGCTGAGGAAAGAACGTGGAGTTTCCTGGGATACGGCCAAGGAAATGAAACGAGCATATGAAATTAACTCAGGGTTGCTGTCATCCTTCGAAGACGTGGAGCCCGCAGAATACGAAGAAGAATCCATTGACAAGGCTCAGTTGCCTCCTATGCTCGCCAATGATCACATACTAAGCGACGGGGAGGTCTCTTTACCACTGGTTGCCATGCAGTTTGCTTTGCGCTACCTAGTTAGATGCACGGACTACTGTACAGTCTGCCATCGCAGAATGAAAGGGAGCTTTGAGGCTCTGAGGCCGTACGTCTGCAGTGATCCCCTCTGTCTCTACCAGTACATGAACTTAGGCTTCGGCCCGGACATAGATTATGAGATCATAAGCCAACCTAACGTTGTCGACCTCTTGGTTAGCTTCTGCTATGCCGGTCTGTCTGCTTCATTGACGGCAGGGAAATGTATCATGCGAGAATTTCCCACGGGGTTAAACTTACAAGTGCCGAAGATACTAGGACACTACGCATCTTCGAATTCTAGTCAAGATATTCTCGCGCGTGAACAACAAATGTCTGGAAATTCGGCACCCCGTGTTGTACCTGTAGAGGGGGGGAAACTTATAGACCCTTTGGACGTGACGTTTAATTTAGCCGACTCTACCGCTACAATAATCAGCAAGTTAGATGATGTTGCTATAAAAGAAGGCCAATGGGTGGTTATCTCGACCGACATCCCAAACAGTCCCAACAGGCCGACAGGTCCAATCACTATGTTACACCATGCCCGTATCATATCCAAGTATAAGGCTTCGCTACAGCTCGACGTTATGGTACGACATATGTTACCCCAAAACGGGAATGATGCCTCCAGATCGTTAGGGTTCGACCCCGTTGATGATCAGACCATCCGCTCCTGCGTAGGGGATATCATACCAGGTCATCTCATATTCTGTAATGCAGATTTAGACGACATCCCCAGCCTGCACGACAAGGCTTTCTCCATGCTAATTATACTTGCTACCTTCCCTTCGGTTGCAGATATGAAGCAGCATTTGATGACCAAGCAACAGTTGCTCAAGTGGAAGAGAATGCCACGGGCAGCCGTGGATCTACTAAGATGGATTATGGCTTCAAATAGGTCATATATCGTACAAGTGGACGATGAATCTCCTACGGATACTGAGGCTGTTCCACCCCCCGAGAAGATTTATGGCGTTGATGGTTGGATCCAATTCCGATTCGCTCAAGGGTCTTTAGAGAAGGAAAGCCGCTTCAACGAGGTTCTGAAGAGCATTGATAAACCTCAAAAGACCCTTGTTGCTTGGCACGGGAGCATGCTTGGGAATTGGCATAGTATTATTCGCCAGGGTCTGAACTATAACGTCACCGTAAATGGTCGAAGTTTTGGGAACGGTATCTATTTTGCCAGGGAGTTTGAAACCAGCCGTTTTTATTCTGCAGATGTGAACGGTGGAGCCGTAAGTGTAATTTCCTCTACCTTCACGTCATAAAACTACTATTCTGACTATCCCATAGCCGTGTATATGGCCCAACTCCTCACTAGGGGTTCAGTCCGTTATCAGCTTAAACGAGCTCGTCAATCTGCCCGATAAGTTTGTAAACAGCAATCCTTACTTTGTGGTCCAGCATTGCCATTGGACTCAGTGCAGGTATCTTTTCGTTAATCCTACACTAGCGGTCGACCCTCGACATTCACATATCATCGACAAGGCGCCTACTGGGGTGCCAGAATTCGTACAAGACCCAGCATGGCGCCTTGCGGGTCCTAATAATAACAGACTATTTATTCCGAGATGTGCTATCCCTTCAGCGCGGTACGGATGCAACACTTCAACGATATCACAGGTAGATGGTATAAGGGGGGCAGAGAACCCCGAGATATTCAGTAGCGACGAAGATGAAGAGGATATCTCGTTCCTCTCTCAAAAGGAAGGGGTCTCTCATATGGACCAGATATATAAAACTGATTTTCGCCCTGGGATGCTTGACTTCTCTACCCTTCCACAACTAGCTCCTCCATCATACGCAACCAAGGCTGCTCAAAGGACTCTCGGGCAGGAGATTAAGAAGCTACAGAAGGTACAATCCACAACACCTCTTCATGAGTTAGGCTGGTATATCGACTTCGAAAAGATCAACAATATGTTTCAATGGATCGTGGAGCTGCACTCCTTCGACCCTGATCTCCCGTTGGCGCGGGACATGAAGGTGGCTGGCGTGACTAGCATCGTCCTTGAGATCATCTTTCTCCGCGAATTCCCCATGTCTCCGCCATTTGTTCGCGTGGTTCGCCCCCGTTTTCTTCCATTCGCTAGCGGTGGAGGTGGTCATGTCACGGCGGGCGGAGCTATGTGTATGGAGCTTCTAACAAACACGGGCTGGTCACCAGCAAACAGCTTGGAAAGTGTTCTCTTACAAGTACGCCTAGCTATCTGCAATACGGAACCTAATCCAGCACGCCTGGACAGCACAAGCCTGCGCCGGATGGACTACGGTATCTCCGAAGCGTTGGACGCATACGTTCGAGCCGCAATTGCACACGGATGGGATGTACCTAAAGACCTGCGAGAAGCGTCTGCTTCTGGATTTGCCTAATGGATATATTTTGGTCCAAGTATAAGAGAATAAACGGAATACTTCAAGGCACTATGTTAACTGGAGTCAAGATTGACTCGCATGGCGTACCGTAAGTCAGATATCCCATGTTTCACTTTAAGTGTTGATTAACTAACCTATCTTAGGCACTGGTCCTACTTCAGGATAATTTGCTTCGTACATCGCATACCAAATGTGAGAACTTAGCCGACTTTTGATCAACGACGTAAACAACCAATTCCATATGGCTTATAGCTTAGCATTTACTCACGTGGTAGCTAAGCTGTCTACTTACTAGTACTTAGCCACACTGGAAACCGAATTCACGATTGCACTTCGTTGTATTTAAGGGGCAGTCGCCTAGATAGTCCATAGTGACCATAATAAACACTAATGATTTGTGAATCAATGACGACCTTACTTATGGCATGAGGGGATGAATCTCGAAAGGTAGTTTGTTATTTGGACAGCCGAGGGATCCGCCCTTTGCAAATATGTTGTATCCCTTTAATTTTCCCACCAACCTCTCTATCCCCTATCACGCGTGCACTATAAATATAAAGCCCGCAATAAGCTGCCCGTAGAAGATCATGTCTAAAATTTTGCCATTATCATATCACAAACTCACAAGTCTCGTCACCATGTCGAAGTCACTCCTAAATCCCACGGTTATGGCCAGGTTCGGCGATGATGAGGACTATCTTCACGAACTCATACAGCATAATCACATGCTACGGCGCGCGATAGTTTTAATCTTGACGGTGCTCTCGCTAGCCGCCTTTCTTGCGATACACCGGTCGAAGGTTAGTATATACGATAGGTACCTACTTACTATCGGATCGAAAAGAGGCTAAGCAAAAGTAGTTACTCGAGTATAAGTGCCAATACGTCGGCTTGCCCTATAATAGCTTTGCGGGTTTGGAACAGCCGAATAAAGACCACTTTATCGTAATATCAGCTTCAACGAATATGTCTCGTGCCGCTAAGGACAGGTGGCTGGGTACTTAGGCTTGAAGTTTGTTGAGTTTCTGGAACGGTCGCGCTAGGACTGAAACTTTTGGTGGCTTGGGCTTGGTTGTGTAGGTTGGATATAAGACAAGTGCCTAAGGTACCTAGGTAGCTTAGAGAGCTATACCTACAATGCGTCTTGAAGGAGAGCGTTAATAACCGGTGGCTTAAGCTGACGTCCGGGGAGGCAGAGGCAGATAAAACGGGCAATATCTTGGTTGAAACGACTATGATATGGTTGAGAATGGTCGTTGATAGCTTGAACTGGAGGTGTTTGCATCCAACATTTGCTTCAATATCCGCGGCTGGAATTGCATTATGCACGTACCCGTTATACCGGTACATAATTC
Source organism: Daldinia vernicosa (assembly GCF_022497035.1). NCBI lineage: Eukaryota > Fungi > Ascomycota > Sordariomycetes > Xylariales > Hypoxylaceae > Daldinia > Daldinia vernicosa. The sequence goes on from NW_025953918.1 coordinate 1,076,272, forward strand.
ACCGTCTGCCTAAGTACCTAATGGTAACTTGGCCTGCATCTGCAAATCGAATAATATATCAATATATCGCTTTCTTAATTCTTGATTCCGTACCAAAATTACCCAAGGTAAATATTCAATGTTTCCTTCAAGTACGAAGTTGCTTCTCGCTTCTTAAAGGTTTTGAGATTATCCTAGTTCGGCAAGTGGGACTGCCTAGATCTGCAAGGTCCGTCACCTGTTCTCATACAGCATATCAGCACCCGTGGTACGTATCTCCGTACCTGCCGATTCCGCTGGTTAGTGGTTAGACAGTTAGAACAGGGTCACACAGCGGGCGTGTAAGTGAAATCGGCTCGCGACTATCTAATCGATCAATTCTGCTGTCGACCTGCCTGACCTTTTCCCTCGCACCCATTAAACAATTGACAAGACACACAATACCTCCATACCGCAGTTAGGTGTAAATCACTCCTGCCCAACATTCTCAACGTAAAACCTCGTTTCTACCTTCCAATCTTACTCTTTTTAACTTTCCCTATGTTGACAAAAAAACTCAAAGCAAAACTTAACCTTCAAGCGTTTTACCATTTTACCACGTTCGCAGTTTAAATTGCACCTCTTTCCATACCATATTCAATCGGCTGTACATGACTTTCTACTCCTCATACCTTACACTTTCAAGCAGCCGAAGTCCCTACTTTACGAGCTCATCTATCTTTCAACCTTTAAAATCGACTATTACGGGCTTCTTACCCTGATCAGTTCAGAATGGCCGCAACCGAATCTGCCCAGTCGTCAGCTTTGGCGGCCACTTCCAACAAAACCGCCCGAATGTCTCCTCTGCCCCAGTCTAAACGCGATAAGAGGCGACAGGTCGTAAATGACCGTCTAGCTGTTTTGGCCGACAAGTTCAGCCGGGACAAAGATAAACACTACCGAGACGAACTTCATAAGATCCAAATCGATGTTAACCTCGTCGGCCGAGTCGATCCCTATGCCGACCGGCCTCTCGATGCAATTGATCGCGAGTACCGAGAAATACAGAATGCAACCAATGCGCAACAGGCTACCAATGCTAGTAATAATGGTAGCCCTAAGCGAAGTCTGCTCGAAATGGCAGGCCCTACATTCTCTGAATGGGTTCATCAGATAGAAGACCTCGTCGAACATCGCGACTACGAGATGACTAGCCACAAGGTATGTCCTCTCTAATTTCATGATTCATGTGGTTGGAAGCTTACATTTGTCAGATTGAATACGAGAGGAAGCTTCGTGAACACCATAAGACACACGCCTACAAAGTCGAACTAGCCAGGCGTGAACATAAGATTCTTTCAAACACGCTTAGAGATCGTCTCATTAATGGTATTACGTCCAAAAAGTACCGACTGGGCAAAGAAAAGGAAGCCCTAGATATCGCCGATGGTTCTGCTCTTCTTCTACACCCGAACCAATACAGCCTCACCAACCCCGCAAGTCCTGGAGGAACGCATGGGAAGCGAAATACCCGACTACGAAGAGAGATGGAGGAGCTTCCAGGCTACTCGGATAACAAGAAGAGGAAGCGAAATGCTGCCGATGAGGAGGGCTCGCCAGCTCCCAAGAGAGGAGCTCTTGATAGTTCCAATACTACGCCTTTTTGGTCGAGCGAAAGAATCAGAGGTCTACGTAAGGAGACGGGACCAGTCTACAGCATTGAAAAGCTTTTCACCGATAAAGAACTAGCCATGACCTATAATACTGCCGCCCTAGCAGCCCACAAGCATCTCTTAATACGCCGAGACACAAACGGCAATATTATCACCCCCGACGAGAGTGTCGCAGACGGTAATGACGATGAAGATGAACCTTCTGCAGTAAATATGGAGCGACAGCCCTCACATACTACGCGAAGTACTCGAGGTGGACATGGTCAACAGAATTTCTACGATGACCAAGTCCTGGGAATAGAAGGCTTGGCCAATTTCGAGATACCGGGAAATCTCGATAAGGTCGCCGGTTCGGAGCCTAAGCTTCCCCCTCTTACTCATTCGCAATACTCGAAGGCTTATAGAAGGGACGAGTCGAATACCCCCCCGACCTTGAACGAAAGCGAGCGAGATAGGGATCTCGCAGTGATGAAATTGTTGAAGACATACCAGAACAAACACGGTGTTGGCGCCAACCTTGATGTTAATAACGGTGGCCGGAGACTACTCGAGTCTATGGCCGCGCCGCTGCATAAGAGCAAATATGTAGCTTACATGCAGGGCCCAAGGCCTTCCACAGACGCACTATCAGAATCCCTGGGTATCCAGGATAGTGACATGAGAGGCGAAGCCGCAGGTGTCGAACCAGAAAACAGCGGAAGCTCTAAGGACTCCCCAGCTGTGGGGAAGGATTCTGCGTCGGGAATTCCGATGAGCAGACAAAGTAGTCTGGGAGGTGTTGTGATGAGCCGATCAGGAAGTGCACGGGGCAAGCGAAAGGCCTAATTGCGGATTTTTGTTTTGTTTTTGATTCTTCTTCAGTTTTATCATAGGGCAGGGAGATCATACGCCCCAGCGTTGTTATGTGTGGGTGTCCGTGACGTTTACGATTTGGTTTTTTTTTTTTTTGGTCTCAGGACGCATAAAGCCTGGAGTCATATGGAGGAAGCAACACGCATGCACAGTGAGACTTGGTCGATTAGGCATATCCCGGGTCGTGATAGGAATTGGCACCATCCATGAATAGGCGCTCGGGAACATTAGATTTAGAATTTTTACATATAGCGATCCCGTCATAAAAAAAGCAATGCTGAACGATACCATTATTAAAATGTCCTAACTAGGTACCTAAGGGAACCATAAACTCGTATAATATTGATTTTAAATGTCACATCTTTAAGGCCCGAATACTAGTGCCCGTACCTCGATACTCTCCCTCCCTTCTGCATCCGGCCTCGTCCTGGGGTCTTCGAAAGCAGTATGAGGTAATCGTCCACCAGCTACACCAGAATTCTCCTTGGTACCTTCACTGTCGAAGCACTCGAGTAGCAGACGCTCATCACCGGTCATGCCGCTGAGGTAGTGCCACATCTGGTTGGGGTTGTACGCAATAGCAGCTGTCTGACCGACATACCCGGAAGGGTACCGGTGCTCCACGGGAATAACGTCTTCATCGTTCAAGGAGGAGCTCGACGCGAAGGCCAGGGGCGTCGCCTCGACGGGGTTCTTGTTCAGCGGACGCCATACATTGACGATGCGGTATCGCCCCTTTAATAGCTTCTCCGCGTCATCTCCCAAGTGTCGCCGCACACGCTTCTCAGCTGAGTAGGGCGTCTGGTCGATGTGTGCCGTAAGCACGGGACGACGCGGTGCGTCCGGGTCAGCCCGTCGGACGGTGTGGTCGAAGATGAAGACCCGGTTGCTGCCCGGGATGTTGTCGAGCAGTAGCTTCTCAACCTCGGGGTAGTAGTTGGCGGCGATGGAAGCATCGTCCGTGAATCCGGAGCCGGACCCGGTCTCCTCGGCTGACGGCGGCAACCCCTGCACGATCTGGAAGGCGTCCCGGTCTAGCGTGTACTCGGACTCCCGGCCCCGGACGTCGATGATGGTGACGTCGTGCGCGTCGACGGTGAGGTTGCGCTGGGGCTCGCCCGCTGGTGGCTTGTCTACGTAGTTGACGGCTACGACGCCGGGGGCTGGCCGGTTGTTGAAGTTGATCTTGGCGGTTACGGGGCCGCGGGGCACGGTAGAGGCTGTGATGGCCATTTTTGGTGTTAAGTGCTCGGTGCTAGGTATAGAGATGTATGAAAGGCGGCTGCGCCAGATAAACTTCAGGGGACTAGGCTGGACAATAAAGAGAAAGGTTGATATGAGATGAGATGAGATGAGATGGTATGATTGATAACTGTCTACTCTTGACTTCGACTTCGACGCCGGGTATGACTTATATAGACATCAGGAGCCTACATAGCTGTCTGAAACGTCTCTATGCGCATTTCAAATCAATCGAACGACGGAGAGAACCATCGAATCACGTCATTGGTTTGGGGAAGGGAACCCGATTAGTAGTATAGTGTCAGGCAGGGGGAGATGACTCGGAATGATTGGATTCCTTCTGCATACTTTCTCTGTAATCAACGGATAGGATTCAAAGAGATTCCCCGATACTTAAACGGTCATATGCCATGTGCAGGGCGTTAAGGTATATATGTACGTTTATGGTATAACTTCGCCTCCAATCGTTAAGGCGAGCAGTTCCTTAAGCGGTTATATCTGCCGCTCAAGTTGCAAGGTTATAGCTTTGACATGCCGAGCACGCCATCGCCCCTCGAAGTTTACTTTTATAGCCGGAGTTTTCCCAATATTCCTCAGCGTTTTGCCGATGTTTGAGCGTGTGTACCTGAGGTACCTACTGTGTAATGCATGCGAGGCATACACGCACAACATGTACATATTGATATGTACCTAAGGTTTAACGTCGTGAACGATGACGTTAGGATTTGCAGTAGTTCGAACTGAAATCTAATAACGGTATTGATTAGAAATAGTTGCTTAGCTAAGAACGTCTTTTCGGGATTTAGTTTACTGACGTCGACCCCATATTGATTTGTGGATCTCGTGCCGAGGGCTAAGCCGAAGCGGCTGTCTTTGAAATCGCCCCACTACATAGTACGTACACGTGTCAGTGCGCTACTGTTCCTGTCAGCCTTGTAAACCTGCCCTTTTACACCCTTTTACGCCCTTACGAGGCCTATCAGATCGCGCTAAAGTAAAGTAATTCAAAGTAAACAAATTGCTCCTTTTGGGTTTTCGGTGGCGGTTAGGTACCTAACCTAGCTTCCGGCGCGTATTCTGCCTTATCCTTGCATTGAATCTTTCACAACTAGGTTCATTCAATACCCAACAACTCCAATATACCAATTGCATCATTAGTTTCAATTGTCTTCTCTTCCAGACTGCCAGATCCAGACCTATGTTCATTAACTGCCTAACCTAGTATCTATCACCATCGCTGGTTGCTATCATGGATATGGATGAATCATTATCATCCCCTGACCCGCTGGGCGACGAGCCTCCAAGTTCGGCCTTTCCACATGCGCGACATACTGATCATACTTTCACACACCACGACCTCTCTGCTATTTCGATTCCGAAGAGCCAAATAAGGAGGTCCTCACCGGCGAGGCAATCTCCTAGGAGGAGAACATTTGAACTCGACGTCGGCAACGAGCACGCACCGCAAAGGTTACTCGTCACAGTCGAGGCCGAAGAGGCCATGAAGCGGGGTATCAACCGAAGACTCTTTCAATCATCTTCACCGATACGAGCTCCCCGCCGTAGAGAAGCCATCATGACTACTACGATACCACTTAACGATGAGATAGAGAACGAAGCTACTCCGCGACGACGAGGCCGGCCGCGGCGGACAAGCAATGGCACTCCTATGCCGAGGGGGAAGAAGAGGGCTGCAACACCTATGAAAGAGACTCGGCGCACGCGACAGAAGAGCGATTTGGAATCCGAAGCCAGTCTAGCGGATGCGACACCGACCGGACCACAAGTAGACTCGGTCGCGTCGAAAGCAAAGGCGAAGGTACGAAAGACTCCTAAGAGCATATCCACGACCCAGGTTATTCCGTCGTCGCAACTCTCCAACAATACGACCAAGAGGAAACGTGGGCGCCCGCGAAAATCTGTGATGCCAGAGGAGGTCGCTATATTAGCAGATGCAGGCGATGTACCAGGCAATAGTGTAGCCAACAAGAATGCCGCTCAGTCTGTCTTCGATAATTCGGAAAACCTACCGCCGTCAGCTCTGAGCCCAGTTCTTGATTTGCCCGATAAAGAGGAAGGTCGGCAAGTGACGACCAGCGATAATCTTATCGATGATATTATAGAGGCGAGTGGAAGGACACCGACGCCGAGAAATGTCTCAAACTTATATGAGAAGTCGCGCGCGGGGCAAGATCTAGGATCAGAGGCGGTGTCATATCAAGAAGAAGAAGAAGAGCTGCACGATAGTGATGTTGGTATGTCTGAGGACTACCCGGCATTGATGGAGGCCCATAGCGACGTGGAGTCGGATCTGGATAATACCGAAGGGATACCTCACAGCGGACAGGACACGCTCGCACATGCCTCCGACTTCAGTATGATTGCTGTGGAATCACTCCCTTCGTTCCATGCGAACAGAAGCGCCCTCCTCTCAGATCCTCCGGAGATGGGCGAAGAAACGAATATGATAATAAACCAAACGCTAGAGTCATGGCGAAACAGTACCCGAACGGAAGCAGAACAATCATTAGCACGATCAACTCAGAGCAACTTACCAGCGGAGGATGATCATTCTGGCGTACCGGATCGCTCGTGGGCGGAGGGTGGTGATCGCAGTCCAAAGGAACGAACGAGGAGCCCGAGAAGACAAAGGCAACTACCCTTGAGTCGACAAGTATTTGCAGGAAAAGCACCTCATGTAGACGATTCCTTCTCGAGTCTTCCGGATAGTATCCTCAAAGCAGCAACCCCGGGGCGTCTGCCTATGAAACCGACCTCTGTAGTAGAACAACATGGCGATACCACTGCATATGAGGATGAATTTTCCGAGATTTCAGACGCTATTCTCGAGGCTGCTACTCCGAAGCCAGCAACTCGAGTTGGAAGATCTACGGACGAGGGCCATACGGAAGCATCGATCGTTGATGGACAAGTCAACTCTGTCAATAGACAGACAGGACCTAGCTTTCGATCGAGCAGACTACCGACTCCCGATGATACGTCGTCTTCTAATGCTGGTTCTAAGAAGGCCCGGGAAGATGAAGCTGGCCCATCTACAAGAGAACAAGACGTTGCTGGTCCCAGTTCTAATTCAGGTTTTCAATCTTCACCTCCTATTATGAACCGGCCACGCGCAATGGATTTTGGGCCATCTCGGTTAGACCAAGAGATCAACAACACACCAGAATTACAGCATTCTTCTCCCCAACTACCTCCTTCCGCAAAAGCAGCCACGGAGCCTCCTCAAACTTTAGAACCGCCTCCTAATAGTAGACCATCGCTCTCGCCGATCGTACGCGTTGGACGAACCCTCCAAGATGTGATGTCAGACAGACCATCTCCTGAACGTCGCGAAAGTAGTCTCGGAAGCCCATTTAGAGGATCGGCTACGAATGACCCTTCGCAACCCTTTCCTTCGGATCAATCCGGCCAGCTATCTATACCTAAATCGCCATCTCGATCTGGCCGTGGCGTCTCTACCCAACTCAACCCTCGATCTTTATCTGGTCCTAGTGCTGCTCTCTCCCAAATCAGAAGGGCCAGCCTTTCTCATAGCCAATCATCAGCACAAGGTGACATTATTAGTAATGTCTCGGATCGGTTCGGTTCAGCTATGCGCAATAGGTCACAAACCGAAACATCGAGAAACATTATGTATAACACTAATGACCAAGCACCGGAACAAACTCGTTCGCTCGATCAGTCGATGTCTAATTCAGCTAGAGAAATACCGTCGAGTGATAATGGGATAAGCTGGGTCCCAGATGACGATAACCATCAGCAAAACGTGAATCAGGGCTCAGGTTCCCAGCCAATACGTCCTCAAAGTCCAAGCGTTTTCGCCACTTACGACTCAAATGTAAGTCGCGCACCAGCTGAGGCCACGAATCCTGAGGCGGAGGAGCAGCAGGAACAAGAATTGGAGGAGCAAGGAGATAGTGCGCTAGTAGACTACGAAGCGGAGGAAAGCGACATCTGGGACATTGAGGCATCAAGGCCAACACCTAGGAGACCGGAGCGCACGCAACGTACGTCACGGCATCCCGATCAATCCACACGACGGACAAAGGTTCCAAGCCCCTGGAAAAAAACCAGCAGGCGCCTCATTTACCGCGAAGAGATTGCAAGCTCTTCTCAAATAGAAATTGAGGAGAATCAGCAGAGCGAGGCAGAAGATGCGCCGCTGATGCGTCAAAGGCCGAGGGCTTCGGATGCTCACTCTATACTACAGGGGTGGAATTCTGAGGCTACTCGCATTATTGAGAGCTCGTCTCCTGAAGCGGAACAACAAATTCTAAGCCCTCAGCAGGAGATCCAGGAGCAGCTAGAAGCCCAAGAGCAGCCAGAGTCTCGGGAACATTCAGAAGCCCGGGAACTGTCGGCAGAGTCAGAAGAGCAAGAAGAGCCAGCAGCGCGTGAAGAACCAAGAAAACCCGTAGGGCCCGCGGAAACTGCGGAAACTGCGGAAGCCGTGGAGTCTGCAGAAGCGTCCGAGTATTCAATGCTAGCACAGCGGGCAGAGGCTGCCCCGGCTACTCAACAGAAGCCTAAATCTAGACTATTCGGTGGCTTTGATATCATGTCTTTCTTCTCATCACCGGCCGCATTACCTAAGAAGACTCCGGAATCTGGGCCAGCAAATACAACCGGTATAATCGAAAAGGTCGCCCAGCCTGTATTCCAAAAGCCACTACCTAAAGAAACGACGAGCCAGCCCCCTAAGGAACCGCAGAGGTCTCTTTGGTCTACAGGATTATTTTCCTCAATTCCGCAAAAGGAATTTCAACCGAGCCCAGAACCACGAACAAGCATGTTCTCACCGGCGGCTCCTTCACAATCTAACGAGACAAGGCAAAAATCTTATGTAGAAAACTCGCCCTCGCCCTCGCCCTCGCCTGCTCCATCGCTTTCTCCCGAACCTGATTCTCCCGAGCCTCCTCCGCAGTCATACCAACAATCACCTGGACAGACACCTGAACCGTTACCCAGACCGTCACCTGAGCAGTCCCCTGAAGAGTCCCTTGAAAAACAATCACCCGAACGGTCGTCTTCACCCTCTCCTCGCCCCTCAACGCCTGAACGTCAGGCCTATCCGCCAACCGCGCAGAAAAGAAACTTCACGCCGCGACCAGGTCAGTCTGGCTTGTCTCTATTTAGAAGCGAACCGGCTCCCACCAGAAGTGAGGCAGATGAGGACCTCCTTTTACTACCGAGTGATGACCAAGATGATCAAGATGAGGAGGACGAGGGGGACGGGCGGAACGAGCAGGATGAGCAGGAAGCGGATGAGGAAGAGGACGAGGACGGATACGATGAACAGCACGAGCAACAAGATTCATCGCTCTTGACAGACGGGACGGACTATGAGCGCTTCCCACCAAGAGACGTCCCATCCCGGTGGGATAGGACGCTTTCGCCGTCCAAGTCGTGCTTCCGTTCCCCCATGAAACCTACTACTCCGGGCCGGGTCGTGGCTTTTATGCCTAGTGCGCTTTCTTCCACCTCCCAGGCTCAAACTAGTGTCGCGAATCATCAAAATGGCACCAGGAGTAACATAGTCTCCCAAGGGACCGTTCTCCGACCCATCCCCGAAAATACACAGGATGACTCAACGGATTATTCGTCCTCCTCAAGCCGTAGCACTGACGCTACATCTCCTACCACTACCAGTCCTCCCACAAAGATGCTACCGCAAAACGGCAAGGGCAAATCCACCGCGCAATCCTCGTCTCGCCGACCTACCGCCTTCGCTCTATCGAAAACAGAATGGACCCGCCACCACTGGGTACGTCTAGACGAGCTCCTCCAACTACGACGCTACGACCCCCTCGCTTTCCAGCAGCAGCAGCAGCAGCAACAGCAGCAGCAGAAGCAACAGTCATGGGTGCAGAGTTGGTGGCGTCGCCAACCCCCCGCCCCCAACGCCTCGGCTCTCATAGGGAAGGAAGTCTCGGCTCAGGGCGAGAGCATAATCCTAGAGCAGTGGCATATCGAGGTCGTAGAGGCGTTCGCTCGCGAAGTCGGCGGGTGGAGCGAGAGTGCTCTTGCGAAGAGGATCTTTGCGCTGATTGTAGGCGAGGAGAGGAGGAGAACCGGAAGGGCCGGAAGGGTGGATAAGGGGAAGGGGAAGGCTGTTGCTTAAGACTCCAGCTTCGGTTTCGTTGTTTGAAAAAAAAAGCGCCTATATACGTCTAGGAGGGGGGAGAAAAAGTAGTGACGAGTTGTTTGATAAGGGTATTGGAAAGCAAAGAGCTAACGTACCTACTCTATCATATACCCTAGGCTAAGGATAGAGAGCAGAGCAAAAGGGGGGGTGTACGTGATGATTACCTGGATACATAGCGGTTTTTTTGGTCGATTAGCATTTGGTCCGGTCTGGTTACTTTATCACAGGGAGCGAGCACGATAGGTCGCATCGCATCGCATCATATTACATCACATCACGTTGGAGGAGTTACTTCTTATACCGTCGGTTCGTTTTTGTACATACATAGCATAACCACGCACACAGGGCCTTGGATGTATGCGCGTATAACCGGCGTTTTAGGCCCAGGCAGGCAAACAAGCGGGTGGTCGGGCAAGGATACATGCCATGCCATATCTTATACTTGCATTCGAGAGGCGTTTGGATGCGGAAAAGGAGGATTGGCAAATGTATAGGCAGTGAGATTGTTTGGGTGCTCGATATTAATTAGATACCCTTCTATTCGTCCTAATTTTGATTACATCTCGTGATTGGATATCTACCTTACGTGTGTGTCTACATACCCGCCCGGTAGATACGCTTATAGAACGGCAAGGTTGACTAATGTTACCTACCTAAGGTTAGGTAGATATCTTTGGAGATACTAGCAGCATCCAGGAACGAAGAAAATAAGACAGGCCATAGGACAGACAATAGGCATACACTTGGATTGACACAAGTTCATGTTGATATATGTACGAGTGCCAGAGAAGCCGCGACGCCGTCTTCATCGACGCCGGGGCCTTGGCCTGATACTTTCTCTACCTAGTAATATTACACCGGCCGAGCATTCATTCACCTCCTTCGGCGTCAGATGCACGAAGGAGCTTTTCTTGTTTACCTAGTTCACCTCTGTAAACCCTAACCTTCTCCCCTCGCAGCTCTACTCCAGCATCGAAGCCTGGTTCGTGTACAGGACATCCACGACGTTGCTCAGCTTTTCGATGGTCTGGAGAGCCGCATCGTAAGACTCGTCACGCTGCGTCTCGTCGAAGATGATCAAGCACCCGGCGCCTTGGTCAAGCACGCCGATGATCACCTTGTCGAGGATCATCTGGGAGAGCTTGCGCTCGACCTGCTGGGTGTCGAGGCCGACCATCTTGGCGATGTGGGCGATCTCGACGCGGCTAAAAGGCTCGATGACCTTGATCAGGTTCTGCTCGAGCATAGCGTCGTAGAGGCGGCGCAGGTGGTTGCGGATGAAGGCGTCGCTGCCGAGCTCGTAGCGGTACGAGGACAAGGCACGCTCGTACTCTTCTAGAGATCGGTTCGAGTGCGCGCGCGCGATAGCCTTCATGGCCTCGAGGTTCTGACCCGCGTACTTCTGCGCCTGCTTGGACGCCATCAGGTTGTTGACGTCGTCGACGAGGTTAAGCATAATCTTGCAGAGCAGCATGTACTGCAGCGCGGCGGTGGCCTTGGCTGGCTCGTCCTGCGTGTGATAGCCGTCAAGTGCCTCGATGAAGTAGGAGAAGGCTGTGTTGAAGTCCTGGTCCATGGTGTGCAGCATACCCGACTGCATGTCCAGGTTCGCTTGGAGTAAGGGAGGCGTGTAAACCGAGGCGGCGCTCGTCCTCGCGCTGGTGAGAGCGGCACGGGCCTTAGAGTTGTTTCCGAGGGCATGGTATACTCTAGATTCCAATAGTTGAACCTCTACCAATACTAACTTGTCGTCCAGACGCTTCAGCTCCCGCAAGAGACCGTTGATAAGGGTAAGGGCATCGTAGTATGATTGCTTAGCCATATACAGGGTAACGAGTCTGGTCTCGAGGTTCTGGCGCAGGAAGCTCCGCCTCTCGGAGGTGGCCCATTCTATACATGACTTGGTGACGGCGATCTGGATGTCGGTTGTGTTCGGGATGGCTTCGAAGAGATCGAGCAGCTGACGGACTATTTTGAAGTGGTGTTAGACGAACGCTTATAATTATAGTAATACGTAATATAATAAGTATCTAAATAATGAAGGAAAGCCAGAGCATACCCAACTTGGCCGTCTTAGCCTTTGCGAAGCCCGAAAGGACGGTCCTGCTTGTGGTAACAAGGTCGACGAGTTCCTGAGGTTTCCTAGGCACAAACGTCAGTTTCCAGACGACACAAAAGAGGAATGCTGAAGCCGATGCCGATGCTCACTTCTCATCCCGATACAGCTCTCCTAAGCTTATCAAAGCCGACTCGTATTCCTTTATTGCTGCATCTGAGGTAACAGAAGGAGGTTTAGATATGATATCTTTGTAGATGGCTTCAGCTTTTCGCGGGTCGGAGCTAGCAAGTGATTGCGCTTCCTTCACAGAGGGCCTCTGCGAAGCCATATTGACTGGCGTGTGCTCGAGAAGATACGGGGACTTTGGAGTATCGGATTGTGGGTTCGAATTGGTATAGAACAGTTGATATGGAAGTGGTAAGGACGTTGTTCGAATAAAAGGTATGAATTATTGAAAGTATTGAAAGGGTACGTATTGTACAAACCGAGCTCAGCAACTCGCCCGCTGTTTCCTACCGCAGCTCCAGCCTTGCGATTAGGTGATAAAGTGGATACCTACTGACGCAGCTCCGGACTGCCTGAAATGCTAGTACGGAATAACCCACCATTCCGTTCCCGGGCTCTTGCTAAGGTCCCCTCCCGTCTCCCCTAAGATAGCTGATGTACCTAGGTACTTTTTAAAATAGCACATTACCGATCCAAGTTACCATCAACGCCGCCTTTGACTCTTGAGTTAATATAGGTAACTAATATCAACACGCAAATTTTTCATAATGCTGTAGGATCGATTATAACACTTCGTATAAGTTGGACTGGTACCGAAATTCATCCCACTTCCCCTTGTTGAACGTAGTAAGTTCATACATAGACCGTCATCCACACCGTAGATATTCACACATCCAATAAGTATCCATTATACCAAGTAGAGCCTCTTCCCCCATCCCTTTTTTCTCTTCTTTCAAAACGAGGGTTACCACAAGCGCCGTCGAGATCTTCCCTATCCCGTGTCAAGCCCAAGGTTTTGCAACTCCTATGTGTATGTACTAATACGTGTTCCTCTCCATCCCCTCTCCCTCCCCCCTTTTTTTTTTGTTTTGTTCCCTTCAGCCTTTTCCAAGACCGTCAAACGCTCGTCGTTTCTGTCATGACACGCCACGACGTCAGTTATCCCTCTATGTCAAATTATTACTTTGGATGTAATCATTACCTGAGTATACATGAGCCTGCCAAGTGCGCACTTGGTTTACCCGGCCGTGAGTGGCTTGAGAACCGCTACCACTAGGCATATCCATCTCCTGAACAGAGCTGCCGCTCATCGGCCTATAAGAAACCGACCGGGAGTAACTCGACCCTGCTGGACCGCTATGCCTCTTCCCAGCAATATTAAATCCCTCGCCCCCTCCGCTGATATGCATGTTACCGAATCCAAAATCCCAGCCACTATATTGATGAACGCAATGCGGCTCTAAAATCTGGCAATTCTCTGTCAGGATTTTGTAGGTGCATTGCTCGACCTCCTGAGCTGTCGGTCTCTCGTGGGGAGCTACTGAAAGCATCCTTGCCACTACCTGCAGCATAGGCGCCATACCACGGAACACTTGGTCATCCTTTTTTGATGCATCCTTAGCAAGGCCAGCCATCCATGATTCAACCTGCCCTAGGTTTTTATGGAACGACGAGTCCAAAACTGCCCCGCCTCGGCCGGCTTGCTTATGCTTTGCGGATCGATGCGAGGCAAAGGACCGGGTCTGGCGTTTCATTAAGAAACTCAGCAGTTCAAGTATCACACATCCTAGCGAGAAGATGTCAACTGCCTGAGGGTCGAGTGAAGGTGTCGGCGAGTGAAGTATCGAACCGGTTTCCGAGTGTCCTCTATTGATAGAGAACGACGAGTTATCGGACGACGTTGATCCTGAGGAAGTAACGAGAGTACTTCTTCGGTGGCCGTGACTAGTTGACGGTCGATACCATTGTTCGGGAGCCGCATAGTCGTAGGACTCTTTGTCGAAGGCTGATCTGTCCGACGTAGTAGCTATCGCTTCTGCGCTTAAATGAGTTACGTCCGCATAGAACACATGATTGTTGCTGTTGAAAAGCACAGTCGAAGGTTTTATTCTACCGTGGGATAGTCCGCAGCTATGAAGATAGCACAGTGCGTCGACGAGGCAATGGATCCAATTCATGAATAGGCACCGTCGATCCTGCTTAGCCAACGACTTTACCGAACTTGGCGTTGTTACTAAAAGGGATCTGAGGCTGAAATCGCTTGGGAGAGTAAATAGAACATAGACAACACCCTGGTAGGCATACGATCCGTAATAAGACATGATATGGCCATTGTCAATATTCCTCGCCCTGTCGATCTCGTAGAAGAATTCCTTTTCGCTTAGCAGACCAGGGCCCGTTCCGATTGGAATGCGACGCCGAGAGAAGATCTCCCCAGGTCGATTTGCTAACTCGACTCTATCCACAACGCTGTTAAGGCTTAGCCCGGGGCGCTTATCGACGGTAAGAGGCACGATCTCGGGATGTTCGTATACTATATAGTCGCCTTTCTCTATAAATTTGAGTAGATAGTGAAACTGGCGAGAATAAAATTTCCTCTCAAGTTTGTCGTCCCTAGTGAGCGTAAGCGCCAGCCGTTCGATCTGGTCGAGCGGAATTGGGAGATCGTCGTCGTCCCAACTATCGTCGATAAGTCCGAAAATCTGGTCTGGAACACCCAGGTCTAGAAGAATGAGAAAGATACGCTTGGCCTTTTCGTCAATCCATTCCCAGTAGGTCCCGTCCGTCAACCCGTCACCGAAGCCCAGTGGTAAATCCAACCGCTTTATCTCCTCGGGGAGGAGGTGTGAACAGACGAACTGTCGAGTGACAGTCGCTTCAATCCGCGACGGATCCCACCACATGGCTACCATGGATGGAACAAGGGTAGCATTACACCATAGATCCACCCTAGATCAGTCCAGTCAGTTAATGTAGTCGACCGCCGCATGTAATTAGGTTTGTAAAATATTGCGACAGATTCGATGGGGCTCAAGGTTGGTGGTGTAAGCAATACAGGGGCGTAGCCCGTTTATACGATCTACAATCAGATGCGACACGGCACCCGACCGAGGACGCCAGCCAGAGGTGCAACATACAGGTAAGTCAGCACACAAAGCAAATGTTGCCTGCTGGGGGCGATATTTTTCGGATAGGTACTCAGACCATATACTTCTGGGCTCCATAGTTTGCGTAGTAAAGCTTGTCCAAACAGAAGCATTTAAGAAGAAGCGCGCATATGATTGGAATCCTTCGCCTTGCTGCCAGATACTGATTACCTTGTGTACCTACTTAGCAAATCATGTTGGTGGCCATTTAGGGCGAATATTGGTTGGCTTTAAGGCGTGTGATTGGCTGAGCCTAAGGCAATAGATAAGGGGATATTTTAGTATCCTGAAGTCAAGAACACCCCGGTAAAATGCCATTAATAGGGGGTATGTGCTTAAGAGGCTCTCGTGGGTTCGATGTACGTAGATATGTATCTGATGTATGTAGATGCAGCTCGAGGCGTCTAATAATACCGCCCAAAAGCGGTCTCCCCGGAAGCCCCATTCGTGGCAGCCAGCAGGAATATATTAATAGTCTGGCTCGGGTCACAGACGAACTTGAGGTTGGAACGTATGTAATAGAGACAGCATACTGCGTACTCGTACTTCGTACATGTATTCGTACCTTGTTGAATGAAGAAAGAGTCCGGACCCCGCTGGTCCCCCACGCACTTCTGCCGTAGTCTGGTAGTTCAACTCCTCTCTCCCCCAGTGCGTTTGACTCTTGGGCACTTGGCAACCAGAGACATTGTGACCTGTCTTCAGCCAGACGGAACACGGTACGACATCATGGTCCTAATATCGAAAGGATAATCGTTTCCCGTATATCCGATGTATGTATATGCAGGTGCGGTCCATACCCGTCACAGGAAGGGAAATATGGGATATGATAGCTGACGAGCATACATATACAACATACATATTAGCATCGGTGGCGTGGTGATGAAGCGCATAGGGATCTGAGGCCCTTGGCAGCCTTAAAGCAGGATAACAAACAGGGTTAGTATAGTAATCACATCTAAGGTGATTCTTATCTTTTAGAACCGCACTTGTGGTAGGCTAGCATCATCGCAAGCCTTTAGCTTCCAGCCGGTTGGTGAGTTGGTGAGTTGGAGTACGAAATAGCGCGTTTAAAACCATGTGCTTGGTGTTTTTTGCATTGGTACATAGGTACATGTATTATTGATATTCAGCTACGATATGCTTTAACAACTACTGCGGGGAAAAGGTAAAAGGGAACTTCCACCACCTAATGTAGGCCCCACCCCTAACGGATGACTAACGGCCGTCTCGAAGGCTAGACTAGACCTATTAAGTTGTGACTTCCTTCGCTATTCAACCCCTTTTTGGTAGCTTCTATTTCGACTCATCCGATGCAACTATCTATCATATTCTTTCCTTCCTTTTTAAGGTTATACGTCTATCAGATCAATCAATATACATGGGACATTGCTACTATCCACTTCCAGCCTTCTTTTAGATCGAAGCCATGTGTAAAGTTTTGTTCACGTGTCTGCTTCTACTCTAACCCCACATGTTACAAGATACCTTAGGTAGTTATCTTCTTCCTGCGAGATAGATTAAAAGAGTTGCCAAGATGATCATAAATACGTAGTATTCTAAAGAAATTTGATACTCGGTGTGCAAGATATATTACCTACCTACCACACAGGTCTGTAGACATGTAAATACGTACACATGTAGACACGCCGTGTTTTGTTTACATGAGCAGTTATGCCTCGACTTTGCCATCGTTCATTTTGTGTGAAAGGGGCTCCATTTTATGCCGTGTAACTATCTCATCTCGGGTATTATAGGTTACCTACACTTGAATGCCATGGGCCGAATGTGTCGTGTCATATGTTTAGCATCGAAGCTGACAGGTTTAATTCATGACCATCAAGTAAGAAAGAGAGGCTCCTGATAGGTACATATAATTAGAAAAATAAGGTACTTGAACATTATGTTAAATTGCTACCTAGGTAGTTTACACGACAGTATTAACTTAAGAAGCTGAAAAGAATTAGGTTCGTATATTGCCTTAATATCTAACCACTAGGTTATAGAATTGAGTATCGTACATTACTCGGCTATCTTGAACTATAGCATAGCCTACTCGATATAATACTTGATATTATATTAGCATTCCTCTATAGCACCGTAGGCATTTCGAATCCTTGGCTGACTTATACTTGCTCCAATAAGCGTTAAGCCCCTAGTATTCTAGAGCCCGGTGTGGAAATCAGTAGACAATATATTCAGAAAATATATTAATTTATTAGAGCCACACTTCCCATACGTCTTTAGCATGACGTCGTCGACCGTTAACACCGGGAGCGGACGCGAGCCGAGAGGCGAACCTGATAAGCCCGCTATAAGCAGCTTCTGCATGCTGCCGCGTGGGCTTCAAAGCCTTGGTGGCATTGTTAGAGGTACTCGGGCCGACCTACCCATTCAGAACTCGAGGCACTGCGAATATCGTATGCAGTGCAACATGCCTGGTATGCTCGATCAAAGCCAAGGGATATTAATGGCTAGCCACAACATTTGGCATTGTGACTGGTAACTTTCGGTCTCCTTCTCCTAATCGGGACGCGGGTACGATTTCTGATATGACAGATGGTTCTAGCACGGGCAATTGCTTATTAGAACACAGAAGGTTGAACTGCAGGCCAACTAACCAGTTATACAGACCTTCACTACGAAATCCGCTTTTAGCCTCGGGAAGACTTCTTTCGCATTTTAGGAAATTTTGTCGACGATCAACTTCATGTTGAAGCGCGTGCTCTTTCTTTTACTACGCAACATCCCCCTTACACATTACTACCATTACATTTTAACAGACTCGCAAACGCCAGCGTTTTACTGTCTGGTTTATAGTATGATCGTGAATATCTCGCTCGTTAAACCAAATACCTTTATTGAAGCACCAGCCAATTCGTGATGGATGCTAGATCAAGTGCCCGTTCTTCTCGCTCAGCTGAGTCCCCCTACGACCTACAAACGTAGTCATACCGCTGTCTATGCCGGAAAGTTTCCGCGCAATCTTCTGAAGGCCCACCGGCAACACGTTATACCAATCCACCCAGCGAGCGTAGAGGGGCATGCCGATGTGATCGCTTAAGCCGAGATCGATAGCCTTTATTATCTCCTTGGCCACGTCTATGGGTTCGACCACTGGGGCAATAAACGGGTTGGGAGTCTTCACGCCGTAGAAGAGTGGTGTGCTTAGCTGGCCCGGCGTAACGAGGATGGTTTTGATCTCTGGGTATTCCTGCAGCTCGGCAGCGAGAGACTTGTGCAGAGCCGTCACTCCTGCCTTGGCAGCAGCGTAGTCTGTGAGCCGAGCTGCACCGAGGTGACCAATAACGCTAGTGAGGGTTACAATGGTACCGCCGGTTTCATTACGAATCATCCCCGGCAGAAACGTCTTGATGGTGTAGAAGTGCGATAGGAGGTTCGTTGTAATGCTCTTCTCGACTTCTTCTAGATCCATATCGAGCAGCTTCTTGCCAACAACCTCGGCAGCATTGTTGATCAGGATGGTAGGTGTTCCGAGCTAGAAATCATATTAGTTGAGTCACATGCGCACCAGTAGAATACAATACACACATCGCGCTCTATCTCTGTTGCAACTCTAGCAATCTGTGCCTTATCTCGTACGTCACACTTATAATAGGTAATGCCGCGGGCTTCCGTACTTTCTAATTCAGCGATATCCAAAACCGCGACGGTAGCACCTCGCATGCCGTATACCTCAGCAATTAACAGGCCAAGACCGCTGGCGCCGCCCGTTATTACAATGACCTCCTCAGTCAAGTCGACCTCCCGGTGCATCCCATACGCGATCTTATGACTTATGACGTTTCCCATCCATAAGAGACTGACGAACGTAGCCCACGCAATGCTAACTATCATAGGGTTGGTGTTCCAGGCTTGGTGCTCGGCACGGAAGCAGAGAGGAATAATCCATGCTACGAAGGGATGTAGCAGCGTAACGTTGAGGACCTTGAGGAGGACATCGACGGATATGGGTGCCCACCACGATTCGCGTGCTGATGGTCGAGGATGATCCATGGTATCGGATAATTGAAGAGATAAATGCTGGCCAGCAAGCACTTCGAAATTCGAATAACTAATACAGAGAAAAGAAAGGTATACGCCTCTAATCAAGTGTCCTTCGTTTAAGGAAGGATGAATCGAATGATAGAAGAAGATGGGATGAAGGAACTAGTAAAATCAATAAACCAGCCCCGTGTCCACAATCGCAAGTTGAATCCCATCAGTCGTCGCAACTTCCAGCTCAGCTTCTAAAAAGGCTCCTGGGCGCTTGAAACAAATGGCCCAAGCGTCGTAAGTTTCGACTAAGGCAGGTTCCAATTGCACTCAGCCAATCGGCTGTATCCATCTAATAACAGGGGTCTCGCTAAGAGTTATCAAGCGCTTTTTTTTATCTACTACCTAGGAGGTAGGTACCTATGGACCATCTACCGATTTTATATTCGTAGATGCACTCCTGAAGCTTAAATAGGTACTAACCAATATATATCAAGGTGGGTTTAGTAGATGATGTCCTGGTTGTGTCAAATTCAAAATGATATTAAAGATCATTTCGGCATACTTAAAAATGTCCAGGAGATGGTCTCAAAACTTATAAGTCGACTCATAATCCTAGCCATTGTCTTCTAATAAACAAACATCTAGTCACTCGGTTTTGTCTCTTACTGAAGTTAAGCAGAAATCCGCAGCGAGTATATATTTTGATCCGTTGCAAGAATGTGGACGCAACCTATCGATGTCATGCCTGGTATCGAAGTCTTCCCTACCCCTTAACGCCTTGTAAATGCAGTTCATGAATATCTGACTGACAACCTGCTCATTCGAAATGGCATCCGCCATTACTTCTCTCGTGCCAGGACTACCTTATCACGTTCACTCTTCCTCTTCTCGAATTGCTTCCTTGTATGTTTCCTCTCATTCTCCTCCCGCCGCTTTATAGCCTTAAGTTCCTCCTTCTTAATCTCGGTTGCCTTCTTGATAACCTTTGGAAGATGTCTATGACGCTTGATACGTCTCACCTCAGGCTGTTGTCATATGTATTAGCACATAATTCTATAATATAATGATCAAGTTAGAAAACACGTCTGGGACATACCATATGACCATATCTTTCGGATAATGCTTCATTATATTCGAGTGCTTGTCGCTGTTTTGCGGATTTCACACCTTCTCGTTTAGAGGAGTTTGCCCTCCAGAGGCGAATGTTTCCGTCGTCCGATCCACTCAAGACATATTTGGAATCTGGCGTCCATCGAGCGCAGAAAACTCGCTGCATTCGCTTCGTATGATATACATCCCTCGAATGACCCTGGTCTCGGTTGAATAGTCGAATCGTCCGGTCGTACGAGGCTGTGACGAGCTCTTGTCCGGTCGGGGAGAACTCCACGTCCATTACCGCCGCCACGTGGTCCTTGAGTACGTTCAATGCTCGGTCAAACTTGCGCATATCAAACAGGTATACATTATGGTCTTCGCTCGCCGCAGCAAAATTCATCGGCTCCACCGGATTCCAAGACAGTTTGTTGCAGCTAAAGTTGAGAAAAGTGCGTGCGAGGGGCGAAGCTGTTCTGAGGTCGTATAGGATAATCGAGCGATCTGTAGAGCAAGATGCGAGAACCGAAGTCTCACTTTGGTTGAAGGAGACGGAATTAATCGTCTCGCCAGACGAGGGCCAGCGAAGAACTTCTGGCGCAGCAGTATACTGGTCGAGGTTGTAGACAGATATGACATCGGAAGAGACCGCAAATGCATTCTTCGCTCTATGAACACTCAAACTTGTGAAGGAATGCGTACCGAGCCAGGAGTGAATAGGCGGCGAATCGTCACGCGTATTATAAGGATCGTGGATTTTAACCGACCTATCAGCCGCGCACGTAAGAAGCTTCTGATCTGGCGTCCAGGCCATGCCCTTCACAATATTCTCGTGAGCGGTTGTTTTCCAGACCTGGTCCCTGCTCGTCAAGTCCCAACACTTTACAACGCCATCGCCCGAGCCAGAGGCAAATCTTTCGAGAGAATTGGGATCCTTCGCTAAGGAGTAAACGCCGTCAACATGTCCATTTCCAAGCTGTGCGATAAATGGCTGAGCAAACATGCGCTCTAGCTTTACGGCATTGAGGGCGCGCGTATATTCTCGTGCTCTCTCGAACGGATGGATCGCCGGGTCTAGATTGCGAGGTGCCTGGAAACTTGTAAGATACATGAACAGCAAAGTACAGGGTTTTCCAAGTAGGAGAATTTACCTTCGGAACATCAGATCCGGCGGGTTGGTACGCCTCCGTTGAGCGGGTTAATGCTTTTATCTTCTATAATAGGAGTTAGAAATGCTATAGCGCAAGTAGACGTGATGTGCGACTTACCATAATTGCGAAGCACGAAGATATCGCAATGTCGAAGCTGACTTCGCATTGAACGCGATAGGAAAGAAAAAAAGTTCAAGGTTCGTATCCCACTTTGCCGGCTGGCACCATCCGTGAGACTTCGATAAGCCTTATCAGGCTTATCGTCATTTTTATCGATAGCATTTTGCATCTCTTATCTGCTATGTACACAACGCATAGGGATATTTCCATTCCGTACTACTCAGCTACTATATTATTCCAGCATATCACATTATTTATTGTTACATTTTACAGTCGGAAGATATAAGAAGTAGTGTAACGTATCCTAAAACAATAAGGTATATTTCTATTTGCACCAAGGCTTTACTCGTCCGACTGTACTTTATTTAGAGCGTGGTAAGTAAACGAGGAATGCATCCATCTCCAATTCATAAGATCTACTTACAGGTTACTGTTTTAAGAGAAATATGCTACCCAAATTCACGTTACCGCGCACATAAGCATCATAATAATAAATGGTTGATATTATACCCAAGCTTATCCTTTCAATACGTCATGATGCACAAATGGGCGGCTAGTTTAGGAGGCATGCCTGCGCTTCGTTTACATAGGAGGTATGGCTAGAAACACTTCGAAGCTGCGTGGTTGCATGAGCGTTGAACCCGCATTAGTATTTAGTTGATTCTACTACATTTTAGGTTAAATTCATCCAAGTAAGCAATTAGGTTAAGGATACTCCCGAATGTCAATTCGGATCTAACCTTATTCCATACAACATCGCGATGAGATTAAAGTATTAAAGATGCAAGCCCTATATACATACTAGATACGCAAATCAATAATATCTTTCTACATAGCGTTATGTATGTGGTTGCTTGAAGGATTCATTGCGTATCCCTGCTGCCCTGCAAGCTACCTATGTATGTTAGGTTCCGTATTGTACCTAACATAACCCAAGCAGCCAGGAAGCCCGAGTAATGTATGTAGATCTGTGCAACGGTACATATGTAAATCCCACCAAATCTCTCCTATCATGAGCAGCACATCTGAATAGAAGGTCTGAAACACGGAACCCCATGATACAATGAACCAATAATGATGCAACTCTCGAAGCCGTTTGCAGCAACATCTACCTCTACTAGGTATGCATACGATATTTGAGCCAATGTCTTCGTTGCTTGAATTTTATAGCATACGCGTCTACGTTTTACAGCGTAAGTTAGTGACAGTACTACATAGATAATAGTCACCAATCGACCGGGGAGGGCCGGGGGGCGTTCTTTCTGAATTTTCTTTTGGCCGGAACAAATGGACCGGGGGGAGGCCTTGTCGATCCTTTTCTTATCCTTGAATTTTCCGACCTTTACATACCTCCTAGGTAGGCCTAGGTAGGTCCTATGGAGAAAGCCCCAAAATCTTATCTACAGACCGATGCCATAAACTTCTGTCATTGGCTGCCAGTGGCTGCCAGTCGACCTTCCAGCCTATTAGATCGAAGCTTTGCCAAGCTTGGATCAAGCTTCCCCAAAATCAAGGTAAATAGTCTGGTATTTACAAGGGGTTGCTTAGGAGAAGGTCCCGCTTCTTCGATTAGTTACGGTAGTAGTGCGTTTGATATGTAGGTACAGGCTAGGATTGCGCCCTACGAGACCTTAGCTGCTTAGGTACGCTACATCACGTCCATATTTATTCTTCTCCGGATCCTTCAACCTTCTCTTTTCTCTCTCTACGTATCTCGTGTTATCCGTGATTTACTTCCGGAGGAGTAGCGCCGCAGAGATTTGGTCGAGTCAAAAATCGAAAAGGGGAAAATCATAAACATTCGCTTGTCCGTTCGTTATCCGTTCGTTGCCAAGTTTGATCTGGAGCGCATTCGTTTCGACTCCGGACATTGATACTCTTTCTGGCCCTCGCTAAACAGGATTCATCCCTAACGACTCGACTCACACTCGTTCGACCATCGTGACTATTCAAGCTTTACAATAATCATAGAACCGTGGAAGATTCGCTTCAGAACTTTATAAGTACCTAATTTTTCAAACACTATAATCTACATCGTTACCGTACAGTCGCTCTCGATCCGATAATATGCGCTCTTCACTACTTCTAGCGCTATGCAGCGCTACGCTATCATACGCCATACCGACAGTTGAGGCAGTCGGCGGCAAGTTCTTTACAAGCGATGGCGATCAATTCTTCATAAAGGGAGTTGCTTATCAACTCACTGAGAGTAAGTCCAATACCCAAAACATGCGCAATTCAGTAAACCAATTGTTTTATAATACTAACTAGTATTCAGAGGACCCGTTGATCGATACTGAGCAATGTAAGCGGGATGCCTCGCTCATGAAGAAATTAGGTGCCAACGCCATTCGCGTCTATCACGTCGACCCGGAAGGAGACCATGACGGTTGCATGTCCGCTTTCGCCGACGCTGGTATTTATGCCATGGTAGATATGGATACTTTCGACACCTACATCTTGCCCGTAAGCTCAAAGTTCAGAAGACTTATCAGTCTTCCTTCAAATTAGCCAGTACTAAATTGCTTTAGAATGATCCTTGGTGGAACCAAACCCAATTCGACGCCTACTCCAAGGTTATGGATACATTCCATGACTATGATAATCTATTAGGCTTATTTGTGGGAAATGAAATTATCGCCATCAACAATCAGTCGTTGGCCGCGCCGTTTATTAAGGCAAGCACTCGTGATCTGAAGGCGTATAGAGACTCGAAGGGATACCGCAAGATCCCAATTGGTTACTCTGCTACCGATATTGCGGAGCTTCGACCTTGGCTACAAGACTATCTTACCTGTGGAGGAAATTCGTCCGAGAACATCGACTTCTACGGCTTGAATTCATACCAATGGTGTGATCCCACCGACTATCAGACCTCCGGTTACGCCAACCTCGAGGAGCAGGCTAAGAACTTTCCCGTGCCTATTTTCTTCTCCGAGACTGGATGTAATAAGCCTGGTCCGCGATTGTTCGACGACCAAGTCGCTATATTCGGCCCTGAAATGGTGAATGACTGGAGCGGAGCTATCGTGTACGAATGGATCCAGGAAGCCAACGAATACGGTTTAATTTCGTACGGTCCTAAGGTCGACCCGACTGTCACTGGTGAGAATATCGTCGGTGGCTACACTCGTGCGGGTACCCCGACACCTGTCACACCCGATTTCGACAACCTTAGCAAGCACTGGGCGACTATCACACCCACTGGAGTTCCCAGATCAAAATACGACACGAAGTCGGTCTCGACACGTGCATGCCCAACTTCAACTGCCAGTGGATGGCTTGTTAATGGCAACGTCGCCGTCCCAAGTTTAGGAGCAACACTTAGCGCCAGCACTTATTCGTCCGTGCCTAGTGCTACCGGTACGGCTGCCAGTGCCGACCCGTCAGAAACTCAAAATGCTGTCTCTGGATCGAAAGAAATTGCCGGTATGGGTGCCGGTCTCGTAGGTGTAATGATGGTTTTCACATTATGGCTTTAATTCAACTTTGATTCGATTGAAAGACTTGAGCACTACAACTTTTTCGGTCCTGACGTTCTATTCCGCCGTGCCCTCCTCCCTTAATTAATCCCACACAGGAGGTTTTATGGCCGGCACTATTCGTCAGATACCACCTAATCCTTCCTTTCGACTACTCGGTTAGGGAAGTTTCTTCGGAGCATCCGCAAGACATTGTACACGGCGTCTGTTGTCTTGTGTTGGATAGCTCCAGGCCATTACCTAATGATCGGCGTCTGTCGTGGACATCTGGACATGTTTAGATGATACACTTCAGAAGATGACTGCGAGGAATGTGCTTCGGCTTGCATACGAGGAGGACGAGTTAAGAGGTTTTCAGATAAACGACAAACGACACTCATGATTGTCACGAAGCAACAATTACACAGCTAAGGAAGATCAACTTCCTGATGCTAATTAAATAAAAACGCCGCTTTGGCTGTGATACCCTTCACTCATTATAGAACGTTTTGCTACAGTGTGATTATCGTACGTTTCTACCTGTAAGATGTGAAGAAGGAACATGTACCTAATTAGCCAGTCTTTAGCTGCCCAACATGTAAGCCGTTAGTGTTTCCAGTGAGAACATTATTCCTTCCATAAATTACAATTCAAGCCTTCTCACAGGAAGGTGGCCACATACAATGTCTACCCTCTATAAAGGAGGTGCTGCTTGATTACATATATACATCGAATGAAATGTCTCAGATAATAATTCTACCAACCCTCATTTCTACCTACACGTAAAACTCCTAGTATCACCTACAATTTTTCCGGCTCAAAAGTGTATTTAGTATCTGATAGCAACCCTAAAGATTCCAACAGCTCCATTAGTCCTACCTAGATACATGGCAGACGAAAGCCAACCCCAACCACAACAGCCTTCGGTAGTAGCCGCTGACGAGCACTGCGATAGCCACAAGCGCAAAGCCTGGAACATCAAGAACGAAAACTGCCTACGAGCCAAGCTCGACTGGCATCGGTAGTGCCCGTTCCAGAACCGGCCTACGCTGCGATGGATCTTTCTCATCTCGCTCGTCGTAGTCGTCGTCGGCGTGCTGATCACCGGCGTCGTCTTCACCGTCTACTACGACGCCATGTACTACTCGAGCGGCGCCTTCTTGCCGAAAGACAAGGCCAAGTCTACCGACGGCCAGTCCACGGGCCCAGACACCCCGCCCGTCGTCCCAAGAGGTGCGATTGTCGATATGTGCGGCGAGAGGAGGGATAGCTGCGAGGCTTATAATCAACCTGTTCGTATTTCTCCTGATATCATATCCTTATATATATTGGCTTTTCCTTTTAGCTTTTTATCGTCACCTAAGGGAGATGATGATGATGGCGTAGGAGGTATAGATAGATAGATAGATATAATCTAACGAGAAAGCGAAGAATATATGCTGCCCCGAAGGAATGGTCTGCTACTCGAGCGACTTCTCGCCGTCGGGCGTCTACTGCTGCGCGGGCAAATCGCAATGTCTCGCCAGCGAGGTCCAGCCGCCGCGCTGCGACGGCAAGATGAGCCCCTGCGACAAGAGCATCGGGGGCGGCTGCTGCGCGCCGAACACGGAGTGTACGAAAGACGGGTGTCTGAAGGTGTACCGCGCGGAGCCGGGGCTCGCGACGGGCGTTTTAAGCGGCCCACCGCCTACTACGACTATCACGAGAACGACCACCGTCTTGGGGGTAGGGACGGGGGCCGGCGGGGTCACGGTCACGACGGTCAAGATAGCGGAGACGGGGCTGAGTGGCGGGCTAAAGGGGATTAAGCCCACGTTTGGCTTTTCCAGATACCCGCCGTTAGAAGTGTTTGCTTTGGGGTTCGCTCTTGCGTTCTCTTATATGATGGTTTTAAGGGGTGGTTAAGACTGTTTTGCTTGAGGATCAGGGGTTGGGCCTTTATATTCCTACAGATTGTATCGCATTCACGGTATGAACTATCATGCCTTTTTCATAATTCAATTAGATTAGCATGTTTAGAAATGTCACTCTCTTAGACGTATTTCTACTTATATTCTATCTGTAATAGTCGAAAATATGTCCAATAGCACGCATTACTATAAGATATTAGATACTAATTATTGACTTCAATAAGTACTCGACTAAAATATAATTAGGTATCAAGAGAGTATCGGCTTTAGTGAGTATATCTTGTTTGAAAAGGGCTTCGAGGTTGTAGAGCATGAGTACAATCGGTACGCAAGGTTGCAACCAAACGCAGCTTGGGCAACCATTGAATCCATCAGTACAAAAGGTCCTTTAGATCGCCATTTGACACACGATTGCATTCGGAACGAATTCAACTTACGTCCCGCCGGCTTTTTATATTTCATTCTTTCAGTAGGATCTGAAACCTGGAGGAACCGAAGGTGATCTGATATTATTGACTGCGGAACTCACTATTTGAGAAACTTGGGAAGAATATTCTTCTTGCATACCTAATCCAGCTTAATCGTCCGAAATGCAAACGCTTTGCGGTCGAATTAAGGTTGGTCGCGGCCGGATGTGACCAGACAAGGATGTCGATGTCTCTACGAGAGATGTATGGAACTTTACGTTTCGCTTGGATCAAGGATGGTGTCATTTATTCCATGTGTGCAACAATGGTTCTAGGATGTGAGGGGAAGCTTTCAATATGCAGGTTTCGTCTTCCCGGGATATCCCTCGATAATACCTGGGTGGAAAGCTATTTTCTAGTATAAGACGGCCCCCTCTTCTCTTTCGCCAGGCTGATGTACTACGTGGAATTCTCTATTTCGTAGGTCATCTATACCTTTTAGGATGAGAAGATCCACCGTTCTTTGCATTGTGCGACCGGCTTCGATAGCCAAACCAAGGACTCGATGGCGAAATCAATGCTTACATCGTACTTAAAGAATATAATGATATTCAAGAGGTATAGTCTCTTTGAGCTGCTCTGTAGCTAATGTTAAGAAAGTCTCTACGCAGCCTTTCCGAGACGAAGTCATAGAAGTAGCTCGCCAGTACATATCGACCTCTGGGCCACAGAAGTTGAACCTGTCCCATGAAGATCGAACTGCTTGTTTTCATGCTTTTCAACATACGACACACCCGTCCAGCTTTCTTTTAGTGTTTCTGACAGCTGAGACGAAGTTGCGAAGATATAGTCATCCCAATCTCATCCGATGGAGCACTTGCAATATCAACCCCTTGCAAGTTCTATACGCAAGGGCATTAGGGGCTCTTATAATAATTTTGGCCATCATACTGAACACAATCCTTATCCTTTCCAAGTTCAACCGCCTGAATCGACTATCTGCCGATCTGGCAAAAGATTTTTGACGTCTTTGTGGCAAACCATAACAGACATCTGAGAGCTTTACAAGACAGGGTCGTCTTTACATCGTTGTTCTGAGCTTGTTTCTTAGTGGTGGTGTTGTCGGTTGGTTCAGTATTAATACCTTCTGGTAATGTGTTTGAATTATAATTCGAGGACTAAGTTTAAAAGTAAATTATATGACACGCTTCTATTCAGTGTTGTAATTATTCGAGTTTGGTGCATGATACGTAGATGTACATAAGAAGGTAAGCACGGGTCACTATACGTTGTGTAATGTCACACAGAAGCTTCTGCTCCGTGAGCTTTAGGGGCCGAAAATTAGCCGGGACCGCTGACGTCGCCGCGACGTCGTCGCGTGTTAAACTACAAACCGTACTACTTCAACATTTATTAGTGTTACACTCAAGGTTCAGAGACAAGTTACCAACGATTCTTTGTTTGAAACGACGGCAACTCCCATGCAAATCTGCCAATACAAATATGAGTTAATGCGGTGACAACTAGCACCAGTGGTATCTCAGTATGACAAGTCCAGCGGAAGCTCCCCTGCTATCGCATCAGGAGGACGAACTAGAAGAGGAAGTGCGCTCAGATGGTGAGGATGCGATAATCGAATGGCCTGCTGGTCGCCCGGGCGTTTTTATATGGCTCTTGACTCTGTCCGCTTGTATTAGCGGGCTCCTGTTCGGATGTAAGTATAACGCCTTCAATATTCCGTGCAACTGCTTATACGTGAAAAAGATGATACGGGAGTAATTTCGGCTACGTTGGTTTCGATAGGCACCTCGCTGTCCGGGAGGATGTTAAACTCGCTCGATAAATCTCTCATCACGTCATGCACCGCGCTATTCGCCCTCATCTTGTCCCCGATCTCGTCCATCCTTGCTGATTACTTCGGTCGAAAACCCGTTATACTACTGTCGGATCTGCTCTTTGTAATCGGAGCTGTGGTTCAGTCTATGAGCTTCACTGTGTCGGGCATGGTCCTTGGACGGTCGATAGTCGGAGCCGCCGTAGGTGCTGCGAGCTTTGTAACGCCGTTATACATTGCTGAGCTAGCTCCGCCGGCTTACCGTGGTATGCTCGTAACGATGAACGTACTATCCATCACTGCCGGACAAGTTGTAGCTTACGTTATTGGATGGATGTTTGCTGAGCATGGCGATCCCTCTACGGGATGGAGATGGATGGTCGGCTTAGGGGCTCTGCCCGCTGCACTGCAATGTCTTCTCCTATTATTCATGCCTGATACTCCCCGCTGGCTAGTAAAAGTAGGGAAGTCAGCCGATGCTCGGCGCGTTATCGAAAAGACGCTAGGATACGATCCCGCTTCTCGCCGATTAATTGACAGCGTTGTGAAAGATATTGAGATGGAGCTTAGGGAAGAGCAGGGGAATTTAGCATTGGCCAATAATGGAGGCTGGAATAGTAGTACATGGCTTAAGGGGTGGCATGAGCTTCTTAATGTGTCAAAAAACCGACGGGCGCTGATTATCGCCTGCTTACTTCAGGGGTTACAACAGCTTTGCGGTTTTGTAAGTCATTACGCCCCTCCTAAATATCCTATTCTAATTGATTGTGAAGAACTCATTGATGTATTTCTCTGCCACAATTTTCACTATGTTGGGATTCTCGGTCCCGACGCTCACATCGCTGACAGTCGCCGCCACAAACTTCGTTTTTACCGTATTTGCACTACTTTCAATCGACCGCATCGGCCGTAGACGGATCTTGTTATACTCATTACCTTTCATGGTAATCGGCCTTTTCCTATCAGCATTTGGTTTCAGCTTGCTTAAAATACCGTCTGGCGATACTAATGTCGGTGGCGATGCACCTGTCACCGACGCCGCTTCGATATCTTCGCGAGGTGCTGCTATTGTTATTCTAGTAAGTATCATGACGTACGTTGCGGCTTACGCTCTGGGACTTGGTAATGTCCCATGGATGCAAAGCGAACTCTTCCCGCTTAACGTACGCTCACTTGGTAGTGGACTAGCGACAGCTACGAACTGGTTGGCCAATTTTATCGTTGGGTTGACATTTTTGCCATTGGTACGTACTCAATATTCAGACAGCCGTACCTATACTTTAAAAATTTTTTTATTGGAGTTCAACTATTAACACATCTTATAGTAAGTAACTAACAATTTCGGAATTAACGTCTTCATATAACTGAATCCATAACATTTTTTTCTCGCTGTGGAAACTAACTCATAACAGGATGGACCTGTTAACTCCTTCGATAACGTTCGGTTTATACGGCATCGTTTGCGCTATTGGTTGGTGTGCTGTCTGGAAGATATATCCGGAAACGGCGGGATTGACTCTCGAAGAAGCCACTTGTTTGTTAGAAAACGGCTGGGGCGTAAAATAACCGCGGCCTGTAGTTTTCCGTACTAAAAGGGCGTGAAATCTTTAAATGATTACGCTCCTGTCGGAAAAGCGATTTCGGTGTAACGCGGCTATGCAAATGACCGATCCTATGCACGAGATAGGATAGCGCAAGCTTACGCCGTACGTCCCGTCCTCGTGGTAAAGTTAAGGTTGCATGGACGTGCTGCTAGGTATCTATTAATGTGCAACCGCAGTCAGCCCTAGCTTGCGCTCCACCTGACGTTAGGATTAGTTAAGCCGTACGGTGGCTTATCACCGCTAACACCATCTCCGAGTCACCGTCCGAATCGGCACGGCCGTGGAGAAAGGATGTCGTTCGAACCGGGTTTACAAACACACCGATCCATTGCATACTATGTAATTGGTCTGACAAATCGAAGTGAGTGGATCGTCTCAAGTGAGCCCCTCCCACAAAATTTTATTTAGGTAGCTGATCTGATTATCAATTAGAATTATGCACGAGTAAGCGCAGTGGCATGTGTAGTGTATGTATGTATGTACATCGGAATTATACTAACCGACACGGTGGTGTGATGGGCACCAAACTATTACTTACTTACGTCTAGCGAATTACCCACCCGGAAAGAGAGCCGCAGCGTTGACCGTAGTGTACAGGTCTCTATGTAGGATGATAATTAGTAGCACGAGCGCTAAGTGGAGATATATAACCCAACATGGCTAGTACGTAGCTTTGCATACAAATTTATATATAATAGTTAGTACAAAATGTCAATGGAGATGACAACTGAATGACTATATTGATTGTAATCCTTTTTCATATCGTGGGAATCGTGGGAATAGATTCAACATTTTTGCTGTCTACCACCTGGTAGCATATACGATTTTACTGTTATACATCGAGTAAGACAATGTTTTGAAGAAATCCTCAGGCACGACCTCCCAGGCCCTTTAAATAGCCTCATTGAGCTCCTGCGAATTCAACGATTCCACATGATAATGAATGAATATCCAGCCAGTCTTTCATCCAGGCCCATACGTTTTCAATAGCGTTTAAATCAGGGCTATTGGGAGGCCGCTCAATAGCAAAGATTTCGAGCCTATCCATCTCTTCTACAGTCGCTTTTGCTGTGTCGGGTTAGGCCTTTCAAAGCCCAGGCCTTTCAAAGTACGGCTTATCACGATGGGGCCGTACTGAGAGATCTCGGGGACCACGAATCTGAGGTCTCCCCAGGGTATCTCCCGGTGTGATTGGTCGGCGTTTAAGAATTTTAATAGGGCCTCCAACTCGTGAGAAGAAAGGTCTTTATAGCCACCGATGCCTTTCTTTTTGGGCGTAAGGGGACCCGTAAGGGCCGTCTGGACCTGGGCTCTCGTAAAGCCCGTTTTGAGTGCTATGTCGATATAACTCAATTCAGGGAAATACTTTTTTACGACCCGAATTTCGAATCTCTCGTCTCTCGTCAGTTCTTTAGCTTTATTCTGTTTCAACTCCTCAGGCCCTCGATAGCGATATTGTTTAAACCGAGGCTGAACCTGGGCCTGGGCGCCTGTAAGTTGACGTAACGGTTGACCTGTAACTTGTGGATGTTGTTGCCGTGCAGCCATCCTCTCGGCCGCTTCAATCGACGGCGAGGTGACCTCTAGCCGTTGATGTTGCACCCAATGTAATTGATCCTGTAGATTCATCTTTTTGCAGGCTTTGATTGTTTTTTAAAAAAAAAGAAAAGAAAAGAAAAAAGGACGACCTTGAATACTCACGATTTGATTATAATACTCTATTAAAGTAAGGGTGTCTATTCGAAAAGATAATATTTAGGATTACAATCAATATAGTCATTCAGTTGTCATCACCAGTACATACCTACATGACAAATATGGAATCCCGGTGTTGGGGCATTGCCGCTCTGCCACTATCGCATACATACTTTACGTCTCATTGACGTATGACTCGAGGATCGATTTTGCAAAAACTAGACATCATAAAGAAACGTATTGGATCATACGCTAGGTTACCTAGTACATAGGTACCTATTACTTATTGTATGTCGGATTGTGACTGGTAACCGGTGCGAACATGTTTGCTATGATATTTTGTAACCAACTGGTTTCTTGGTTACACATTACTCGCAACCTTTAACATCGTATTTATTACGTGTGTTTACGTACACATTATTTTCTCTCGGCGTTGACGAGCCGAGGCTGATTAAATTTTTAATTTTTTTCTTGTTCCTTTTGCGATTATGTAAGATCAGATTGCAAGTCTAGTTTTTTTTTTTTTTCCCTTCAAAAAAAAAAAGTTGATTGTTAGCTCACCGCTGTGAAGCGCTTCAAACCGAGCCGGGTAGAGCAGCCGAGCAGGGACCCGTGACTGATAAACCAATGTTTGAGGCCCGATCTTTTGAATCTCGACTCTTGCTTGAACAGCTTTGGGTCTTGACATATCCTTGACACCGCACGTTCAATAGGTTTTTTAATGGGGTTAATGGATATGGTGGAGACTGGAGTCGATACTTGTGTACAAATCAAAAGATCTTAGATACGAAGGGCCCCGCCATCGTAGCACCTTTTCCCCCTTCTCTAATTTGCACCTCGGCCCATCCTACCCTTTCAGTCGCCCCCCCTATTGAAATTTTTCATTGTTACCTATCTTCTGAATTCCATCCAGCAGGTTAGAATACCTAAGGTGCGGCTGTGTTTACAAGGGTCCCGTTCTTTTGTGATTATCAAGGGATCTGACTTAAGCATACCCAATTAATAAATCAATATTTTAAAAGATCTATTTGGAGACTTTTATCTACCTACCCATTGAGGTAGATAGGTAAGAGAAGTATAAGAGAGCGCAGATAAGAGAGGCACAATCGAGTCATTCGGAAAGCTGCTTAATAAGTCAACCTTACTATGTATGTAGTCTCAAGTTTTCAGGTGTTATTAATGGTCATGCTGTCATAACGCCGATGGGATGAGGGCATGGATCGGGACATGGATGTGGCCGTAGTGCTGGGTCCATTCGCGTATTTTCTAGAAATACGGTATAGAAATGCGGCATAGTCAAGCTTTCTACTACTGTATGTACGATTAGCGTTAGCTATTATGATAGTGAATCAAACAATACGGTCGGGTTCATGCACCATCCCGAGGGCAGGTACGATACAGCCCAACGAATCAACCCCCCGGCCACTATGTATTTAGGCTGCTTACTAGTTGAAAGGCCCTGTGGAAATCTTTACATACCCTTCGTCATTGAAGACCCAGGGCCTTCTGTCTAGGTTAGTAGGTAGATCCATAATTCTTTTCTAGTTACCACGGCAAAAAGCGAATGCCGAACCCCTTCTCTTTATCGCCTCTAATAGATATTAGAGCTTTCTTAATCCCGACCCAAGCTGTTCCATTTCGAATGGATTTTTTTTTTTAAAATTCCTTTATTATCAGGGTACCCCCGTGGCCTGATTGAAGACTTTTTATTTTTTTCTTTTCTTATCTTCAATTCTCGTTGAGCCCCTCTTCGCGTTGCAAGCGTGCGCGTAGTTCTATTATATCATAGTTACTATACTCGTTGTTTCTTTGTTCTCGAGTATACCGTACATAACGAACTATACCTTTGTTTGTAATTTAGTTACGAGCAACCTTCTACTTGCCTCTCTGACCGCCACCACAACAAAGCATATTATAACCCATTTGGTAACAAGCATATTATTTTCAATTATTGTTGTGGTTAAATATATTCCATTATCGTTTGAATAATGGACGAGGTCGATCGCGAGCTCATCCGAGCTGAAGAGGATGCCTTACGGCATATGTCTCCTACTGCATCCAAGGCCAATCCCGAACATCCGTACCGCCGTGCCAGTAATGAAGTCGAACGAGTTGTTTCGGCGTCGTCTATATCGACGACTTCAAGTGACGATGGTATGGCGCATAGAAACACAGGCAACATGAGCCGTATTCCCACACAACGAGACCTCGAACGACATCCTACCGAACTTAGTCGTATTAATACCGCCCGAAGTCAACATAGTGCTACCGTTGGACGAAGCCTTAAGAGCCGGGAGTCGAGAAAACCGTTACCTGCTTTCGGGGCCGGGAAGCCCTTCCCGCCCCCTTTACCCAACCAAGAAGACTATGTTGTGGAATTCGATGGCCCTGATGATCCTTATCACGCCCAGAACTGGTCGCTTAAAAAGAAGTAAGTTATATTATATATAACAATCACAAAGTTATAACTACCTACCTGTCATACAATTCTCTAACCCGAGTTCCCTATAGGTTACTCACAGCCGCTATGCTCGGTTACACCACAATGACTTCTGCTTTCGCCTCCAGTATTTTCTCAGCCGCAACCCCTTATGTAGCTAAGGAATTCGGCGTCAGTTCCGAAGTTGGCATATTAGGTGTTTCTTTGTTCGTGGTCGGTTTTGCAACCGGCCCGACATTCTGGGCGCCCCTATCCGAATTAAAGGGGCGACGTTTGCCGATAGTCATAGCTATGTTCGGATTTTCGGTTTTCTCCATTGCTTGCGCAACGGCCAAGGATTTACAGACGCTCCTTATCTGCCGGTTCTTTGCCGGTTTCTTCGGTGCTTGCCCGCTGGCTGTCGTTGCTGCTGTCTTCTCAGACATGTTTAACAATGCCACTCGAGGTGTCGCTATTACCCTTTTCTCCATGGCTGTTTTCACCGGTCCCTTGCTAGCCCCTTTCGTAGGAGGTTTCATTGTGACGTCTTATCTCGGATGGCGCTGGACCATGTATGTCGCGAGCATCATGGGTTGGTTGGCGTTCGGCCTTGATCTACTTTTCTTAAGCGAGACTTACCCTCCTGTGATCTTGATCGAAAAGGCGGCCGAGTTGCGTCGTCGTACTAAGAATTGGGGTATCCACGCCAAGCAGGAAGAAATTGAAGTTGACTTTAAAGAGCTGATCCAGAAGAACTTTACTCGTCCCATGCGACTTCTGTTCGGCGAGCCAATTGTCACGCTGCTTTCGATCTACATGGCTTTCATTTACGGACTGCTTTATCTCTTCCTAACGGCGTATCCTTTTGTCTTCCAAGGAGTACACCACTTCAACGCCGGCCAGTCTGGTCTGGCCTTCTTTGGCATGATTATCGGTCAACTCCTGGCAGGTATTGTAGTGCTGCTCGACCAGCCTTCGTACCAACGTAAGCTGGCTGCCAACAACGGCATACCCATCCCCGAATGGCGTCTCCCCATTGTTATCGCTGGTGGTGTTTCGTTCACTGGCGGTATCTTCTGGTTTGGATGGTCAGGTTATCGATCAGACATCCACTGGATTGTTCCTGCCGCTTCGGGTATCCTAACAGGCTTTGGCCTTATGGGTATTTTCCTTCAGGCTCTCAACTACCTTGTTGATGCCTATCTTATGTTCGCCGCCTCGGCTATCGCAGGAAACACGTTCCTCCGATCTCTCTGCGGTGCCGGGTTCCCTCTATTTGCGACATATATGTTCAATGGGCTTGGAATCCAATGGGCAGCTACGTTGCTAGGCTGCGTAGCTGCTCTGCTGGTACCTATTCCAGTCATGTTCTACCTATACGGCCACAAGATCCGTGCCAAGAGCAAGTTCGCCCCATCACTTCCCGGAAACACACCGGGCATTGGCTCCAACTCCAGCAACGATACGGCAGTCGACGGAGAGGTGACAGATCACGCTGCCGCGTCGAGCGCCCCAAAGACTAATGTCGAGACCGAAAAGGCCTAGGTGCGCGTTTTTATTAATTATATATCCGGAATTTATGAAGGAATAAAAAATACCGGGTGGATTATACGGCTGGGTTTAGACTTATAGATGTTACGGAATGATGCGTTGTTATGGACGACGTAACTTAATTATACCAATACCAATAGATGACAGGTAACTTGTAAATACTTAAGTAGTATATAACTGCTACTGCTACGACTATAACTCGTTAGGAGTAATAATTCCATAAACTATCAATACCCTTAATAATTATTGTTTACGTTTCTTATTGTGATTAAGATTGTTATCAATAAGTTGACTTATCTTAAAACTTAACTACTTAACTATCATATCTGGTTTAAGTTTATTAACCTTGGTTGTTTATAAGTTAACTAACTGTATAAATTGTTGGAAACTATCGTTACACAGAGTCTAAGCCACCATAGAATTCCCGCCAATGAGGTCGAGATACAATGCCCAATTCGTAAAAGGGCGTGCCCTAATTGCTTACGGCTTACATGGGAGAGTCGAGACAACCATGGATATTCCAGACTAGGTTCCCTGGCCTACCGATCGAGATAGGCACGTATAGACGCAGTAATTACGTACATAGCCAGCAAATATTTTTGAATCCCTGCCCGTCGTACAATACAATGAGGGCATTTGTTCAGTCACTTATTCGGAGTTTTCCCCCACAATGCCCCGCGCCCTTGCACAAGACCGAGGGAATGCATTGCATACCTAACTTCTACATTTAACATAACTAACATATCCATAGAAATAATAAGTGAGTCAGAGTGCTGGAAGATAAGACATACGATTAGACATACATATCTACATAATATTACCAAAACAGGACAGGGTTCTTTGATCCTTCCCGTACGGATGTCCGTGACAAAAGGACCCCGCGGTTTCTTGGATACTAGGTTGGTTTACGTGGTATGTAGGTACTCGTATATTAATAATCCGCCCGTGGAAATATTTATAATAAGACGATTATACTCCTCGACCTTATATTATAGACTTAGCTTTCTCGATCTGTCAACTGCCGTATACTCCTTCTTCTTCTTCTTCTTCTTCTTCTTCGTTTCTACCGTATACACTCATTACTCAATTCATCTGACGTACGTACCAATTCTACACGCAAGTAGTAGATTACGAACAGCGGGCTGGTGGTAGTAGGCGATATATACGGTAAAGGTAACAAGACAAAGACCTAAAGGACCGGGAAAGAAAGAAAGAAAGAAAGAAGTAAATAAATAAATAAAATCATGAGTTCCGCCGCCGCAGCCGCAGAGCAGAAGGTAGAAGACAGAAAGGAGACGGGAACATACGAAGCCGGCTGCCACTGCGGCTACATCAAGTTTTCCGTCACCCTATCGCCGCCTTTCCCCGAGTACAAGGTCCTCAACTGCAGTTGTTCCGCATGCGCCCATTTGGGGTATCTGCTCGTCTGTAAGTTCGATCCATCCTCGCCACTCCCAACTATATATACACAAGCGGTTACCGAAGGTAAGTATAGGACAGTACAAACACTAACAAACACACCCGCCTAGACCCCAAGGCCTCGGATATCGTATGGCATAACAACAGCCGGGAGCGATGCGCTAGCTACCGCTTCAACACCAAGCAGAAGGATCAGATGTTCTGCCCCAAGTGTGGTTCTAGCCTGGGTATCGACTTCTTGGGGACGGTTAAGGAGCATGTGTATGGTATTAGCGTAAGTACATGAGAGAGAGAGAGAGTGTGTGTGTGTGTGTTGTGTGTGTGTGTATGTATATATGTATGGTGTATAGTATACTCCAGAAGAGAACAGACGTCAGAACCCCCCAGCAACCCCCTTTTGCTAACAATCACAATCAACACAGGCCCGCTCGTTCTACGGCATCGATCTAGACTCTTTGACGTACAAGAAGATGGACGGGATGCGCAGGGTCGAGCCCGCGCATGATTTGTCCGGGCAGGTCTGGGACGAGGAGAAGCAACAGCTAACCTAACCGACGACTCTAAAAGTTTATGACTTAGGTACCTAAGGTAGAGAGTACTGTTAGTCCTAGAAAACGAAATATTATGACAAGTTAATGATCTACCAAGTTTCTACCTAGCGAGTCCGTAAATAATTCGAAGTCCTCTTTCAATAGCTATCTATCCATTTACCTACGGTTCTCTTCCCGATCTGCTACCATCTGTGTTTGCATTAGGAGACGCTGGGTCCAATTCATAGGTACAACTGAATCTGTGATCTACTCTTAAATCATGCCCCCCTTTAAGAACGGCAAGTGTAACCAATGTCATACTAAAACATATACATGACGGTAAACAGCCACATTAGTCCTTATAAGTTATACGAAAACAAGTAGTAATCACTCATCTCCAAATATCGTTGAACCTTTCAAGAAGAAGTAAACAGGCCTGTATAGAGCACGACCGAGAGGCAGGGCCAAGTAAAAATAACAATTCAATAACTAACCTATAAGGGACCCGTTGACTACGATAGTCCTATTCCCTATCTATTTTTTGTATACTCACCTACGCCCTTAAATCTCAATCGATTTAATTTCCACAGAACCTTTCCAGTAATCATCCGCCATGCCCCTTTCCACATCGTCTAAGTACTTAGGTAGGATATATGCCTTCTCCCACTTAAAGGTTCAGGGTTCAAATTCGAATGTTTGGAGCCTTGGTTAGCTTGCCTCTCTCCTGGCTCGGTATAAAGCAGCGCGCAGAGTAAGTAACGATTATCACAAGCGCATCAATCCAGACCAACCAGCCTTGAAGACTTCGGATTGGAATTTCGTTCAACCATAACCCCCAAATCTAGACGAATACGATCGTATCAAGCCGAGACGCAAATCAGATCTTCTATTTCTGCTGTCTTTTCGCGTAGAGATTTTCCGCTGATGTGATACAATGCGTGTTAGCCCCTAGCTTGTTTATCGTCTCTATCCATTCCTCGTACGGATCCGAGTCGAAGACAATTCCTCCCCCTAATTCAAATGTCAGCAATTACAGAAATCAGAGTAGTTTAGGGACAAGAAAAAAGCTTACCGGCTTGGAGATACGCAACTCCATCCTTAACCAACATAGTTCGTAAGGCGATGCAAGTGTCCATAGCACCTTCGATCTCCTTTCCGTTGGAATCTATGCTACCGTACCCGAAGTATCCTACGGCTCCGGCATATACACCTCTCTTCTCCTTCTCAAGCTCAGCAATGAGTTCCATTGCTCGGACTTTTGGAGCGCCCGATACCGTTCCGGCAGGGAAGATGGACCGGAAAGCATCGAACCTGGTTTGGTCTGGCCGTAGTACGCCTGATACTTGGGAAACAAGATGTTGAACGTGACTGAATTTCTCCACTACCATCAGTCTATCAACCCTCGTGGTCAGCGGATCACAGACTCGGTTGATGTCATTCCGCGCTAGATCCACCAACATAACGTGTTCGGCGCGATCCTTAAGTGAGTTGCGAAGTTCATTAGCAAGCCGTTCGTCCTCTTCTGGCGTCTTGCCGCGCTTGACTGTGCCGGCAATAGGATGGGTAATGATTCGTCCTTCTTCCTCCTTTACCAGCAGCTCTGGCGACGCGCCAACTATTTGGAAATCTTGGCAGTTGACATAGAAGAGGTACGGAGAAGGATTGACCGTCCGCAAGTGACGGTAAATATTGAACGGGTGTAGCGAAGTCGGACGGGCAAACCTCTGGGAGGGGACAGCCTGGATGATGTCGCCAACAACGATGTGCTTCTTCAATTCGGTCACGTGTGATTCGTATCCTTCTTGACCAATGTTGGATGTATACTGCTGGCCGAGCTTGATGGGTTGCTGTTCGGGTATGGGTATCTCGGGAGAGTTGAGAACGTCAATGAGCTCGTGAATGGTTGCAGTTGCTTTGCTATACTCATCCGCGAGGGTATCTAGGTTCTCAGGGATGTGAAGGTAGGTGATCACTTTGATGACACCGAAGAACCTATCGAAGGCCACTATGGTATCGAATAACATGAATAAGGACTCTGGTATTTGGAGAACGTCCTTCATAGGCCGTGCGGTCTTAGGTTCGAAATAACGGACGCAGTCATAGCCCACATAGCCAACGGCACCTCCAGTAAGGGGAGGTAGCCTGAGGTCCGGGATCTCAGCCACAACATTTTGTGCCAGCTCTTTCTCTAGCGCGGGTAACGGATCTACCGACTCTCCATGACCCTCTCCGGTCTTCAGGATTTTGCGCGGGCCCGCACCAATGAAGCTATATCGACCAACGCGTTCCGTAGCGGCGCTCTCGAGGAGGAAGGAAAAGTCCGTCTTTGAGTGCTCTGACACTTTTAAATACGCCGCGGATGGCGTTATTAAGTCGGCAGATATTTGGCCGTATAGAGGAACTAAATTTGGCTTCTTAGGTCCGACCGTGGGTTTTGACAAGATTTCCTTGACGGTGTCCAGCGACGGC
This sequence comes from Daldinia vernicosa, assembly GCF_022497035.1. Taxonomy (NCBI): domain Eukaryota; kingdom Fungi; phylum Ascomycota; class Sordariomycetes; order Xylariales; family Hypoxylaceae; genus Daldinia; species Daldinia vernicosa. Next base: position 1,117,035 of record NW_025953918.1, read on the forward strand.
AGAATCACGTCCTATAGTAGACATACTGCTTGTTAGTTTGACTTGGAAATTCTCTGGTCGAGTATAGTGTGTATACTATGTATACTAAATAAATTGAGAGAAGATCTTACAGCTTGAGCCATGGTGGGCAGGGCAGGTTGTTGAAGGAGGTTAGTAAGAGGGAGGATGCAACTCCTTCACTCCTCCCTTGCTCTTGTCAATTCTCACCACGCAAGTATGTGACACCAAGTTGACTCAGCGTACCTAAAGATGTTTAAACCCGCTAGAGCTATTTTAGTTGGTCCTTAAACTTTTTGGTACCTTACATTGATTGCTCCCGCTACACATTTTATCCGAAGACGGAGCTGACGGAAGGAGGGGCATTTTAGCGATAACTTTGTACCCCATGTTAGGTAGTACTATGTATAGGTATTGTACATATCTTATCACATATCTTATCACATATACGGAGGGGTACATACATACTGACATATTCAATATACATAGCATGAATTGAAGCTTAACGGAATCTACCTTAGGTATATTAAGTAGATTAATGCTTTAGACTGTGATCGGCAACGGTTTTTAAGCAATGCGTAAGAAGAAAATCGTTACATTGTAGCCTTATATTAAATAGGTGGGACTGTAATGTAACGATTTTCTGAACTTTATGTTTGGCGCTCACCGCCTTCCTTTTTGGGGCATGCAAAAAGTTTTCGAAGTTGGTTAAATAGCGTTGTAAGGCTTATTGCAATAACGTTATAAAGCTTATTATAATAAATATTACTATTTTAATAGTAATGTAATTTTAATAGTAGTCACTTTTTAAGCTTATATTTTTTAAAACTAATAAAAAAAATTAATGTTTACATAATATAATTTATTTTATTATATAATTAATTAAATAATATATATTATATTTTATAAGGTTTTATTTTTTTAATAAAAAGCCTTTTTTTAAATTAAATTATAAGTTTTTTTATACGTATAAATCCTTTCTTTTTTAATAATAATCGCGCGGTAAAATGATAATATTAAACCTTTTAAAAAGTGGTTTTATTAACGGTTTTCCCGCCGTAATATATAACGCCGTTTATAAATATTTATTATAATTTTCCCGCGAAAACGGTTTTAACATTATTAAAACGTTTAAGTTTAATTAAGTTAATAAATAATTTATACGATATAAGGTATATTATGATTATAAGTTTTACATTAAACCTTTAAAAATAAAAAGTTATTAAACTTTTTTATAAAAAATCGATTGTTTTTAAAAAAAAAACTTTAACGCGATAAAAATAAACGATCGTAAATAAACGTTTTAATTTATTAAAAATTAAAATAACGGTGAGGTTTTAACTTATAATTATAACTTAATAATTAATTTATTAATTTACGTTTATTATTAAATAATAAAAAAGGAAAATATTAAATAAAAAATTAAAGTTTTTTTATATTTAATATTTATAACGCCGACGTAAATCTTTTTAACGTTACGAAAAAAGTATCTTAACTTTTTTATCCGATTAAAAAACATTTATAATGTTTATTTAAAATTTTATAAGCGTGAACGATAAGGATTTACGAGTACGTAAGTATTTATACGTTATTTACGCGAAAAAAAATTTAAATATATTATAAAGTAAGTTATTAATAACTTTAATAAAGTAAAAGCTTTAATTTAAACGTATTTATATTATAAGAAAATATAAAAATGCCATCCGTATATATTTAATTATAATAATATATATAAAACGAATTAATATTATATGTTTTTATTTAACGTTATTAATTGTTTTTTTATTAATTTCGTTTTTAATATAACGTTTAATTTAATATTATATAAAATTAAAAAGTGGTTTAATTAATTATTTTAAACGTTAAATAAATTAAAAGTTATAATTAAAATGTAATTATTAAATATAATAATTTTCGATTATAATAAATAATAAAAGAATGTAATTAAAGTAATATACGTTTTTATATAATTTTTATTTTATATTTTTTACATAAATAAAAACGTTATATTATAATTTAATTACAAGTAAATAATAATAAACGAAACTTTTAATGTAAACGTTAAAATAAAAGTTAAAATAATAAAAAAGGTATTTATTATTATAATTAATAACTTTATTTTTTAAAATGTTACTTTTTTTAAAAACTTTAATTGTTTTAATAAATTTAACGATATTTCCGATTTTAATAAATTATTTAAAAAAATTCTTTACATTTATAAAAATATATTATTATATTAAAAACATATAATATATTTGTAAAATAAAACCAACTTTAAAAATACTTAACGTTAATTAATTAACGAATTTAATAAAAAACAATTAATAATTATAAAATATTTTAAAAAATATTATTTATTATATTATATTAAATAAGTAAATTATTATATAAAAAAATATTTTAATTTTAATATAAAAATAATATTTTTAATTAAATTTAATAATAAATTATTAAAAAATTTTATTTTTAACAATTATTTTAACTTATTATTAATTAATTAAATTATTAAAGTTATAATAATTAATATAAAAATAATTTATATATAAATAATTACTTATAATAACTTTAAATAATGCATTAATTAAATAAACCGGAAATAATTAAAAAACGTGTTTATAATTTATTTAATAATAATAATTAAAAAGTTAAATAATGTTTATTGTAAGGCTTTTAAATATTTACTTATTAAAACATACTTTTTTTTTTTTTATAAACCGTAATGTTTACACGAATTAAGAAATTAACATAAATTACCGTATTAATGTAAAATTTATAAAAATATTAAATTAATTAAAAAAAAACTAAATATTAAACCATTTTAAAAAAGTGATTTTTACTTATAATAACATTTAAAACGTAACTTAATTAAAAATAAATTAAATCTTTTAATTTAAAAACCGTTAATTATTTTTAACTTTTATAATAAACCGTTTAATAAACCCGTTATACTTAAAACGTCATTTATAATAAATGAGCGTTAATAAAACTTTTAACTTTTTAAAGATTTTATTAAACGGGTATTATTATAATAAAAATAAGTAAATAATAAAAATAAAATTTACGATATTAATTAACCACCGGTTAAAAAGGTTTATACTTTAATAAGTAATTTATATAACACGTTAATATAAAGTTAAGGCTTTAATTAAAGCTTTAATTAAGACTTTACTTAAGGTTTTAATTAAAGCTTTAATAATAACACCATAAATAAAAAAGGCATTCGTAGTAAAGGAAGTACCCGTGAAAGGCGTAATATTAAAAGAAATACTCGTGGAAAAAGAAATACTCGTAAAAAAGAAAATACTCGTAAAAGGAATACTCGTGGAAAAGGAAATATTTATAAAAGAGGAAATACTCGTAAAAAAAAAAATGTTATTAAATTTACTTATAATGTTATAAAGCGTATACGAAAGCGACAATAAGTTATTATTAAGGTTTAAAGGCTTTAAAAGTAAGATCTTTTTATTAATTACTTCTTTAATATTAAAGATATTTTAAGAGATAAAAAAAAAGGTAAAAAAAGTGTTAATAATATTAACGTAATTAATTTAATAAACAAGTAAAGATTAAAAGGCTTTAAAAGGTTAAAATGATTAATACGTTAATAATTATATATATATTTTAATTTAAAGAGGTTTAATTAATAAATTTATGTATAAAAAAGTTTATTTTTTTAATAATTTAAGGTAATTTAAATGGTTTATTTTAATAAAAATTAACGAAATTAAATAAATATAATTTAAAAGTAAAAATATTTTTATTTTAATGTAAATAAATTAATTAAAAAAGGTAAAAATGTTAAAAAAACGGTCACTTTTTTAAATAAACGGTAAAAAATGTAAGTTTAAAAAGTAATTATTATTAAAATTACATTATTATTAAAATAATAATACTTGTTATAATAACGTTATAAAGTTTATTATAATAACGTTATAAAGTTTATTATAATAACGTTATAAAGTTTATTATAATAACGTTATAAAACTTATTATAATAACGTTATAAAACTTATTATAATAACGTTATAATAACGTTGTAATTTATTAAATAATGTTATAACTTATTAAATAACCTTTTTTATTTTTATAAAGTTATTTAGTTTAAGTAACCTTATAAAAGAGGCTTTATTAATCTTAAAAACGGTAAAATCCTTACATTAATACTTTTTTAAACTTAGTTTACACCCCTGCTAGCGCGATACATGTCGTATAAGGCCTTAACTCAACCTTTTAAGACCCTTGTAATTTTAGCGCCAAAATTAGAGCCAAAACAGGTAAAGCGCGAAAATTAAGTAAACTTTGATTACTTAAGACCCTGTAAGTGTCCTTAACTTTCGTTGCCGATCAGGGCCTTACTATTTCCCAGCAGTCATCACATCCGATCAATCAACTCTCAATCGCCAGCGCCTTAACGCCAACAAGCTTCGCGCTTGGCCCGTTACCCTCCGTCGTGACGACCCAATATTCGACTTTGACGCCTCCTTTCGAGACTCGATACACTCTGACGTCGTTTCCCTTGCCTGCTTTGCGCACCGCATCTAGGATCGACTTATACTGACCCTGCGTGTCCCAGTCCGCGGGATCTTGAATTTCAATCTGCGCATTTGACGGGTCTGGATGGTGTATCAACGATGCGAATTCCTCTATAGGCTCAGAAGTTAGTAATTGTACAGAGACCAACGACTAATATCTATTCCTCCACGTAACCTACCTTCGTCTGGTAAACCTTTGCCGCTCTCGTTCCATGCTAGATAGACGGGTACGAACGGCTCGTCTGCATCGCTAACGTAGAAACTATCCTTCGTTGCTTCGTGGATCACGGTGGGGATTTGCGCTCCCTCATCGGTCGTTTTGAAGTCTTGCTTGTTTGCGCTCTGCGTGTTTGTGTATCCTTCGCTCGGGTTTTTGTTCGCCTTGTTTAGGAAGGCCATGTAATCGTCATCGGATGCCATCCTTAATGCTCTGGTTGTGGTAAAGTTTCTTAGGTTACCGACCGATCGAGGGAAGCGTATGTTTTGTAGAGTAACCGTATTGGTGGAGGGCAGCCAGTTAAGTTGATTTCCTTCTGAGATATTAGTGGTACGACACGACGCTGTAGCTCTCTTTGTTAATCGACTGCTATATCGATAAAATGATCTAGAGCTGACGCTATGGTTTGAAAGTAACGTCAATGACATTGATCCAGATATCCGATAGACAGGTAGATAGAAACAAAAAAAAAAAAACAAAAAAAAAAAACAAAAAACAAGCTTGCAAGGCTGTCTTTGTCGCTAGTTACATCATAGCCCCCGAGGAAGCGTACATGTACCTATCGTATAGCAAACGCCCCTTTTAATACATATCTTTTAATATTCCTATTTTGTACCTCCTGTAGGTGATGTAGTTATGCAATTGTAATAGTTGAAGGATTCCATGATTGTTGGCCGGACATGTATTAGCCATGTATAGAATCATTAACAGTCGTTAGTTTCTGCTGGATGAAGGTCAATAAGAAAATGGTTATTAAAAAGTTTACTCAACTGTCTCATTATCAATACGTTATTGCCTCGGTTTATTGACATATGCCTTTGTCCTAAATATATGTATACAGTACGCCCCCTGTGATAATGTTATTCAGCGGACCCCTAGAGCTACTTCGCTGAGATCCTGAAGCGTATATCTCTATAAGTGCACATCCGAAAAACCAACATTATTTCAGGGGGTGAACTGTACGTTATATATTTATATTAGGTAGTTATCTAGTCCGGACATATTGAATTTTCCATCGTATAATCAACTAGCTAGTGAGTTTACGTCTAGCGATTAAATAGTTGACCTGCTACTGGCGACGTTGAAACTGAACTCTAAAGTAAGTTTTCATAGCTGCGCAACAACTTAAATCACTTGAGTAAACACGTGAAGAGTTCGTGATGCCCCGGCGCGGTGTAATTTGGCGGATCGGACTACCCGAAAACCATAACTTTAGAGCAGCATTACGTCTCCTGATGAGCATAGAGAATAGGTACATGTGAGCATCATGAGAGATGTATTTACATGTACAACTATGTAAATCGGCAAGGATTTAGCTCAAGTAACATGTTAGTATAATGCGCACTTTCTGTCATCTTAGCTCACCAGTTACAAGTAAGGTCGAGCTACTAATGGGGTATGTGTCTACTTGGCTTAATGTTACTATAATTTAGTTACTGTATACCTAGGGGACTACGATGGCTTGTCACGAACGTAGAAAATACGCATCATATGGCTTTTACTTCATGCATTTGTTCATTAACTTCTTTTGAGTCTCAAATGCCAACCCTAGACCATGCCCATCGCAGTAGCCGAAAAAGGGAACCAGGAACACCGATGCAAAGACAAGATACAAGGAGACGTAAATCTCTCTACGAGCTCTGGAGGACGAGATCCTTCTTGAGCGTACCCTGGTACTGCTTCTTCTCGGCAGGCGTCTGGAAAGCACCGTGACCAAACTCGGAAGATGTGTCGATCCATTTCAGCTCCACCTTCTCCAGTGCCTTTCTCGAAGTGTGAGTGAACATGGACTTCCTTAGCGTCGTAACACGCTTCTTGACACCAGGAACGGAGCCCTTGACCATGACGAAGTCGTTCTTGATCTCACCATATCGGACGAAACCACCCAGACTATGCCATACATGTTAGCGGAATCCTAATATATAAAAATTGGCTGTGACTTACGGAGTGATGGTCTTCTTGGTGACATCTTGCTCAGTGGAGGCGTTAGCCTCATCGTCGCCCTTACCGATACGGTAAACCTTGTGGTTGACCGAGGTACGGTGGTGGTAACCCTGCTGACCAGCACGGGCAACAGTCCACTGGACGTGGGAAGGATGCCAAGCACCGATACAAGCGACCTTTCGGAGACCCTTGTGAGTCTTACGCGGCAGCTTCTTAGTACCCCATCGGGCGGTAACACCGTTGAAACCGTGACCCTTGGTGACGGCGATAACATCAATCACCTCATCTTGCTCGAAGATGGTGTCGATGCTGACGGGCTTCTCGAAGAGACCGTGGCCGAACTCGACCTTGTCGGCAACGGAGCCACCGTTGATCTGGATCTCCATAAGGTGGGCCTTCTTCTGCTTGAGGGGAGTCTTTCGGATCTGGGTGTGGGCGAGGACACGAACGACGGTGCAGTACTTCTTGATGCGCTCGAGCTCGCGGGTGATGGAAGCGCCGTTGCTCTCTGAGTGCTTCTTGGCGTACTTGGTGAAAGCCTTCTTCTTGCTCTTGTACCAGTTCTTGTAGAATCGGCGCTTGACTTCGTCGCTCAAGTGCTCGGCCCACACGGTGGTGAGTGATCGGAGACCGCGGGGGGTCTCAATGTAGCCCACAAGACCAACAACGATCATCTGTGAAGATGTTAGCCATAGGCGCAAAGCCAAGCGGGCTGCGTTGTTCGTACAGGTGGAGTGTCAATAATGGTGACTGCCTCAACAACCTCCTTCTTGTGTGCCTTTGCGCCGGGTCGGTCGAGGTCACGAACGATCGTGGTCATACCAGCCTTGTAGCCCAGGGCGGCAGTAAGGTGGACAGGCTTCTTAGGGTCATCCTTGGGGAAGCTGACGGAAGCAATCGTAAATTAGTATCAAATTCAAAGTACGAGGTTTATTTTGCACGACTGCGATTTGATGAAATTGGTGTCAACTTACGACTTTACCTTGCCGCGATGACGGGCAGCACGCTTTCTCGGCAAGAAGGCGAGAGAGCCGTGGCGGGGAGCCTCGAACTTACGGTGCGACATCTTCGATTGATCCTTTGTTGTTAAAAGGAAGAAGTCAATCGACAGGTCGTGGGTGGGAGGTTTAAAGGATAGAAGAAAATGTTCGATATTGAGAAAAGCTCAATCTTTTTTTTTTGGGTATTTGGGTAGTGGGTAATGCAAAAACCTGTGGGCTGTAAAATCCCGGCAAATAACCGAATGTGGGAGGAAAGGCAAATAGAGGAACCCTAAAGCTCGGACCATATATGTAATTAGAGAGCTTTTCCAACCCCACTAAAATGATCTTCAAGCTTTTGTTAACGAATCATTTTTTAAAGGTCCATTTCCTATTACGAGTACCTAGGTAACCTACTACGTACATATAGGTATATAGAACTTGCGGGTTATCATCATATCGGCAGTGCACGTAGGTCTGGGGCGAAATACTTTAGAAAGGATTTTTGAGTTTATTGAACCGATAAAGCACATGTTTAGAAACGATAGACAGACTTCTTCTCGCCTTGCCAGTATCTAACAGAAGGCTGCTCGCCAACTCGGCCATTGATATACATAGGTAGCTTTGAAATAATCCTGAACAATGAAATGGTATGTATCGAAGCTCAGCATTTGTTGGCTTGTTACCAAATGCTGCCGTCTTTCTTTCCTAGGCGTTACCCTCCGCTTTAGGTGTAGGTCCCATTATTCCATTGATGCTGGCGCTGGTTGGTGTCGTATTCTTTAAGTCTCCAGATGTTGAGCCCGGCCCCGATACCGCGCCATTAACGCCCACCTTCTTCTCTTCTTCCCCACTATCGTCGTAATCATCATCAACATCCATCTTTCTGGCAGCCCGCTCTGGTTCATTTATCTGTGATGGGGTAGGAGCTGGTGGATGCTCGAGTCTCTGCCGCTCATCTTGGGGGTAGTCTTTTGGGGCAGGGCTTGGCTGCGATCCGTCGTGAATTAAGCCTGGCAATGGAGGAGGTGGACCCTGCTGCATAGGAGGTAGATGGTTTGGCATTGCGTGTGCTGGTGGATGATGAGCGGCATCTGATGGATGATAACTTTCGGTCGCATGCCGTTGCTCTTCAACACGTCGCATTTCTTCGAGTCGTCTTTGTTCGTCGACGCGTCGCTGCTCCTCAATGCGCCGTTGTTCTTCAAACTGGTGAGTATTAGGAGAACGACGGTAAGGATCCCGCGGTGGAGTGGATTGTCGTCGGTGACGTATATCTTCCATGCGAGCCCGAGTCTCCTCGTTCGCAGGTTTTTTTATGGCAGGCTCGTCTTCCCACTCTCGCATCCTCTTGGGCGCTACTGAGGACGGTCTATCGTGATCCCGATGAATATCGGGTCCAATTACCCCTTTTGGGTGAGGGCCTGGTTCCATATTGCCCGGCATTCCCGGCTCTTGCTGGTGAGGAAACGGGGGTTGATGCTGAGGGTAAGCCGATTTTGGTGACGGCATGCGGTTGTCATGGAGGAGTCTTGGTTCCGAACGAGGGGAACCATTACGGTAAGGCATTAGAGAGTGCGGCGGGGCGCCATTAGGCGGGCCATTCGTGGGACCCATGTTTGAGGAAGGTGCTGGCGTATAATTCGGATTATTAACTCTAGCCGGTCCTTGTGTAGGCGGCGGAGGGGGTTGCTGCGACGGTCCTGGTAAAGGGGGTGCGTATTGGGTGGGTGGGCCTGGAGAAGGACCTCTCCGAATCGGTGCTGGACCTGGACGGCTTGACTCTCCGTACTGCCTCATCTCTTGCCTAGGGCTAGGCTGTCGCGGGAGTGGAGGTGGCGGCCCGCGAAAGGGCTCGCGCTGCTCATAGGGATTAGGTGGTTGTGGTGGGTTGATATCACTGGTTCTTTGGCCCCAACCGTTGGCTGCGGCAGGCCCCGGGGGCGGTCTGTGAGGGCCGGGTCCGGATTGCTGCATTGGAGCAGAGCCAGTCCATGCAGGCGCCTGTGGTCCCTGAGCGCCGTAGGATTGGGGATGGACGTCAGTGGGCACAGCTTGTGGGAGGCTTCCCGGAGTTTGACCAGCCCTTAGAAGCTGAAGTCTCGCCTTAATGTGTGGGTTAGCGGGATCCAATTCGGCGGCCCTCTGGTAGGCGTCTAGAGCGTCATTGATCTGGTTGTTACAAGATTCATACTGGAAATATTCGTCAGCTAGGTTGTACCTATGGAAGACAGCAAACAAAACTTACTAGAGTACCCAGATCATACCAAACTTCAGATATATACGGGTTCAACCTAATCGCCCGAGAATATGCATCTAAAGCATCGCGGTACTGATTGATCTGGTAATATAACACGCCAATGGAGCACCAGAATGTAGGGTTCCGTCCGTCACGATACACCGCTTGCTGGTATGCTTCATACGCCTTGGGATACTTCTGCTGTGACATGTAACATCGGCCAAGGAGGTACCAGCTTTGGGCGTCGTTATTGTCTGCCACGTGTGAGTTAGAAATGCACAAATTTCATACTATATATTTAACCATGACTTACCCGCCGCGACAGATTTCTCCAGGTACTCGATAGCCCGTTCCTGGGTCTGAAAGCTACTGCTTTGCTGATGATGGAGCCAACCCAATTGCTGCAGGACCTTGGCATGGTTCGGGTCACGTTCAAGGACACGCATATAGGCTGCCTTAGCACTATCATACTACATAGGGGTTAGCGTATACTCCAATCATACAATCAACCAGTACCTACATCTTTCTGCTGTTCATGAACATGTCCAATTTGGAACCAGATATCTTCTTCGGTCAATGGCGGCGGCGGAGAGTTTACGATATACTTGAAACACTATAATGGGTTAGAATCAAGTGGGCCAGCGCTAATTAATGGACTATACTATACCTCTAAGCTTGGGCCGTATTTTGATTGTTGTTTGTAAATTATACCAAGCCGGAAATAAATCTCGTTTGCCTTCTCGAAGTCTGGCTGCATTTGCATGACCTGCGAAAAAGCTTCTTCGGCATGGTCGAGAGAACCATATCTATCGTATAAAATACCGATGCCATACCACAGCTTAGGTTCCTATTACATGTTAGCTGGGCAATAGACAAGGGGTTCAAAGCTGTTGTTTACTTTAGGGTTCGGCAAATTAACCAAAGCAGATTGATAAGCAGCATAAGCTTGCTGCAAATCGTCCATCATAAGGTAGCAATGCCCTGAGACCGAGTGTTAGCTAAGTTAATATATACGTGTGGATATAAAGTTGAATATACCTAGGCTACCCCAGACTTCGCCATTGTTTGGATCTATCTTCAGTATACCTTGCAAGAACTCTACCGCCTTATGGAAATCCTCACGCGTCCTCAGGATTAGGCTGATTGCATTCATCGCGGGGATAGAGCTCGGGTTCGCGACCAACGCGTGCTCGTAGGCGTTCATGGCTTCGTCTAGGTTGCCAAGGAGTTCAGAGAAACTACCTATATAAATTATCAGTTAACTGCACCCAGTGAATGACGCTCTCGTATTACACTCACCAATCTGCATCCAGAGTGCTTCATTAACCGCAACAATATGTCGCGACGGAGCCCATTGACTCCCCTGGGCCGGGCCGGGAGGAGCAACAGCTACTTGCGGGCCATGGTGCTGCATTTGCATCGCCATCTGTGGCGACGGGTGGTGATTTGCCATAGATATTTCGACTTGTCAGCAAAAACCGCCTCACCGAGGCGCTTAGGTGTTTTCCAGCTTCGGTAAAACACGAAACTAGATTAAAGCCTTATGATGCGAGGACTCGTTTGCGACGTAATTATGCTGATAGAAAGTACCTAAATATACGCAGTATCAAGATAGGCAAAAAGCGAATTAAAACTTGAAAGCGTAATGCGCAAGCGCTTAGAAGCTAGTGATAAACTGCTGGTTATATTGTTGCGGAGTGTGTCCCTATAGTTTCGACGGTCGCAAGGTCGTAAATAATGACTTGGCCCGGGCAAGAGCGCTTAATACAAGCTGCTAAGTACTAAGCAGTATAATAACAGTGTATAATATGTTCGGATCGCGCCCAAGCGGCAAATAACGTCGACAAACGACAAGTTTAATAGTCGGGACGGAATAGAAAGAGAATGTTGAATATGAGGCTCAATCTTTGTCTTGATGACCTATTTGCTTAGGGGAGGGGAGAATAAGCGGTGGAGAGGCTGGACGGTAGACGGGAAGAAGAGAAGAGTTTGGGAGAAGACCCAAGGAGGATTTCGATGGACAGCAGCTACCCTAACCCACGATAGCACCTGCAATATTTAGGTAGATAGAACTAGCATGGGAGTAATATGTGGGGCAAGGAACGAGTGTTCCTAGACCTAGAAGTCGTCTAGGCTAGGTAACTACAGTGTATACGGTAGTATAAGTGGGCCACATAAGACGTGCAGGTAATACGAAGCCCACTGTTCTTTTAATCCAGCCCCAATGTTCCCTATACTTAATTTTCTCACTTTACTCAGCTAAGTTGGACCCTTATTGCTTCTTCGCATCCTAAAATACCCCTACACGCATACATCTCACACAGCTTCGTTGCGATCTTTACAGTATTTGAATTACATAGACGATGCTTTAGGTACTTAGTTAATATGTGTTTCAGCACTTTAACAGCTTGCGGATACCCAAAGAGAAACTTAATTCGAGTCTGTTAGAGCACGTCAACTTAAGCAACATATAAATACGTACGGGTAGCACTCGCACTCGGGTACTCTGAGTTATTTTTCGCTGCTGAAATAGATAAAGTTATTTTCCCTTTTTATCTTCTTCCGTGAGTGGCATATATTTAGAGTATGCGTCGTCATTTGTTGCGGGCGCTTAAATATCCTTCTTTTTTAAGTTTATACCAATTAATGCTAAAATTGCAGTCCTATTGACACTTTTTATTGTTGGGATGTTTGGAGCAAGATTTAACTAGGTATTGCCCGAGATCACGGCGCGGCTAGGAAAGCCGCTGTAAGTAGACAGTACGTTTTAACCTTATTGAAACCAAACTCTGCAATGATGGTTCCTGCAAGGAAGAAGGGGAAGGGTACGAATTAGTTACTTTGCGGAAACCTGGACTAAGGAGCGGGCAAAGTTCCGAAACTCCTACAAATTTGGTCAATCCCCGGTGGTAGCGGCTCGGACGGATTCGCTCTTACCTTGCCGCTTGGCATGGGCGAGCCCCAGAGAGGAGGGTTGCTTGGAAGGCAAGGTACAGGGTTTGAGAAAGGGCGGGTGTGGATGGGTCATATTGCGGCTTGGCATTCGAACCGCACACCCTCCCATGTACATATGTACATTACATACCTAGATACTTCATAGACCCGCACCTGGGCAATGGGGCAATCCTCATTGCGTACTACATATACATACCTAACACATTACCACAATACCACATACCACATACTACATAGTACGTACGTCGCAGACGAGGAGGAAACCCAAGGGGAAATCAATTTAATTTTTTTCTGAAGAACGCTTATCTCTCTGTCGGAGTATTTATCCTCGTCGAAGCTAATCTCACGAAGATGGCTTGACGTACAGGATCGAATTACCCAAGACAGTTAAAACAAAACCATGTCTTAACAAATTCCGACGTTTTGGCTTGACACTTGTCAAACATACAGGCCACAACCACGCACTCGTCCGTAGCGTGCTGACACTCGTTGATATTTTATTATTACGAGTGCGAATTGTAAAACGGACCAGGCATTGCAGAGGTCAGGCAGTGGCCATTTAACGTCGAGGATCCGCGTTCGAGCTCATATTTTGAACCTGTTGTTGGACAGACGTACTTTTAACAGTATTGGTCAACTCGAAACAGTGGGTCACCAACACATCAAGTAACTTGCCATTGCCGAGTTTTCGTCATTGCAAATCATGCGGAAGCTCATATATATCATCCCCGTCCTTGAGCTTATATCTGAATGTCGAATCATGAATAACTACCCAAGGTCAAAACCAGAGACACGCTACCAATATTGACGAGTTTGAATAATCGTGGGTGATGGATGGTAACATCTCAAAGAAAAAAAAAAAAAAAAAACTGGACAAAGGTTTGCGAGGCTATTATGGGTTTTTTTTGTTACCGGATTGTGTCAGCAAGGAAATTGAGGTGGGAATAGCCAAGCGACCAATCTCGTCATCTCCCGAAGATCGAGGGTGAAGAAACACCGACAATGTGGCACCAATTTTTCTCAGATTTGGGGGAAACGAGAAAGATAATACCATGGTGGCCATTCCCGTTGAGGTAGTGTTGTTGTTGGCGCTAACGCGCTTCTAGAAAGCCCACGTGTCATAACAAGAAGGGGCTGGAATCTGTTCGTGACCTTTAAATGCTGTTTGGGGCTTATTACCTACTTTGTCATAGTGTCCCTCCCGAAGAATCCTTCAACCGCGCAACCTTACTAAACTACTTTATTTGTTTCATCACCTCGGGCTTTTCCTCGTCAACTTTACCCTGCTCCGCCTTGGGCCTCCTAACTTACCTACTTGGGTACTAGGTACTACCACATTAAGCAACGGTAGTCGACCCTATCAGAGCCATGTTTCAAGCCTGCTATGAAATCATCGCGCGTACCTGAGTACCTGAGTACCCTGAGTACCCTGAGTGCCTTTCTTAGTCAACACGCTACCCACGCAACCACGCAGCCACGCATTAGGTAGTTTTCGAAAAGCAAGTCGGGGGAGTGGGGTTTAGTAATGGTCCTTGGACAGGATTATCTATTCATGGGGTTCATGAGTCGGGATGTCAGGGTGTCGCTTTTTCGATAATCTACTTAGATTGATTAATCATTTGGAAGATGGCCGGTTGGCTGATCACTACTTGTGTGATCGTCATCGCCAGGCAGTTAAAAGGAAGCTTTCTCCCGCGACCTGCACGCAGTACATAACGCATGCAATATGTGATTGCCCGGCATAAGTGTCCACGGAGTGGGTGTTGGGATCTATCAATGGAGAGGGAGTGGACGGATGATACTGCAGCTATGGTTGCACAATGGGCGAGTTGGTTCGAAGCGCCCCAGGAAAAGAGAGGCAAGTTAATAAAAGAGTGGGAGAAGAGGGGGGAACGGTCGAGGGGGCGTGTCGTAGCCGGTGTGACTTTTCCCATTGCCCATTTATGTACATCCATATACCTACCTAATACCTTACATATGCGGGTTCAATACCGTATTTCGGTCCAACCCTTTATTATTAGTTCAGCCAGATTAAGGCCAGTGGAATGAAGAGTACAAAGGTACGAAGCGCTAGATATGTGTGCTGCATCTCGCGCATATGCAGCCGTTGGTTGCGTGGGCTATTATTCGCCAAGAGAGCAGCGGTCCGTACGGTTGACGTGCCACACCTCCAGATACAGATCACCCTACCACCCGTGTGAATGGAGCTGTCAACCCTGGCTAACCGTCCTGCCTGCTTGCATCGGGGCCCCGGTGGTCTAGTAATGATGATGATGGTGTGCTTTAAAACTCACAGGGTATGTACTTGTCCTGCGTCGCCTAGGCACACCTGGGCTTCTCCTGGCACACCTCCGGATATAAGTCACGTACCGAAGTAGGTAGGTTACCTAGCCCCATGTGTACGTACATAATCTGCAAGCGCCTTTTCATCATGACCGCTCCGCGGGCTGACGATGGTGGCAGCGATTTATTTCGGGACGGCCTAGCATTAAACAAGCAAGCAAGCAAAACCGATCGGCCACGGACTATACTGCCTACATATTGCAGCTGATATGGGGTTAGACCCCTGCTGTTTTGGCATATATATGCATTCCCGCCTCGTTACTTTGCTTAGGCGAGAGTACGAATAGAGCAAGATTTTTCGCCGCATCTCAGTTAGAGAGAACCTCACCAAATCTTCTACCGCATTTGGCGCTTGTATTCCCTCAATCTGCAACTCTAAAGTTGATATTGTGACTTTGCAAATGCTTAGCCAGCCAACGGTTAAAGGGACGACGCTTACCGACCGATGAGCAAGCTCGACCTATAGGTATTGTTCATGAACTATTATGCGAAATAAGCAGATATATAAGCAGATATGTGGACGTTGGTTTGCGGCGTTCGCTTGCTGCTTGCTAGAGAAGGAGGAATGTGGGTTGAAACATGGCCGTCTTTGTTTTAGTATTATTTTAGTAAAGCCCGTGGGTTGGGCAAGGTGGACGGGAAGAGAGGGCGGACTGTCCCAAGTTCCGCTAGCACAGCTGGCGTAGGAGACGGACAGCCAGAGAAAATAGGATTTTTTCGGAGTGTACAGGGGCTTACACGGATCGAAACGTTTTAAAGTACAAGTGTACTGTGGTAAGCACTCTTCATTGCATTGATGTTCTGCATGTTCTGCATTGTACAGCGTAGCTCCCGAAGAGAAAAGCGTGAGATTTGCCGATTTGCACACTCGTTCAAAGTCACATGTAATGGACCTGAATGGCTTCGGGGATAGTGTGCGGTGCGACTCACACTCGAGCGATACGTGTGCACATGTACTCAGCCGATCCGGTTGTACTCAGATGCAGTGGAAACCGATTATGATGAGACAATGTCCAAGGGTGTCAATGTCCAAGGATGTGTACCTGTTTGAGGTTTCCCCAAATTGACGTACGGTATAAGCCACATATTATCCACTATTATTAGGATCCACTCTTGGTGCAACCCGCCCGACTTGATCTAGGCAAGCCACAATGCCACATCTCAGAGCCACGTTACAGGTATTAACCTTTTGCGCTACCTGCAGGTGGGTTTTAGACATCCGTATTTAGACGAATTAGACAGGGTCTAGATTGGGTTTAGCTTAGGTGAGGACTTAAACGCCGTCACTTAGGTACATAGTAACCTACTATAGTACTGACTAAGACAAGAGGATTTCTTCTGTGTTCAACAGTCGTCAACAGTTCCGAAGTCGTCTCATGGTAGTACATGTAGACATATGTATTTATGATATGAGGATATATATATAGGGGGAGGAATTACCCATCATGAATTAAGCAATTTAAAGCTCTCTACTGCCGAATCCACCTCTTGTCTTGTGGGCTTGGTGATTGATATATGTGTAAGACATGGCTTCGGCACAGCCCTAGTTCGTTGAAATATTGGCTAAAGATTGTTTAACGGTTGTTCCCTTTCTTTTGTGGAAACCGCTAATCTACTTAGGCACTTACTATATAAACTAAAGACATAGTATTTGACTCCTAAATAATTATAACTATTATATATATAAGTATATATATTCGCCTACCCCCTTTATTCGTTGTTCTTAAACTTATTGCGAAGCAGGATTCCAGTGGAGCGAGTTTGTACGATACTCTAGGCTATTGTATGCTACGCGACAGCATATATCCGTCTGTGGGTGGTATACTGTAAATCATATACGTGGACAGTATGGTATGTGATGACATATCGTATTACCCAAATGCTAAGCAGTGCTGATATTATATCTATCGTAGAATTGACATATAATGCTGTAAGTCAAGCTCGGTTTATAGTCCTCGACAAAACCAAACGGGAATCTTAACCGTAGCTTGCTGAACAGCCAAACTGAACCCGACAGCTATCCGGCCATCATGTGAACTACACTGCAGCCGGCACCTCGATATTGCTCAATTAGGGATACTTCACTCCCTAAACTCGAAACCCAGATGCCTCATCCTCTAATGCCGACTCCGAACTCGCAAGTGCTCCCAAAAGTAGAAATACACGCGTATTCGGACATAAGGCAAAGGGGGTGTTTCGGGATCCAAACACGAGAGCCCCCCGCCAGCCCCCGCAGAAAATTAAACGCTTTAAGAGTCGCTCTTATCGGTATGATCATGATCAGGATTATAGTTCGTCTCTCCTAACACGGTGGTCGGCTGTGATGTCATCGCAGCCTGAGCGTTCGGCTGCTGATGCGTATGTACCCCCGAGCCGCCTGGCTGGTTAGGAGGTTGTGATTGACTTCGTGAGCCACTACTGGGTCCCGCAGTTGCAGCATGGAGACGTTGGTCAAGGACTTTTAGGGCCAAGGCCCTCCGTCTTTCAGCTTCAGCCCTAACACCTCCATGACCGCTACGTTGTATAAAGTTACCTCCTTGCGCGGCGGATATATCAGCCTGTGAGAAAGGCGTGCATATCCTCATTGCTACCAACAGGTTGAAAATCGGCTCGGTAATCGCGGCAACGAATGGCTTAACTGGTCCCGGGAAGAATTCAGCAAAGGCAAACGTCTCGCTCGCATCCCCGCGCATAGACGCCGGTTGCGAAGAATCAAGGTCTGGGAAAATCGTCTTATAGAATCGTAAATACGTCCAACTAGCAAGGAGACCGAATATGGATAAGAACAAGGAAGCGCTCGTGAGCAACGGAGTCAAAGATAACACGGCAACAATGCCGATGTAGATGAGGGGAAACTTCGGTACGCGCAAAGAGAGAACACCTCGGAAGAGAGTAACGGTATGCGCGGGAACGAGTTGGCTAAAAGCGACAAGAAAGGAGATCTGAAGGGGTATCGTGCCAGCAATAGTTGTCAACCTGAATTTTCTTGTTAGCACTCCTAGCTGCATGTAACAAAATCCTAGGATATCCGGGGAGGAACGGGACTTACGTCCATCTCTCGTTGCGAGTGATAGTGAACAGTGTGACAAGAGTCAGAAAAGTTAAAGTATTGGGTATCAGGGATGCCACAAGTAGAAATTTAGCAAATTCCCTTGAAGACCAAGCTCTCTCCAAGTATTTCCCTCCATGATAAAGGGTCAGACCAGCGATCGCTAATGTAAAGATATTGTTCTCAACTAGAGTAGCCGTTAAGAACGTCCAGGGATAGAATAGCGATAGTTGAGGTATGAGTGTCAGCCATTCGACGACGATCTCAGAATGCGCGGACCACTGGCGGTAGCGCACGGCAGCACTTAAGACGGATTGTAGAAGCAACACCACAAGTACCACTCGGGTGACAGGTGGGATGTTTAGTCGCGGAGGCATGACGGCGGTTTGGATATAGGAATTTGAGCTTCGAGGTAGAGTTTGAGAGATGTCGGTTTTTCGGGGTCGCGTCGAAGCCGCACATCACCTTAGGTACGAGGTTGTGGACTTAACCTAGTTTGGTAACGGCTGATGTGGCCAGTGCTTTTCCCGTCAGCCACGATTCTTAGTAAGCGACCCCTTCCGCAAGGAGAGGTAGCCAAGCTTTAGGTATATTACACTAGATAGGATGGATGCCCTGTGCTTTAAATGGAAAAAACATCAAAATTAACCTTCACGGATGTGCCGCTTCCTGCCTCCGGTCAGGTACCGTAAAAGTACCTAGGTACATATACCATATCAACACGATACGAAACAAAGCTTCAAGCTGTTATTAACATGGCCAAGCTCTTAGATAGACCCTTAGATAAGTCTCTATAGATACTTGCACGCAATATTCATCCATCCATCCGCCTCCGGTTTTACCGATCCGGGAGCGAGAGAGATTCATACGTGTGCGTGACCTGAATAAAGTACCGAGTACCTAAGATAGATTAGCCCCGGCCTCTAGGGCCACGAATTTTCTGCAGGGGAGCAAGGTTCGAAAGGGTTTCGACTGATAAAAGCCGATGATGTGTAACTCGTGGAACCCATAGATTACACGTCCTCCTCATCCTAGTGCAGGCACATGCATACAGGTATGTATGCTGCTGTATGTATGTATATGATTTGCAGCTTCATAATAGGATAATCCATTGAACCATTTAAGAATATTAAGTCTCGTGTGCTTTGGGCGGTAGGTGATGCTACTATTGCGGATTTTGCGGTCATGGTAAAAGGCTTCGAGGAAGTAAAATAGGACTAACTTTCTCTATCTCCTCTTCGCCTGTACTAACCTAGTGTAAGCATCTTTAACTTTTAGCGCTGTCGTATATTTACTATGGTAGGTATTACGGTAGGTATTATGGTAGGGATTGTTGGTGATGCCGGAGAGGCACAATGCTATTTTCAATGCACTAAGCCTCAAGCGGATAAGGCGATTCGCTAGTCGGATGGTAAAGTCTTGAAAGATCGTCTGTTTCTCTCGCCTAAACTTGGTACGCTACGACTTTCTCTGGTACGTACTCTTCTCAGCTCTATGTAGAGGCGGCCGAATCTAAACTTCCTTTATACTTATTACGATATACATGCTTGAAATCTATATAGCTGAAATATAGAATTAGTATTGACCTTCGGATCTATTTACATATATAATAGACAAAAAACTCTTACTATAATGCCGGTATATTTCCTTATTGTGTTCCTATTGCATTGAAGCACGACCGATCTCAGTTTTTTTAGATCCTCTCCGATTGCGAATTTCCGGGTGTACCCCAGCCAAGGTAGCCAAGCCAGGATGACGGATTAATAAAATGATAAACCCTGGCAATTACCTGTGGAGCCGTCTGGAGTTTCGCTGTCGTTTCTATTGTTCAAAGGAAAATTACCTCATAGGCTAAGCCGTCTTGTCTCCTTAGCAGAATAGAGTCTAGCCTCTCCATCCATCCCTCCCACCCGACAAAACACCTGCAGCACCAGGAAACGCCCTACCGCTACCGCGTGGATCATCAACAAGATGTGGTCAAAGAATGACACTGAGACACACTGTATGATGAAAAGAAAGCTACGATGCCGAACCTGATTCGGACAGGGTTTCCATTTAAGTAACATGCAGCAGAGCTATGTATGTATTTTGACAATGCAATTTGATCAAGACTGTTTGCATGGTACTATGTAAAAAATGGGGGTCCTTTTTAAATCCCTTTTGAGGGAGAAAGGGTTCAGAGAGGGTTCGACTAATAAATCGACTTCAGTACATACCTCTAATGTCCAGTCAAAATCTTGCAGCGGAGCAACAGCCCTACCTACACTGTACAATCAAAGTCGCCCCGAAGCAGGCCCCTTGCACTCTCACTCTCAGAGATTTCCAATTCAACTCTCGACCCCGTACGCTGTTATGAGGTAGCTAGGTAAATTAACTACCTAGGCGAGTTAAATGTGTAAGCCGTTTGCGCTGGTTCTACGTTGATAACGCTTCGTTTAGGCGTTTTATTTTAAAGTCGGTCGCCGTCTGTACTTCACTAGGTAGTACATACATAATGTACCTAATATACCTGCATACATCCAATATGTAGATACCTAGGTACATATGTAAGTTGTTTAGGTAGTTCCATACATACCCTGTAGGTACCAAGGTAGGCTGTAGCTCCCCCAACTAGTAGCAACGGCGTGTAGGGTATGTACTTAAGCACTCCGTACTAAGATGGATTTGGCTTGGATCTACTAGGAAGGCAGTACCATAGTAGCTTAGCCCCTGCCCGTGGATGCATCTCAATCATTCAAGGCCTGACAACCAAAATCTCGTTGTCTTCTTTCCTTCACCATCCTCATGAAAAAGAGATCAAAATACCGCCTATCCCCGTACACGGACACCACTATTCGATCTATTAGATATTGTAGCATCATACTCCTTCATATAGCCCCTTGTTTGCGACCATGAAGGAGTATTTAGACTCTGACCGAGTCAATTTCTTGATTTGGAGGTATGTTTTTCTCACTTGGGTATCTCCGTTTTTCTTCACACACCAAGGTGCCTTGTGCCTTTTTCCGTACCCCCGTTACTCCTGTGCCGTCGCTTTCTACCGGGTCATTGACATGAAATCGCAGATATTTAATAGAAGGCAGTACGTGTTTCTCATAACGCCATCGCGCACCTCACACATCTCAAGCTATGCGATGATGTGTGAGTGTGTATGTGTGTGCACACAGCGGTGACGTTGCTATAGACGGCCGCAGTCAAATTAACCTGAGGTTGCAGATTATCGAGAGACAGCCGTCAAGTTCCAAAAAGAGTGGCAGGTCAAGGAACCTCACCGACAGCTACCTTTCGCGCAACATGTCAAAAGTCATGCGCTAGTCAATGTCATAAACAAGGGTCTATTGTATAACTCGTTAGAAAGAGAGCATGCACAATCGCAACAGGTATGTGGATGTAAAAACTGAATTCGCCCTAACTATCTTCTATGTGAGGTGCACTGCGCGCAACAAGTCTCCAACACGGGTTGTGATGGAGTCAAAAAGAAAGAAAAAATCATTTGCTCTAATTTTGTCTAGAATTCGGCCAGATGGGCACTGACAGGTTTCTTCTGCGTAGTTATCCCGTGATGCCACCGCGGCGGCAGTGGCCGAGGCGATGCAACTAGGTATTTTTGGTCCACTGCAACTTGCAGGTCCACCGCTTCACCAGCAGGAGAAACAGCAGCAAACGGAGGAAATGGACCAGGATGACGAGGCAGAAACAGAAACAGTAGCTGCAACAACAACTACGTCCGGTATTGATGCAGAAAACAACCGAAAGCGTCAAATTGAAAGGCAATCACAAACGGCGCTTCTGAATGGCTCCCCAGCTAAGCGACCAAGACTGAGTAATGGGTACGAAAATGGGGTGGATGCAGCCACAACTCCGATGGAACTTGACGGGCAGAACGACGACAACCATGCTTACCCTTCCCCCCAAGAGGGCGAGCAGGCGCCAACACCAACTCCCCGAACTGACGGACCCGACCAGGGCACACAGGTCGACAAAGTCCAGGAATTGGCTACCGAAACCACATTTATCCCCCTAGGCTCTGGTCACGACGATGCGCCAACATCTTCACCTACCACAGCATTGGCAAGAATCAATGGCGAGAACGCGCCTGTGCTACTGCATTGTCAGTGGCATCCCCGAGATCCCACCATCTTGGCGGCTGCTGGAACCGATGCGCTAGCCCGCATCTGGAACGTTTCTCGTGGAGCCACAACCGACCCTGCATTCAATGGTCACGTGAATGGCGCCGTTCCAAGTTTCCACTCCCTAGTCGAAGACGATATCAAGTCTACGGCCACAATTACTGCCATGGCCTGGAATTGGGACGGGTCTACTATTGCTATCGCTACAGACTCGGATTCGAAAGCTCGAATTGACCTCTGGACTTACGAAGGTGCTCATCTACAACGTTTCGAGGTTGCCGAACCTCCCGTCTTTAAATTGCGCTGGAATCCTAATAATACAATTATCTTGGGCATCGCACCAGATAACGGCGGCGCTTTAATAACTATTTATCATGCCTTATCGAATAATACACTGACATATTCCCTCCCACGACACGATCTTGATTCGGAGCCGCTTGATGCTGCATGGATTAGCGAATCCGAGTTTCTAATAGGTGGTGGTGACTTATTAATGGCTTTACGGTGTGCTGATGGGGAAATTGCTGAAATCCGAAAGTTCGACACTCGCGAAGGTGATACCTTGACCCAAGTCCAATTTGACTGGAAGACATCGCTGGTAGCTACTTGTGGGGAGAAGGGTTTTATCGACGTAAGTAGTTCCCTCCAGACGAAATTCGACAGCTTTCTAACGGATGCACTATTAGATCTGGGACAGCAACGGTAAACGGCGTGAGATAGAAGCTCACTACGATGCGGTCACGGCGTTAGCTTGGCAGCCCTTGCAGCAGACGCCCCCGGATGACGAGCGGCTCTTGGCTTCTGGTGGCGAAGACGGGGCTATTTTTATATGGAACGCCCTGGCTCTTAACGGGAAAGCGAAATGTTCCATGACCATGGATTCGCCAATCGTTTCGATGGCGTTTACCCCCGATGGTGCATTTATAGCTGTGGCTACGATCGAGAAGATTTTAATCTGGAAGGTCGGTGACTGCAATATTCCCCGGGCAAGTTGGAGCCGAGCGCCCCATCCTGGTTGGCTTAGCCCACGAATGAACTCCGAGTCGGAGAAGGAGGATGAACATTGTTTAGAATGGGATGTAACAGGTCATAAGCTTGCTTATGGAGTCAACAGCCGGGTAAGTCACAATACTTAATTTATTTAGCCCTAAGCTAACAAAAAAGCCAGCTCGCTATTATCAACTTCCGATGATAGACTACAATTATACCTCTGTTACCTCCACTAGCAAACGCATAGAATCACGCTATATCCCAGTTATCGGTGGGATGATAGCGACTATCATAACGTATCAGGATATATCTGTCGGCTCAAGGCCTCGACTGGTTGCTGATAGCGAAAAGTCGCTACTGAAGGCATACCAATATCATACAGCATTTTCGAGTGCAATAACTAGCTCCCACGAAGCTATGGAATCTATGATCTAGTACCGCAGGGTCCAAATACCACTGGTAACGATTTGGGGAAATCAAGGACAGCCGTTCTAGGTTGTGAAACGAATCGTCGCGATAGGTGTCATGGAGCTACTACGGGGACTGTCATTACTGATTATTATGACAAAAACGAGGAGAAGACTCCTGGGTATCGAATCGGCATGTCTGGCTATCTTGGAGGCGGCGAGGCGTTATTATCATATAGCTAGGAGCATTGGGGTGAGGCATTTTTCCAGGGTATACATAAGCCAACGGATTGTCCTTTTTTGTATAAGCACTGCACCCGGCATCCACAGCGAATCCGTGTTAGCGTACGAACTGTGAGAGTCATGTCAGATAATTCTATTATGTCGTTCAAACCTAGCCTAGGTCAGCTCTACGACTTCCATCTCAACAATGTGAAGGTGTGCTTTGCAAACGCGTATTTTCCCTGACCATCCCACTTCCCTTCTGACAAGCTAACCTCTTCCTTGCCCTCTTTATTCGTCGAACTGACCTGAGATCCAGACACGGTATATACAGACACATCGGCACCAACACCCTTTAGCTGGACGGCGAAGTCCTCCGTCTCGCTGATGTTGACAACGGCTAGGTTTACGTAGCCATCGTCCCCAAGAGCGGCACTAACATCGAGCCACGGCGCACCCGTCTCGCCCAGCGTCCCTTGTAACCAAGCCGGCGTCGTCTCCCCCTCGTAGGCGCCGGACCGCACGTGCGTCGCAACAGTCCAGCCGCGCATATACTTACTAAACAGCAGCAGCGGCCACCACGTAGCCTGGCGCACGACGCCATGCTCGTGCGTCATAAGCGGGCTGATAACGTTAACCGTCTGCGCAATGTTCGCCATGCCCACGTACTTGCTCTGCCGCACGAACACGTTCAGCCACACCCCGACGGCCAGCGCGTCGGATAGCGTGTACTGCTCCTCGGCGCCCTTGTCGCCCGGCGCGCGCTCCGGGTCCCACACGTTCCACTCGTCGAAGCAGATGCGCGTGGGCGGCTTCGCGGGAGAGACTCTGTTCTCGATGCGCGCGAGATCGATCAGCGAGGCGGTGATCTGGATGGCGCGCTCGGCGGCCAGGGGCGCCGTGGCGTTGTGCAGGTGCTTGCTCGACGCCGTGTATATGTGGATGCTGTGCATGTCGACCCAGCCGACGCACTCGTGCAAGACGTAGTGGTCCCAGGAGCTCTGGCCGTCCTGGCCGCAGAGGACGAGCTCGATGCTCGGGTCGAGGAGACGCAGGGCTTTGGCCCATTGCACGGCCTTCTTGGCGTAGTCTTCCTTGGTCATCTGCTCGACCTGCCAGGGGCCCCAGACCTCGTTGCCGAGGGCCCAGTACTTGACGCGGTAGGGGTCGGGGTGGCCGTTGGCGCGGCGCAGGTTCGCGTAGTACGTGTCGCGGGTGCCGTTGCAGTACTCGAGCCAGGCGAGGGCCTCGTCGAGGGTGCCGGTGCCCAAGTTGAGGCATAGGTAGGGCTCTACGCGGCGGGGCCTGCCGGCGCCGAGCTTGGCGAGCCAGCGCATGAAGTCGTCGGTGCCGAACTGGTTGGTCTCGGTGCCGAGCCAGGCTAGTTCCGGGCGGGAGGGCCGCTTTTCGCGGGGCCCGACGCCGTCCTGCCAGTGGTACGTGGCGACGAAGTTGCCGCCTGGGTACCGCACTACCGGGATGTCGATCTCGCGGAGAGCCGAGAGCACGTCTGTCCGGAAGCCGTCCTCGTCGGATAGCGGGTTGGATGGGTCGTAGATACCTCCGTAGATGCAGCGGCCCATGTGTCTTAGTTTTTCAGTTGTTAGCCATGTTGTTTGTTGTTATATACCGAATATGAATGTCCCTTACTCGGTAAAGCCGCCATATGTCATAGGATCTATCTTAGACAGGCGCTTGGCTGCGTCTACCTCGATGAGGGGAGTTTCATCTCCGGCGATCTTGGTGAAGGTGGTCATTATGGTTTATTCGTTTGTCTGTTGGGATATTGTTCCCCTTTTTCCTTTTTGACGGCCTCAGACTCAGAGTATAGGAGAAAGGGTCTTAAGAACAAACATCCTCTCCTCTCCAGTCCGGGTTCACTTGCTATTCATATTGTCGTTGGGCTCTCCGCTACGCGCCTCTCCCCTCACGTATCAGGGTCCAGCGGAGACCGGAGCGGGTACGGGAAAGTTGTCCCATTCGGGAGAATCTTGCCCGTGGGAGTCCCGATTGGTGCGCATAATGAGGCGCGACAAGGAGTTTGTTTGATCCCGCGGCTCAGCTCAGCTTTGAAGGAGGTCAGAATGGGAAATCAATAGTTTATTATAGATTTTCCGGGATGTTAGATATTAGGTAGTTACACTCCCAAGGTGATACTTGGATGAGATAGTTGGATGAGATGAACATTTCTTATAGTTAAGGTGAATAGGGTAGGTACTTATATACATTATGTAACTACATACATGCACAGGTTACTAATGTATTCAACTATTGAAACTCGGCTCGCTCCTTGTCAATCCCAATCCCAGATCAGATCGGTCAGTACTCACGTTACCCCGCGGCTACCTAAGATACCTTTTCCCCAAGTACCAAATTATGTACGTCAACTTACCTGCCCCCACATCAAACCCGCAGCACGTACCCGGCACCGCGGGAAGGAACTACTACAGTATCTGGCTTAGGTTTAGATAAGTGTGAAAGTGTGATGTATATGTCTTAGGTAAATATTAGACGCCGGGGCCAACTGCCAACTCGCTACACACTTACTCGCTACTCGCTACCAGCTAACCTACTTGTTACTCGCTATTTGCTACTTCATTACACTATGTACATGCATACATACATCCTTACCTTACCTTACTTACAACCACCTTACTTACGACTTAATCAATTAACCCTCGACATCCCCCTTTCCCCCCATAAAACCACCCTCATTGGGTCAAGCTCCTCGACCACTTATCACAAACTAAACCGTCTTATACATACCTACGTACCTAGTAGTTAATATATTAGGTACATATATACAAAAACCGCAAACCGCCTACATTACCTACCTACTACTACTGACCGACGACACATTTCCAGCATACCGAGACAAGGAACAGAAACGCACATTAGCTTCGCCAGGGCCGCCCCGGTTTCCCAAGAAAAAAAATTAAAAAAAATATCCACCAATACATACATACATACATACATAGGCCTATATTCCGAGTCCAGAGCAGTGGGGGACTAAAGCATTCTCGTCTAGTCTAGTCTGGTCTGGTCTGGTCTAGTTTAGTCTTCTAATCTAATCTAATAATGAGCAATCACCACGTTCCCACCGGCGGCTACACCCCTGGCGGAGCCGTGGGAGTGGGAGTGGGAGTTGGAATTGGAATTGGAGCTGGAGCTGGAGTCCCGGACGACGAGTTCACGGCCGAGATGCGGGACCGACAGGCTCGGGGGAAGGATCCGTACGAGTCATCCGATGCTAGTAGCGATTGGGGTCTCGAGGGGAATAGGAAGTATCGGGCTGGAGGGTATGTTTTCTCTTATCTTATTTACTTACTTACCTAGTGACACTTACTCCTCTCCCCTTTGCTCGTATACGTCACTCGAGAATTCGTACAACTATATACACACACATACATACATATATAGAATACAAACTAACACACCCGTCTCAACTCCAGCGGCAAAGACGAGCCCTACGCCGTACTCGAGCGCCGCCGCGTAGCCGCCCAAGTTCTAGATAGCCCGGAACTACTAATGATGGCAGCGCAGCGGGACAACGAGGTATTCCCCCCCTTTCCTTCTTTCTTACAACCCCTATTTCCTCCCTACCATTGTAAAGACTACCAGTATTCACATCCCCTGTGCTCCGGTTGTACTCTTGCATCCCAGTACCATTTCCTTTCCTAGGTTCTTTCTCTCAGTTTTTACTTCCGCTCCCTTACGTCCCAGTCTCGTGTATTTATTCGCCCCCCCTAACAAGAAACACCCAGAGCATACCGGCTACCCGGCTCCGCTACACCCGCATGCTATGCGGTTTCGAGGAGCCGCCGCAGCCGCAGTCCGCGCGCAAGAAGTCGCACCGCAGCGGCGGTAGTGATTCCTCGCGCGCGCCGGGAGGCTCGACGCCTGGTCGTTCGAGTAGGAAGGAGGCTCGGTGAAGCAGCATGGGCGGTTAGGTTGGCGGCGGCGGTAGAGAAGATCGAAGGGGGGGGGGGGGGGGCGGTGTCTAATTCGATTGTTTGGATAGTTGGGCGTTGCCTGTGTCTGTTGGATTATGATGAGATCTATTAGCTCGACGGGAAGAAATCCGTGGACCCTACATTATATACCTACCTACCTACCTAGTTAGAGGGTGAAAGTTAACAAAAGTAATAAAAGGGGAAAGAAAGGGGGGCGTTATGATGTAGGCACAACGGCGTCGAGAAAATATGGGTTGTCATCTCCTCGAGCAACTATATCTACCTACATATAATATATCACCGGTGAGGAATAGACAACATTTATCCCCGAGGCATTGGGCATTGGGCAGCCAGAATCTTAGCGTAGACGCACGGGGTACCCAGGGAACGGGCCATCTGTGAAGTCTTACTACCATTAGTTACCAAGTACGATAGATTCTTTTTTTAAGTGCGTTCTCCGGGAAAAGCAAAATACCAAGTAAAATCGTCGCCGAATCTGTATAAGTATTAAGATCTACGGCATTACAGAAAGCCTTTACAATAGGAAAGCATATAGAGATGTAGAGAGATATAGAGACAGGACCGGGGGCTTATAGTGTATGTTTATTTGATCCTGGTCATAAGTGTTCGTCATCCAGGGCCGTAGTATTTAACCAAACCCGGGTTCCTCCTCTTCTATCCTTTCCAGAAGCCAAAATTCTGCTGAAATCCAAGCTGATTCGCTTGCTCCCCACAACAGATAATTCCTAGTCCCAACCCAATATGCCAACTAGGTAAGTAAGAACTATAGACCTATACCTGTACATATATACCTAAAAATAATGGTCTCCGATGCTATCCAAACACCAAAAAAATAAGTCCCGAGTTTCGTGGTTGTAAGTACAGTATATGTACCTCAACTAAATGCATGCTCGGCCTAGAACGCCTGAAACACCGCAATATGATAACCCTGTGAATACCCTCTACTTATGATGCCCTACAACTTCTCGGATTTCCCGGTTGCCAGCCTAGGTTCTCCCAACCCGAGCGGCTACGCGTACCGCGTTGTAGGTGCTCTGGGCGCCGCCCACTGATTTTCGCCTTGCCAGGATTGTTGCTGTTGTTGTTGCGGCGGACCTCGATTGTTTCTTCCCGGGGCTGCTGGGGGTGGACGGGAGACTGGATTCGCAACCCATGCACCGCCGGTACCACCAACCCAGCTACTATTCGGTTGAACTGTCTTGGCTATCTTTCTTCTCCGTGCCCTACGTCGGCAAGATGAAAATATACAACATAATATGCAGAGTACGACGAGGCCACCAACGGCTGAGACGACGGGGATGATAATGTTCTTGTTGTCGTTGAAAAAGCTTCCCACCTGGTCGGTGAAGTTGGACCCCTTACATTGTCCGTTATCGCATTTCCCTCCACCTTGGCAAGGAGTACCGTCTAGGAAGTGCTGCTGCATATCATAGCAGGCGTTTGGCCCGAGCTGAGATGAAGCGCACCGAAGTTGACAGGTCTGCGAGTCACAAGCTGACGTGTCGTTATTATTAGTCAACGAACCCACTAACGTCCGGCATTGTAAATCACGAGAAGTGCACTGTCCGGAGGCGCAAGTCAAGCCATCACCACTGGCACCGCAGGCTTGACCATCTGCTGCTTTGACATCGGCAGGACACGTCCCAGAATTACCACTGCAGGTCTCCTCGGGGTCACATGAACCGGTGCTGTCTCTACAAACCGACCCCGACGATTTGAATTGACATTCGGCCGTACAACAGTCTTCGTTGGTCGGATCACATACGGCGTTGGTTTTGAATCGACAGGTTCCTGGATCGCAACAGCTGTTATTGGCGCATCCCTCTTCACCTCCACAATCGCAGTCCTCTCCTGCCTCCACGATGCCATTACCACATTGACTTGGTGAGATCGTAACGACGTTTTTATTGTTTGTCAAACAGCTTGACCTTACACTATTCCGACCCATGGCGGAGCAAATATTGCCAATAGTGCAAGGGGAGAATTGCGTAGCACGGTCAGAAGTAGACGGGTTCATAATGTAAGCTCCATTAGCATTACA
This sequence comes from Daldinia vernicosa, assembly GCF_022497035.1. Lineage (NCBI taxonomy): Eukaryota > Fungi > Ascomycota > Sordariomycetes > Xylariales > Hypoxylaceae > Daldinia > Daldinia vernicosa. The sequence continues at coordinate 1,147,051 of NW_025953918.1, forward strand.
GGTAGAACTACTAAGTGGACAACACTTCTGCATCGAAACCGTGCCGTCCGAGCATGTGTCGGGAACACAATCATGGAAAGCACCAAACGTGTGACCTGATTCGTGCGCAAATACCTGCCATTCGGTCGAGGTTCGAACGACGACGTTGGCTCCCGCGATCGTTTCATTCCCTCCGCTCGAGCCTGATGCTTGGGTTCCCGCTCCTTGGGCGCATAGCTGTCCTAGCCATGCTAATCCCACAGCCGCATCGGTATTACACGTACTCATTAACGTCCAGTAGGCATTGGTGTCGTTGAACCGGCCTCGCCACTCGGAAAATAAGTTGAGTCGATTCGTAATCGTGACACTATCACTACAGGCGACGTTCCATTTGGCACTATCCGGAGGAGTTCCCGGACATGTCGCATCGCTGATGGTTAGATTCTGGATACCAACGGAGATATTGAATGAACTCTCGAATAGCGCTGAGGCTGAGCTAACCTGCTGAACGATATGGGAACGCACGTCACTCTTATTAGCGAACTGCGCTGTGTACGTGCAGTCGGCTGCAATTCCGACCAAGGCAATCCTGCGGGTAGTAGGACAACCCTGAGTAGACCCAATACTCTGAGCAAGATTGACACCAGCACCGTTCCCAGTAGTCGTCCCGTCGATCTCGTCTCGGCCGAAAAGGCTATTTGCATCTACCGCCGACATATCACGGAGATCCAGGCCCCGGTGCACGGGGTGCTCGTCCTCGTTATTGAAGTTAAGCATATCAGACGAGCACGAGTTTTCACCGAGCCCGCGCTTTAATTCCGAAACATCGTAACTCGATTTAATGTCCGAATCCCTCCAAACGACCATGTACTCGTCGTCGGCAAAATCCGCACTGGGATCATCTTCGTGTTGTGTTTGTTTGTAGTTAGAGACCGTTTGGATGTGGTGATGGTTCCCGTTGACCCGAAATGTTCCCTCGAATATCGGCCTCGGACCATCTCGATAGACGGTTATCCTCGCCCAGCCGGAATTGATCCATTCGGAATGATGCGGGTGTTGTACGAAGGCGTGGCCCTTGAACACCTTGTGGTCGGTCCTTTGTATCTTCTCCTCCGTTACGGACCCGTCAGGGCTAAGATAGCGTACCACTGCCGAATCTGAAAGCACATCGAGGTTAGGTTCCAAGGATATCCGGATCTTGTCTTTCTCGTCGTGTAGTAGGAATGTGAGATCAAATGAAGCATAAGCGTGTACTCGATTGGAGGCGGTATGGATTACGGGGTTATCAAGCCGACTAATATAATTCAAGGCATTTCGTTTAACGGAATGGGCAAGTGAGGAATGCGATAGCGCTGATAGAACGACGGCCGCAGCCTTGAGAATACCGCGCATGATCGAATGAATGGGTGAAGCCCTGCTCCGAGGACGATTGCTTGTTCTCAAGACCCCATGCGCCGGCGCAATACTAACAAGCTGTCGCCACGGGCGTCTCGAAATCGAATATTAAAAATATATAAAAAAAAACACTAGGGAATTATCGTTGTAGTTGGCAAATCGACGAAAGAACAACAATTGGAGTGATTCAATGCTTCAACGGGCATCAAACGTGTATTAAGATTTCCAAGGAGAAAGCGGAACCAGAATGAAACGAGCGACAGATGCCGTAGGTGCCGATGCCAAGTGAATTACACGCAATAAGGACGAACTAGATAGGCTCGGCGGCGTGCTGAGGAGGCTTGGTCTTGGTAATGTTCTAGAGGGGCTAGGATCTTCGTCGGGCTGAACTTGGTTTTTTTTTTTTGTTCGGTGCTCACAAATCCCCGTATATATCAATCGCTAAAAAACAAACGATGATTTTGCTGACCAAGAAATCTGGGGAAATGATTAGAGCCAGAGCTGACCACGGCCGATAGGAAAGAAGGAAAGTAAAGAAAGACGACGTTCAAAATGTTTCAATCGCAGAAAAAGGGCGAAACGAAAAAAAGAGGGTGGGATTATGGGAGATGTGGCTGCGCAAAAAGTCCTTGGCCTTGGGGGATGCTGGCTATGTGAAGGGATGGGGCAAAGAATAGACTTTGGAATAGTTACATTAGATAGCTTAGAGCCAATGGCAGTCATGTATGTATTAATTCGATAGGTATTGCTGTATGGTAAAGGGCAAGAGAGACTGTCCCTGAAGCGGGGAAACTGCTACTTACCTGCATGTACGCACAAAGGTAGGTACGGATCCGGATGTGGTGTAAGTGTAAGTATGTGCGTTACCTATTATATAAGATCCGGGGTTCCTCTTCACGTATCGTATTCCGTACAACGCCGACAACAATTGGTCGATCCTCTTTCCGCGTCTAAACCTCAAAAAAAGTTACTTCAATACGAGAATAGAGGATATAAGTGGTCGAATTCGTTATCAACGTTCATACATACATACCTACCTAGGTACGGATAATCAATAGCCTACAGAATATACTGTATTAAGTAAACCATAACTAGGTACCCATACATATGCTCGACGTCACGGCAACTTACCAGATTTAAATTGCCAACCAAGTATCGAAGCGGCGAAGCAATCCCGGCTCACCTGTATATATTACTATTTATACGAATTACTCCGCGAGCATCCTGTAGGGGTGTTTCAGGAATCTACCCGGACAAGCCCTGTGAATTAAAATACCACGTAGGTTAGGTACATAATTCCTGTTGTGCTTGCAATTGGAAACGCTGTTTATATTGAGCGTAAGGCCGTGTCGTTTAGGATGTTGTTTCTGTTCAACTAAACCCCTGGTCGGACCGAGCCGTGTACTACGTGTAGACGGACGGTATAAACCATAGCTACGCCCCTAACAAACCACTAGTTCCGGCAACGACGGCATCAGCCACTCCTACCCGCCAATGTAGGTTATCTCCGTGCTTTGCGTTATAGGGATCGGCTCTTCGTTACCTTCCCGAGGCCGTAAATCCGTCTATATCTCTTGTTGGCACTTCTGCCAAGAAACTGGCTTGCGAAGCTCACTTCGAATTAAGACTTTGCGTGACGCGTCCTCCCGTATTATCTTTTTATATACGCTGTTATTTCTTCATCGCCGTTATAATGTTACCAATCATAGGCATTTCCGCAGCGTGTCTAAGGCGGTCTTGAGCTGTGCCTCCTTCCTACGGATATCTACCTACGGACGTAACGGAACTGGATTCGTGCAACGTGTATTTTAGTATTATAGGTAGTAATGTAGCTAATGAGCCAGTTAACGCCCCTTTTACGTACTGCTCATTGGGTGAAGAACTGCAAAGTATACTTTGCAAGAATGCAATTAGCTAGTATCAACTATTGTGTTGATACGCCGCCTATACACAGAGCTAGTTTCAGCTATTTGTTGACGGGGTTGTCCAACTGCGATGCCCAATGCTGGGTAACATTCGTTGAAACTGGAACGTCGAATCATCCAACTCATGGTCGTATCAGTGCCACGACACCGGGAGCACAAACTCAACCGCTAAAACATCGCTATCACTAGTTGGATCTTATACGCTCCAAAATCTCCCGCATATTAATGGTATCAGAATTCGAAAAAAGGAAGCTGAAGCCTTTATATGCTTCACTTTCTCTTTGCCTCGTGTACGATGGTGATGATCTTCGCAACTATTGAGGGGTCGGAAAGCTATTACGGGATTAGAAGGCATTCTAGTAGAGAAGAATGAGAAGATACTTACTGTTGTTACATCACCAAGCTGGTCTTCCTCGCCAGCTAGAATCTTTCTCAAGATACGGCGCATAATCTTGCCACTTCGGGTCTTCGGCAGATCGGGCACTATGAAAACTGCCTTAGGTGCGGCAAACGGTCCGATACTCTTCCTTACCTGCAGGATGAATTCTTTTCGTAACGCATCCGATGACTCATTGCCGTTCTTGATAGCCACAAACGCGTTAACCGCTTGTCCAGTAAGTTCGTCAGCAACACCAACAACGGCAGCCTCAGCTACAGAATGGTGCTCGATCAGGGCAGCCTCAATTTCTGCGGTCGACAGACGGTGTCCACTAACGTTGACCACATCGTCTACTCGTCCTCGGATCCAGTAGAAGCCCTCGTGGTCACGACCAGCTCCGTCACCGGTGAACTTCAATTGGTTAGTAACCCGAGAAGCACAGTTAGAATCTGTATACTTACGTAGTAGCCCTTGTAGACATTTAGGTACGTATCCATATATCTCTTGTGCGCACCCCAGACGGTGCGGGCCATGCTAGGCCAAGGCTGCTTGAAGGCCAGAACACCCTCAACGTCGTTCCCGTGTATCTCCTCGCCGGAGATGGGGTCGATGATGGCAGGTTCTATGCCGAAGAAAGGCAGAGAAGCACTGCCCGGCTTCGTCGGTGTTACTCCTGCCAGGGGAGTTATGACATTCGATCCAGTTTCGGTTTGCCAGTAGGTCTGTCCTATTAGAACACATTCCTTCAAAGACGAGAGGATTGAACTTACATCAACAATCTGTGCCTCCTCCTTGCCTACGACTTCGAAATACCACTTCCAAACCTCAGCCGCGATAGGCTCACCTACCGATCCGAGTACTCTCAACTTCGGCATGTGAGCCTTGACGTAATCGTCACCAGCACGCTTCAACAGTCTCAAAGCAGTCGGTGCGACATAGAATTGGGTGACTCCGTGCTTCTCGATAATTTCCCAGTATCTCGAAAAGTTCGGGTAGGCCGGAGTGCCCTCGAAGACGACCGTAGATATACCGAGAAGAAGAGGTGCGTAGACGACGTATGTGTGGCCGGTAATCCAACCGACATCTCCACCGCAGAAATACCGATCTCCATCATGAATGTCGAATACATATTTGCCAGTCAGCGCGGCACCGAGCAGATATCCAGCAGTGGTGTGCATAACACCCTTTGGCTTGCCGGTCGAACCCGATGTGTATAGTAGGAAGAGGGGATCCTCGGAGTTCATTACTTCAGGGGGAATGTATGATGGCCATTTCTCGACCTCCTCGTGCCACCACAGATCGCGACCCGGAGTCCAGGGAATATCAGCGCCGGTGCGCTTGTAAACCAGAACGCCAGTTACATCGGGGCATTGCTTGAGCGCATCGTCAACTATCTTCTTGGTGCCGATCAGCTTGCCACCTCGTTTTCCTTCGTCTGTGGTAATCACCACTTTGGATTGGGCGTCGATAACACGGTCACGTAGGGAGTCGGCCGAGAAACCAGCAAACACGACGGAGTGGATAGCGCCGATACGTGTGACTGCAAGGAAAGCAATGACGGCCTCCGGAATCATTGGTAGGTAGATAGCGACTGTATCGCCTTTTCTAACACCCATCTTTTTTAGGACATGTGCGACTCTGCTAACCTCACGAAGAAGCTCGCTATAAGTTACATTTCGGCCTTCGTGAGGTTCGTCTGCCTCGTAGATGAGCGCGACCCTGTTGGGGTCCTTGAATGCATGTCGATCGACGAGGTTGTAAGAAGCGTTGAGTTGACCCTCGACGAACCAGGCAACATCTCCGTTAGCTAGGGATCCAGTGCGAACGGTCTCGAAATCTCGCTGCCATGTCAACAACTCCCTAGCTTTCCTGCTGAAGAACTTCTCGGGCTCGGTGATGGACTCTTTGTATAACTGTTGGTAATGCTCAATACCTATATGCGCATTAGAAAAGAGGTCTAGTTTTTTATTTCTCACGTAGTTTATAGTTTAGCCTTACTATCGAGATGAGGTTTACTAGGATGCTCTAGTAACCAAGTTAGCTTCATTTATGATTTGCGCATTGAACCTAGTCCCATAAATAGGGGTCTATCTCACTTTCGAGCATCTTTGCCGGGGGGTCTATTCAAGCTCCAGTTAGCATTGTGGTCTAAGAGGTCACAAATACGGCTGGGGAAAGCTCACGATAGGTGTCAACCAGATGGGCCTCGGCGACCACCGGCGACTTGGTTTGCTCGCCCATGATGATGGCGGGGTGGTGGCGGCGTAGTGGTGACAGTAATGGTTTAGTTGTAGACAGTGATGGTTTACTGCGGGGTACTAAATCACGAAAAAGTCTGTTGGGAGTAGCAAAGGCCAATGTCTAGATATTTAGAAGGGGATATTGTTTCAAGGTTATATAGGGAATAGGGAATAGTTGAACCACTACAGCTTCGTGCAAGGTTAAGAGAGTAAGGAAGAAAGAACGAAGAACAAATCACGAACGGGTAGATCTAAGTATCGGTGACGAGGGCGAGGCACTTTTTGTATCACGCCAAATTTATTAGGAGAATATTGAAATGAGAAAGGCGCGGGACGTAGCAAGCAAAGCGCATTGAGGTATAGTGCGCCCACATATGCAGTTCCAGGTACAGCAGGTAGCACGGAAAGTACAGATAGCTACTTCCGTGGTCCCGGTAACTTATGTACGTTAGCTGGTTAGGTAGATATAGGTAGGCATAGGTAGGCAAAGCTAGTTAGTTAACGTATTAGCCTCTAAAAGCCTCTAAAAAGCCTCTAAGACGTGACTTTACTAGTCAAGTTAATCAAGCTAGTCAAGTCGAGCCTTGCTAATCCGATACCAGATGCACTTGACTGGACTTCGTTGGGGATTCGCCGACCCGGACCGGGGTCTGCTATACTGTAGTAAGGACCATAAAGGACTATGTGGGTCTATTATCTCTTCCGCTCGACCGTTCGACCGCATGGTGCCTATGTATCGTACCTTTAATCCCCGTCTTTTCTCCATTCTGGACTATTTGACCGTTGACGGAACCTTCCAACGCCAACACTTAGTTGCGATGCCCAGACTCCAGAGCGCTAGAGCGCCTCAGTTCTTTGCTCGCGGGTTTAGAACATGAAAACGAGCATTCACCTGACTCTCGACGCACGCAGGCTGGTAATTGATCTCACACCCTCCTTAACTTGCTATGTACCCTACTACGTAGCAATATGTAAGAATGGGTAGGATAGGTAGGCTAGCTGAAGCTCTAGGCCGCAGTTCCCTTTGGACCGGGTTTTGTTGTTGGACATGTTGGGGACCTACATACTCGATAGATTACCTACCTAGGTATTTGATAGTTTTCCCGAGCTAACAAACATCATCTACCAGCGAAGTCGGATGGACATGTAACCTATCGTAATCCATCTCTCTCATAGCGAGACCGCACCGTGGGATTTATGGGATTTATGGATCTTTACCGGGACTATGGGGCGATATTTAAAGGTGAAGGGTAATAGCGTCGCAACAGCGTCCCGGACGATATTATCAGTACGCCGACAGGGCTGATCCCCCTTCTGCAAGGTTGGCCGGATCTAGACGGGGGAGTTATGCAGGTGAGAAGCTCAATATTTGTCCCGGTCCAACGGGGGCAGCTGTTGTACTTTATTGGCACTTATGAGACGAGAGATTCATAGCTTACTTTTTAGGCCCGCGTGGCTGTTATTGCTAGCGCAGATGGAAATATGTATGTAGGGAACCAACATGTCACTTGATGTAACCAAGGGTTGTAGAGTGGTATCGACAAGTATAGAATGTACAAACCTCCACGTCTTCGGTGTCGTGATATCGGCTCTAGTATACTGGATGGTAATAACTTCTGTAATCCTATTAGTCAAGACCTTGCTCACCTTGCACACTAAATCCCAATAACGAGGGACCGGCAAGAACTCTAAACGGCCTCATCCCTCGTCCTCTTGCCCCTCAACCCCGCGTTCACCTCTCAAACTAAACCAAGCCCTTGCAGCCAAGCGTACGCTAATATTCGTCACTGGGAATACCTCCGCAGCTCCGTTGCCCTCGTGCCCATTTAGAAGGATTCAATTTCCGCTGCTTACATATATGAATACATGTCATTTGAGTATCATCTACCCTTCAATAGGGTGTGGCGATGGACCATTCGTTTGTCATGGAAGATAAAGATATCTCCTGAATTCTCGATCTGGATCCTACCTAAACAAAAACAAAAACACTTAGTTACCTTGAACCCTGGTGGTCTACTTCATACACATATCGCAATGGCGTCACCTTTTGCCAAGCTTCCCTCCGCCCTTGTCTAGAGCTCGATTTTTTGTTGACGAGAGTGTGGGGAAAGCTAGCCAGTACTCTTTCTTCCCCGGTTAGCCATGTGAGATATGGCTTGGCGATATAGTCATTATCGTAAAAGGCGAGCTAGCTACTATCTTTCCCCGGGATGTTCTCACTTACACTATGACCGTGGAGAAGCCTTCCTTAGGTAGTCCTGGAAACTACATCATGCCATCCACGTTCTTCCGAGATAGGTGTGTTGCGATAAGATCTATTGACATGTCCCTAACCGAGGTAGAGTTATGCGACTCGTGTGGTCTACGGTTGTATTTATGCGACCTCAGAGCCTCACGTCCGACGGCCGTTCCGTCCGCTTGGTATTTAAGTCGCTTGCATTCGGCTTTTTTAAACATGGTCATTGCCGGATCTTACCATCCGGGCGATGACATCTTATGCGGGCCGGGACCAACTCGGCCTTTCGGAAAGACGACGTTCAACAACCTTTCCCGAACTATCGGCTAATAAAAGGGATGTTGAATCGGCTTTATATTCTTCTAACCGCGGTCTTCGGACGTCTAATCCGGTAAGCCTATTAGATTTCAGTGTAGATCGGAGTCTATCTCATCATCGCGAAATACACTACAGTTACTTTTCGGGGTAGCTCCACCGCACCATAGTTATAAAACCATCCGTTACTCCATAAGCTCCGGGCAGTCCAAATATGCCATCCTTCTACCAAGTAGTGGGACTAACTCACATATCCATGCTCATTAAATACATCTCGATTATCCGCATAAACTTCGCTACAAAGGCCTCCAGGTGGAATATCACCTTGGTTCCTGTTCTTATCCTATGCTCGTAGAAGGCAGACCACTTAATGACTTCATACTTCAAGTCGTCGTCGATCATAGGAATTAGCTTGAAAGTCAGCGTCTTAAGTATCGTCGTAGGAGGTATGCAATGCGTGAGCAGATCGTATAACTTTGATCGGACTTGCAAGATACGGGCCGGTGAGTGTTCCTCCATAATCTCCTTAGCTATTTGTGCTATTAATGCCTCCCAATCCGGCGGCGGAATGGGCGTATCATCTGTAACTTTCTCGCTATGATTGGTTAGTTGGGTCGTGACATGAGCAGGACGAGATACATACTTTTGAGCATGTACGGCCTCGTACATTAACAATGCTCTTCTGAGATTACGTCCGCTCTCTTCGGCAATCCTCTTATGAAGCCCCGCCACAACAGGCCATCCCTCTTTCTTAGCCGAATCTGCCAGGACATTCGCAATCTCGTCGACCGTTGGGGCTGCGACCCGCACGAGGAGCGTTCGACTTCGAATGGGCGCAATGATATTGGCTGTGCTGTTGGCGAGTAATATTAGTCGTAGATTTGGACTGTATTTCTCCATCGTCCTTCTCAAAGCTGCCTGAGCATCTCGGGTCAGGTGGTCAGCCTCATTTATGACAACGACTTTAAACTTCTGTTTGGCTGATTGATCGACTTGTTGAGTCTGGGCGACCTCTTTTAGTAGGTCTTGGACGACAACTCGGTCATAGGTTCCGACATCTGACGGTGTGATTTCGAGGTGGTAAACAGAGGCGACGATGTTGAATTCTAATTTGCGGTTGCTGGTAGTCTGGAAGACACGGGCGTCGATCTTGATCTTTTCGACTCCAGGGCCGTAGAGCTCCTTTAGAGTCGCGACAATGCGAGTCTTTTTACCCGCACCGGAAGGCCCATATACGAGGAGGTGAGGGAAGTCGCCGCTTTGAGCCTATGATAGAGATTACTAGGTTAGAGGTGAAGAACCACGCAAAATCGGGACTACGTACCAAAGAACGAAGCCTCTCTGATAACTCAGAGTGGTACGTTAAAGAATCGAGAGACCGAGGACGATGTTTGTCGACTATAAGTGCCATATTCACGATTATTCTGTACGTTTGTCGAGTGATAGTGGAGTTGTGTTAAACGGGCTTAAATGTTACAAGGACATTATTCGCAAGTGTCAACTTGAAGCTATCAAAATGCGGATACGGATTATATGCTGCCAAGGATTCGAGACGCGTTAATTGACTTTCTAACGCGTTTGTCTTTTTTCCGTCAGTGACCACTAATGCCTGCAGTTTTTGGGGAGAAGTGGCGCTAAGACATTATTATGTGGGGCATATGTATGTATTATGTAAACTAGCATTTACTTGACTAAGCCCGGTATACGAAGACGGGATCCCCGATGAGGGGTCTTTAGGTAGTGCCCCTCACCGTTGAACTAGTACCTCGAATACTCACTTGGTCTGTATTTAGTTTGCGTACCAGGTAACTATAAGCCAGTCAAATAAGTGCGTAAGTCATGTATCTTCGAATATTACTCGACACGTAAGTCCCGGTCCAAAAAAGGTGTCCCGGATACCAATAATCCTACTTTTACTCAAGCGCAAATGAACAGATAAACAGTTCGGGAAGGCAAAACATTGGAACGGAGCTTCAAGACACGGCGGGTCGTACGAATACGGAACATAATGCCGTTTCACTCGCGGATGTCTGTTTCCTGTAACCGGGCAGGTAAGATAATATATAGGAGGCAGGGTAGTGAATGTATTGGGTAGGGATGGATTCTCGTGCCTTAATTTGAATTCCGGTTTCTTCCATCATGAGGTTTCCAATCGTCGAATTGCACCAAAGTACGAATATCAGGCGTATCCATTCACACTATGCGTATTAATGTGTAAGTGCTACATGCCGTATACGCGATGGGAAAACGAAGGCAGTGTAACTAGAAATCAGAAATTAGAAATTAGAAATCCTACCGCAACTTATTATGCATATTGTCGGGTAGCATGCATAGATCGATCAGCGTCCCTATTTTACGACATCGATGGGTTGCCTCCTATGTACGGGTCTGATTTTCGAGTTGGGATTGACGAATGTTCTGTGACATTGACTCCCACTAGAGTCATGTAGGTACCATAGAATACATAGGTACTATAGAATGGATGTACAATAGATTAACGTTAATAGGTTGGGTTAGGTAGGTACGTAAGAGATAGTAAGTGATATGGGGCAACTGTAGACGCCATCACCAGAATTTTGTCCACTTCTACCTACTACATACTGTATCGTACCTACTTTCTACCTCTTAGACTCACGAGGTACAAATACACCTTCCAGAAAAAATAACAATAATTTGAACACCTTCTCCCTTCTCCTAATAACAGTACGTAGGTACTTACCGTACAGTACCCAATATCAGACCCAGTCTTGCCTGATTATCTTGTTTTTTCCTTCTTTTCTTCACTAGGTACGATTAGAAACAACTTGAGGTGAGTTCTCGCATTGGACAGATTTGATGTCAGACTTGATTGATCACCGACCCGCATCCCCATCCCATGACTTGCCTACTTTCCCTACTACTTCTTCAAGTTGGCGCTTCGATTTCTGCGTGTACTTTTTTTCTTTTAAACGATCCACACTACCTTGGAATCCACCCAAGCAGCACCCCCCAAAGCACGACGTTCCTCTTTTGTCGCACCCCACTTTCTCTTTAGAACCCAAAGGGCACACCGACAACTATCGCGATATCATCTTCTCCTTTTCCCATTCTTTCTTAAGTTATACTTAAGCTATACCTGTCCTACGGCGTATTCTTACAACTGACGTCCCTTTTAAAAGGAGACCCATCCCTCTTGGTTAATTGACAACATCCAGCCAAGTAAATTCCATCTTATACTCCAACTCGTTACCTTCTTTATTTATTTATTTTTTTTACTGACATTACGTCGTCAGGCTCACCAACCAAGTCGCGAATATGTCTTTCGGCAGTCGCAAGTTCTCTATGTAAGCTCATACCTCGACCCCTCGTAGCTGACTCTTCGTCACGCATCGTATACCTACATTATAATTATTTATACCTAAATATAACATTACTAAACCACATAATAGGAACAGGAACACTGGCGTTCCCCGACGAAGATTCAGTATCGGTGACCCAAGTGCTAATGGTATAATCTTTAGTTTCTATACCTCTACACTAGCTCCCCGGATATTTGCGTTCATGCTGTAATACCGCCAAGGATAGCACGTTGCCGTCCTTGTGTTGGGTTTAATATAGACTTGTGGCGGCCTTGGCGCTTGGCAAACGTGGTCTCCATGCTATCGTTCCTGTATGTCTTGGCTGATATACAATAAATCGCTAACAATATGTCTTGGCAGAAACGAGTTCCAAGATCCATCGCCAGTTCCGTGCTGCAAACCCGGGTCATCTTCCTCATGCAGGGTTGGACGCCTCACGTGCTTCCACGGGTGTCGTATGGTGTACTGAGCGAGCCGCCGAGTATGGCTTCCTTGACGAGCCCGACAAGTGGGCCAACCTTGGTCAAGGTGCTCCCGAAGTCGAGGATGATATCGAGGGATGCTTTGAGCGCCCTACTACCATAGACGTCTCTGTTGCTCTTAGAGAATATGGTCCCACTGCTGGTATCAAACCTCTGCGTGCCGCCGTTGCCAGAATGTACAACGAGATGCACCGCCAAGGCAAGGATAGTCAATATTCGTGGGAAAACGTCGCCATCGTCCCCGGTGGAAGAGCCGGTCTGATCCGTATTGCTGCTGTGCTGAACAATGCCTATGTTGGCTTCTTCATTCCCGATTACACAGCTTATAACGAGATGTTGTCGCTCTTCAAAAACGTAAGGTAGTTCTCATGAACTATAACGTCTAGTACCATTAACAATATATAGTTTGCCGCCATTCCGACGCCTCTTTCGGAAGAAGATGGCTATCACATCCACCCCGACGTGATTGCGAGAGAGATTGCGAGAGGTACCTCAGTTATCATAACTTCGAACCCCAGAAACCCTACGGGCCGAGTAGTGGCCAACCCCGAGTTGGCCGAGATTCAGGACATTTGCCGCGGACGCGCAACTCTTGTCAGCGACGAGTTCTACTCGGGCTACAACTACACTAGCAACTGCGATGGCACCACGATCTCGGCTGCTGAAAATATCGAGGACGTAGATGAGGACGATGTTCTCATTATCGATGGACTCACTAAGCGATTCCGTCTCCCTGGATGGCGTATTGCTTGGATCCTTGGACCCAAGGAGTTCATTAAGGCGTGAGTCTTCGAGGAAGATATACCACAACCCGGGAATTGCGCTAACGTCGTCTCTAGCATCGGCTCTTGCGGTTCATACCTTGACGGTGGAGCCAATGCTCCTTTCCAGGAAGCTGCTATTCCTATGCTTGAACCATCCCTTGTCCGCAGGGAGATGGCTGCTCTTCAGCACCACTTTAGAGTTTGTCATCCCTGCTATACCCTTTCGTATATTAATTCAAGCTGACACAGTCGTGTAGGAGAAGCGAGACTACGTGGTTAAGCGCCTACGAGACATGGGCTTCGTGATCAAGTATGTGCCGGATAGCACCTTTTACCTCTGGCTCAACCTTGAGGGTCTTCCGAACCCTATCTCAGACGGGTTGAATTTCTTCCAGGCCTGCCTAGAGGAGAAGGTCATTGTCGTTCCGGGTATCTTCTTTGATCTGAACCCTTCTCGCCGCCGAGACTTGTTCGACAGCCCTTGTCACCATTGTAAGTCATATCCCTTTACATGCATAGCCTTCCGTATCGTATCGTTCTTTTAGTTTGATTGCGTAGGTGCTAACATCCCATCACAGTCGTCCGCTTCTCATACGGTCCCAGAATGGATGTTCTCAAGATGGGCTGCGATGGTATTGAGAGAGTCGTCAGCAAGTAAGTCAATGTAATTATTGGGCCACAAAGTGTAGAACTAACAGCCCTATAGGTTTAAGAAGTATGCCTAAATAGACACACTCATGTTTTACGAAAACATAGACCGCGGAGGACGGGTATGATAGGTAGCGTAGGGCAAAGATGGCTGCATCTTTGAAACCTTTTCTAGACAGCGAAGGAATATCTTAGGCCTTAGCTTGGTCTCATATTAGAGGCTCATCAATGAAATGATTTTTTTTTCCTTAAAAATCTTGTCCGTGTCATGCTTTGGTCTCACCGCTCGATGTCCCTGGCCGTATAAAGAGACTTGAGGTTGGATATGCCAAGCTTAAGAAGCTTAGACATAGGACCACAGAGCACGTGAGACCTTATACATATCTAACCTTATATCTGGCACCTCCGCTTTCTCCCCGCCCTCACATTTGATAAGCATGTAAAATATGGAGGTCTTAATATCCCGAAAGAAAGCTCGATATAAAAATTTACAGGACTCGATTCTACACGTATGTAACATATTGTTTATGCAATATAAAAAAAATGATAGCACTGCATATTCACCAAATAGGAGCTTGTTTGACTTCTTTATCATACACATTATGAAGACTCGAAACTCAGTAGCAGAATCGTGTATCCTCTTCTCGAATTAATACCTGAACCCTATCGCGCATTTTCATTGATGACTGAGCCCCCGCGGACCTCATAAACACAAGCCCCTTTCCTGTTACCACTGCTAAACGTCAAAGGCAAAAAATTGAAATCAAGTCAAGCTACGGTACAAGCGATGGAAGGAGATATTGATGCAGAAGAGCACCATTCCGACTGAAAATCAATCCAGGTCTAAACTATTCGCTCACTATATGCTGGTTAGCTAGTGGACACGTAAAGTGGGATTGTAAGTAAACGTACTAGAATTTCATCCTCCATTGGGGCGTCACCGCTGGTGGCAGCAGGTGCAGCGCCGTTGGTGTTCTCATTCTGATTGCTAGCTTCGAAGTAATCTGCCATCTCGGAATCGAGCTCCTCAGCTGTCTTCTTGGCTGGGCGGCTGTTGCGGGGTCCACGGCGCTTACGACCACGAGCACCAGCACCTGCGGCCTTCGAAGCCGCTTCCTTCTTGTCGTTTGCCGCAGACTTGGGCTGTGCCTTGGGCTGGGTGATGCGCTCGGTCAAAGTCTTCGCAGGAGGCGCTATCTCTGCGGCCTTGGCGGCGCTAACAACAATCTCGATCTGTAAAATGTAAACATGCTGCCCGGGACAATGAAATATAACACACTAACCTTGATTGGTCGGTTGTCAACAAGAAGGCCGTTTAGGGCGTTGAAAGCCTTGCTGGCGCCATCGGGTTTGGCAAAGGTAACCGTAGCGATGCCACGGCTTACGCTGTTCGGGCCGTAAGAAAGCTCCACTCGCTTGATAGGTCCAACTGAGGTCGCAAAATACTCCTATGGAGGGCACGAAGGTTAGTCTCATGAAACCCATTCGAGGTTTGCGCAAGGCGATAAGGCAATATCGATATCCGTGAGATCCCAGCCGACAGAGAAACATCCAGGTTCAGCATCCAAAGGTAAGTCAACATCAACGAGCACGCAGTGAGCGTTAGTAATCAGCATTCAGCCCAACCGTGGGTAAACAACTCTGAAAGATCAGCCATCCATCACCACTACCCCCAGTCCCAGAAGTTGAATACACTCTTGAAAAGAGAATGTGATCTCCCACTCAACCACCAGACTGCCTCCAGGCAGTCCACCTTCATGTTCCATACGATATTATCGCGTCTAAGAACAAGATGGAAAGGCTCGCCCCGCGTAGCCTGATATAGGATTTGAAGTAATAATACCTAAGTCGGGATCGACAGTGAAGTACTTCGCCTATTATTTGCTGTAACGCTGATGCTCACTGCCATGCTCGTTGGGTTGTAATTGTCCTATAAAAGGATGTTGTCCCGCCAGAATTATGATCTCGTTTGCCGAGACAGCCAGCTTGTCATGATATGCCAGTCCATCTACGTCTGCGCATTGTTACCTGCATGGAGGGTTGCCAAGCCTACCGGAGGTTGAACAATATTGGTGCGCGACAAGGACAGCTCAACTCCTGACGTTATAATAGCGCGATGCACATGTTATCGATGGAGGAGACTAGGCATTCTGACAGCTTTGTACTGGTCAAATTACACCATCTCTGGGTAAGAGGATAATCATTTCGATCGATTAAGACACGAGCGTGCGTTTCAAGGAAGATGTCGACGAAATTCCGCGGGCGACAGCCCTAGGAAACATACCTTAATTTGGCCTTCGTTCACATCTTTGGGCTAAAACGAGGTTAGCTAAGTCTGAATTTGAAGCCGGGATATGCATAACGACTTACTAGGTTGCTAACAACCACCTTGCTCTCTCCACTGCCGGTTGCCTTAGCAGGAATTTGCTTAGCTGCTGCAGCGCGAGGCTGCCTCGAAGTCTTTTGAACGCCACCAACAGGAGCAGTTGTAGCGGGTCGTCTTGCAGATCGACGGGGGTTTTGGCGGCCTTTACCGACAACGCGGCGCTGGGTAGAGACGATTTCGTCCAAAGACTGGTCGAGCTTTCCAGACATGTTGATTATGATTGATTACGACTGATTATGAGGTGGTTATATGTGATCAGGAAAACGACGCGAGGGATATTCGCGTCGAAAGGGTCAGGCTATAGGTAAAATTGGCCTAACGGATATGGCGATGCGAGCGCAACGGCTTACGAGGAACTGCTGTTAATGAACAGCGATGATGAACGCTTGATGATTTGGCGATAGCTGAGATGAATAAGAGCCGTAAGCGCGTTGCACGAGGGATAAAGTGGCGGGAAATAGTTGCGCGGGTAGAAGAGATGATGGTAGAAAAATATTGTCTTGCGAGCTGGCAGGCGTCGACAAGGCGGTACGGCTGACGAAGTTGGATGCAACCGAAAAGAAGAGAATAAAATCTGAAGGCGAAGCAACTCTGTAGTCTTCTCTTCTTGGCAGATTTATGAAGGAAGGAAGACGTGTTGTTGAGTTGGCGTTGTTGATGAAATGGAAGAAAGCAGAGGTTGCTTGGGAAGAGGCGCAGTTAAAGAGGAAATCAGGGAGGGAGCGCGACGTTGGGTGGAAAACAATGAGTTGCTCAATCCCAATCATCCACTGAGCCGTCTACAGTCCCCACTATACGTGGCGTTTGTTACCAAGCTAGGGTTAGCGCATGATTTCTCACGTCGGATATGGCTGCTTAAGGTTCCAGTTACCTGAATACTTAAAGTATGTACCTAGGTACATTTATTATTGTGTCCGGTATTACCTATCAATACATTAAATTCATATACGTAATAAGTGCATTCAAGTACCTCAACTAGACAATTTCAGCCAATCTATCGCGACTCAAGAAATAGTTAGGTAGCCAAATCACCTTCTATTAATTGTTTTGCTATGAATTGGTTCTAATCATAGAGCGATATGAGGCTTCTTTATCATGGATGTACATATTTACCATGTCTTGAGAGTTCTGTCTTAACCATAGTCACTGTAAAAGACGGAATATCGAATTCATTGTATATGGGATTTGAATACGGCGCTTAAAGGATGAATAACTTGCAATCGAATCGTAGTCCAGTAATCCCTTAATCCGAGTCCCTTCTACAAGCAAGTAGTTCCCCAGGAAAACGGAGGCTTTCCAGCTCATTCTGGAACACATACGATCACCACCTTCTTATGCAGTGTACTATAGTAACCCATCTACTGCAATCCCCTCTGGCAGATATCCGGATCGAGACCGATCAAATTGTTTGATCGGGAAATATTCCCTCGTAAAATAGCTCTTAGTTGAACCCATGGCTTGGCCATGTCCCTGAGCATCCGGGTTGCATGGATCAACAACCACCCAGATAATGTTCCCTATCTTAAACAACTAACGCCTGGGACCATAAGTTTAGAATATTCGGTTCCTTTACTTTGCCACTCCCGATTGCTTTCCCACTGCTGCCGGCTGCTGTGCCGGCGTTGATTTCGCGGCTTTCTCGCTCAGGGCGCCATCCTCTTGTGAATTGACCTCGAAGAAATGGTACAGCACAATTAGGACCATGGCCGTTGAGCCAAGGAATATGGCCAGGGTGTACAGATCGTCGTCGGAAATCATGTTGAGGTAAGGAGGATTGGATTGCCTATTGCTTCTTTGTTTATTGAGAGAATCTGGTATAGAACGTCAATGATATGCTACTGATAGTATATTGGAATTGCAAGAAGTCTCACTGTGTGTACCTCTAACGAGGTTTCTTCGTTGCTGGTTTCACAAGCCCGCCGAGAAGAAGGTAAAGGAGTGTTGAGGTGGTGGATGAGTGTCTTTATATGTCTACATTGAATATGGGATAAATTGAGGCCAGCTGGAGCTTCCAGAAGCGTCGTAATGCACCTACCTAACCTATGTACCTCTTAAGGTTGATTGAGGTACCCCGGGAGGTACATACCGTGTAGGTACTGTATGTGGGGCAGTAGCATTGTGGCTAATATGATATGTTAAGAGCATACCCTTACGATACATGCATAAGTAAGTACCTAAACCTACCTCATGAAGGTAAGTGATAACAGACGCTTACCGATACGCCACATTCTTTTCACACGTGACAAAGGTATCCCCAAAAACTACGTATGTATGTACCCCCCGCTAGTTTACAGCCCACCATCTTTCATTCTTTAGTGTTCGTGATCTTTAAAGTACCTAAATTATCTACTGCTCCTACGTAGAAACTTCGCGCCGAAACGTTAGAATCCCTTCCATATAGCCCAGCCGGGCGCAAACTTCGTCCGATATTCCGCTTAAACGAACTGAACATCCCTCGTTTCGTATAAGACTCTCAATTGCTTGTATTACTCCATCCTAAGATGCCTCCAAAGAAAAAGGATGAGCCCAAGGGCAAAAAGCCTTCGGCTGCCAAGGTTGCCGAGGACAAGACCTTTGGTATGAAAAATAAGAAGGGTGCTGTTGCCCAAAAGCATATCAAGCAGATCCAGGCGACAGCCAAAGCCGGCGGTAGCGCAGAAGAGAAAAAGAAGCAAGCCGAAAAGGAAGCTCGAGCCCGCGAAAAGAAGGCCGCCGAAGATGCCAAGCGAGAGGCCGACCTACTACTCAACAAGCCAGCACAGATACAGAAAGTTCCCTTCGGTGTCGATCCTAAGACTGTTGTCTGTATATTTTTCAAGAAAGGCAACTGCGAGAAGGGAAAGAAATGCAAATTCGCACACGATCTTTCGGTTGAACGAAAAACTGAGAAGAAGAATCTCTACACCGACGGTCGGGGAGAAGAAGAAGAGAAGAAGAAGCAGGAGACATCTGAAGACTGGGACGAGGAGAAGTTGCGAAAAGTTGTCCTTTCCAAGAAGGGCAACCAAGTCACTACCACCGACAAAGTCTGCAAATTCTTTATTGAAGCGATTGAAGACGGAAAATACGGTTGGTTTTGGACGTGTCCAAACGGAGGTGACAAATGCAAGTATAAGCACGCTCTTCCACCAGGGTATGTTTCCTCTATGTTAAATTCGTGTATCGGATTATCTAACATAACCAAATTAGTTTCGTGCTTAAGACGAAAGAACAACGCGCAGCTGAGAAGGCTCTCATGGATAAATCTCCGCTGAAGACTCTAACCCTCGAGGATTTCTTGGAGTCGGAGAGACATAAGCTTACCGGAACACTCACGCCTGTCACTCCAGAAACATTTGCGAAATGGAAGAAGGAGCGGTTAGACAAGAAGGCGGCCGAGGAACAGGCCCGCCAAGCCAAGGAATCAACTGGTCGTGCCCTGTTCGAGAGCGGTAACTGGAGATTCACAGAAGAAGACGAGTCAGAAGAAGAAGATGAGGCTGATAGTGCCTGGAATCTGGAAAGGCTACGACAAGAAACGCAAGCAATCCGAGACAAGAAGGAGGCAGAACGGATAGCGGCGGCTGCAGGATACTCTGCCGGTTCTGCTCAACCTCCAGATACCGGCGATGGTACCCCTGTAACCGCAGGCGCCTGATACCCAGCCCCGTCCTAGTGGAATAATGGAGTGGAATCTCCAAGTGAATCAGCGTCCCACCCTAAAAGATGGGCACCCAATGCAGGTGGCTCGTCGAAACCAATGGCACGCCAGCAGCTCACCTATCGCATTCCGGAGTACGGAAAATCCAGCGTAGGTCGAGCTACTATTAGTCTTTGAACCGTACGGGACAGTTGAAACCTATTATTAAATTGACGGGTTTAGTCTTCTGACTTGAGGTTTACGTAGACCATACCAATCAGATTGATTCAAATGGGGAGCACAGAACAACTCGATCCTTTTTAGCCCTTGCCTTTCAATGGCGAGGTGGTTAGTACAACGAGGTAACCCCCTTCGATTTACTACTATATTGCACCCGTTGAGCACTCGAGTTGACGGGGAAAGATGATTCGAAGATGATTCAGGATGCATCAAGCAGTTTGTCTGTGTTCACCAAGCTTGTTTTAACACTTATAAAGCTGATTTCAATGAATTCAAGCCATTTATATTTGTGTGCAGATATGCCTACTTGTGTTTAGAAGTCTCAGTTGTATCGGAAGAAGTAAACATGATCCTGACCTCTCACTTCAATGATTGGGGAAAAGAACTCAGAACTTCTCAACATAGGGCCGTATGTCTATCTCTTGTGTGAACGCGGAACGGTGCTGGGTGTGCAAGTTCCAATAGCTCTCAGCGATCTGTTCTTGAGTCAGTACTGAAAGAGTGTGAACAGTTTCAAGTTAGATAGGTACTTACCGCATCAGCCCTAATCTTGCCATCCTCGGCGCCATCGTTGGGGCTATAGTGACTTGTTCGAGGTATATCGATAACTCCATCGACAATAGCATGCGCTACGTGTACTCCCTTTGGTCCAAATTCACGTGCTAGTGACTGGCCAAGAGCTCGTCGAGCAAACATGCTAGCAGCCATTGTCGAGAACAGATATGAACCCCTGATAGAAGCGGTAGCACCTGTGATGAGTAGGGTAGGTGGATGCTCCGACTCTGGTACTGCGTCTAAGAGTAGCGGAAGAGTCTTCTGAGCAAAGTTGAATAAGCCGCGACTATCCGGCCAGTCAGTTTGGGATCAACGAATTTCTGAATTACGTATACATACGCATTACCACCGACAGCCACGTCGAAGTCTTCGACGCTCAGTTCAAGGAATGGCTTCCTCTGGAATCCAGCACCAACATTGTAAACAGCCGCAGCAAGCTTGAAACCTGGTAGCTCCTTTGCAATCTTCTCAAAGGCCGAGTCCAATGACTTAACGTCCGAAGTATCGGCACTGATACCAATCGCTTTGCCACCAGCTTTGTTAATCTCGGCCACTGTGTTCTGGTACGACTCGGGTGTACGAGTCAAAAGCACCACAGGGTAGGCCTTGGAGAAGCGGATAGCACAAGCTCTTCCTAGAGAAAACTTAGTGAGTTTGTAGGATATCCGGTTAGACAAAGTATTTACCTGTGCCTGGGCCAGCACCAGCGACGACAGCAAACAACTTGGAAGACATTTTATATAGAATCGGATTATAAAGGAAGTACAATAAATATTCTTGAAGATGTTACTAAGCTACTAAGACTAGGTAGCTGGGTATCGTTTGGAATATGTAGAGATGGTCTAATCTTGGACGGACCTTGAGACTTGAGACTCACTTATATATAAATAGTGATCTATCTTACCTTGTCTACTCCGCAAATGTTCTAGAAAGACATATGCCGCGATAACGATTAATAATTACACTTCCGTATTAGAGAGTTAGTGTATTGATGACAAATTTGACAAGATGTCGCAATAGCCCGACCGTCGAATAGTAAGTTGAATAGCAAGTTGAATCTGCACGCCTCCAGCTGCGAAATGCGATGACGTGCAGCATCAGTAACTGGAGAGCGCGGAGAGCGTAGTAATGGGAAAGCACCTTTACATAGTATGTTGGGAGCTATGACCACTAATAACCCGTTTAGTACTTGGGACCTAGGTACCTAAGTTTAGGTAGGTTCAATGGTTTGACGCTTAAACGTCCCCACTACTTCGTACGTCTCGTAACGGAAACAAACCGTACAAAGGGAATTTGGTACCTGTTATTCGTTGTCGCGTAACCGTTTTTGCTCGACTCCCGTGTAATTCAATCGACTCAACAACGCGATTGAGCGAAACCACTTCAGTTTCTACAGGAAAGCTTGGCCTACCTTGCCTAACCTAGGGCGTATTTTCTCTAAAACAAGAGCACGAGGAATTATCCGAGTTCAGATAATAAGTATATTTAAATTCCAACAATAATATTTGTATTTGTTCTTATAGCTCTAACTCAGTGAGATAGCAGTGAACCGTTTATGGCATGGTGATAAAAGAAATTATGGCTGAGAGCAGCGCGACTAGGAGCTTTCTGGCATTGGCACCCACCTCCAGCAACCTTAATGATGAGCTCGGAGAAGATATCACGATACCTCCAGTTATTTCTGATATAGTCCAACCAAGTCAGAACACCAGCCTTAAAACGCCATTATCATTTTACTCAAATCAGCAACATTCGACCAGAGAACAAAAAATTCAGGAGCCCTCTAGGGTTATCCCGGCATCACCATTGCAAGCAAGGCCCCAACTAGCTGTGCATATTAGGTCATCAGCACCATCCTCACCATCTCATACCAAGCAAGGACAGCCTATAGGAATAAGTCAGGAACCGCAACCAAGACGGAATCCTCCAACTGCAAGGGGGAATATCTCTGTCGTTCTGCCTCCAGCTTCCGTGCAACATGGAATAGAAGGAGCCAATTTCCAACCGAAGAAGAGGGGCAGACCAAAGGGCTGGAGGAAGCCTGGAAACTCCTATGCGGATAGAAGAGAAGGCGACACAGGGGATGCTAAACCCAATGTACCCAGGAAAGACCCCTCTAAAGAACCGAAGCGGCGTGGGAGGCCGCCACGCGATCCTATACCTTCGGCTAGAGAATGGTACCTACGGTCTAATGTTGAATACGTGCCATTCTTGTGCGAATGGAAACGGTCTTCGGGGCACCCTTGTCCAGCAGAGCTGCAAAACATGAAAACACTACGCAGGCATGTTTTTCTCGTCCATGGGGATGAAGACCCGTTAGTCTGTCAGTGGGGTAAGTGCGTAGCAAGGGACACCCCTATATATTTCGCAACCCAAACAGAATTCGAAGAGCACATGGAGAAGGTGCACTTCAGGTCGTTTGTGTGGCACATGGGAGATGGGTACCAGAACGAAGGTATCGCGACACTGAAGCGAGATGCTGACGAACTTCCGGAGTACTTGTTTGACGGGGATGGAAACCAAGTCACTCCATCAATTACTGAACAGCAACTCGAGGACGATCAGCAGTATAAAGAGAGGAAGCGGAAACTGAGGCGTCTCCTAATTCAACAGGACGAGAATGCCCTAACTGAAGAGGAATACGCAAGGCAAACGCTTGGGCTCGTCTGATTTAAGATGACTATGTCTTCTTATTCATACGTAGCAGCAATAGGGATAGCTTTATTCCGTGCTGAGCCGCAACCCAGATATACACAATTGGTCTATCTGTTAATAAGGGTTAGGTCTCTAAAGTCGACTCTAAAGGAATAATAGCTTTCATGGTTACCGGTTACCTCTTTCGATATTCGAACATTCCTATTTAGGATGCAGTTTAGGCGTGTATATAATTGTAGCAAGAAACCTGTAAAACAAGCATATAACAAGCATCCCTTTGACTTTGACACGACTCCCATTTCCGTAGGTTGCATACAGTGATGGGCAGTTAGGTTTTCAAGGGCATAACTTTACCGGGCTTCTATGCAGCCTTAGACATCACCGTGTACAGCAGACGTATTATGTCTATATGCCAAAACAGAGCTTAAGTTAAAAGCGGAATGCACCGCATTAAGTATAAATCTAGTATGATAATATAGCATGACGCGTTATGGAGTTACGACATATGTATGTATAGGAGAGGTAGCTTAAGGTTACTTAAGGTTACCTATGGTACATTCACGGTGCTAATATCGTCAACAATGTCCGATAGCATTTTAGAGGCTGACCAATCCATAAAATCTAAGCCTCTTCCCATGGCACATTTTCCCTTATGACGTAATAAACAGGGGCATCGTTGAAACTTCAAGGTAGCAGTATCGTATCGATAATATCGATGGATCCACGCATTCCTTAACAAAAGACATCATCAGCAGCAGTTATTAGTGTCACTGTAGAATTTATCATATTTTCCATGGCCAGCATTCCGTACTTTGTAATTTAGGGACACGTGAAATTTGTAGTGTAAATACCTATACACTACCTATACAGATAGATAAATGTACAGGCGGACAATTATAATACCTGATTACCGAATGTGCAATAAAATTCCCTAGTAACGGAAATAACGGTGGCGCTAGGTACAATATATACATATCTATGTACGGGGTCTACGAGTACTTCTTAAATCTGACTTATGTATAGTGTATGTAAGTGGGAAGCTAAGATGTAGTGTATTGCTAAGCCCGAATTCACGGTTATGCTTATGCTTCTCTTTAAATCGTCTAACTAAAGGGAACATAACATATCCCTTCAACTTTTACTATTCCTATATTCATCTATTCATTCGTCAATGTTCCCTTTCCCTTTCCGCGTATACCCTTCCGCGTACCGAACCCTTCCCTCGTTCACATTCACCAGCAGAGTCCCGTGTTCATGCGGACCGAAAAGGTCTAGCGAAAACCAAGCATCTAGATTTATCGCGTACGTACCTAACCTACATAGCCAGACCCGTGTTTTATTAGCGCATCCGCGGCCATCGGAGAACAACCAGACCTGGACGAAGGACGCAAATCCTGACTTCACGTATACGTCCGGAAAAGTCCTCTTTTAAGAAACACTTGCTTTGGATTACGCCGCAGGGAGGAAGGGTACCTTATATTGATTTGGTAGGTAATTTTATTAGTTTGGGTTGATTAGCAAGCAAGCAAAAGCAAGCAAGCAAAAAGAAGGGCAAGACGCAAAAGGCAAGAGCCTGGGACGCAACGTATTCCAAAGTGCCAAAGTGGATTAGTAACTCAGTCCAGTCCCCTCAGGTCCACCCCTTTTGCCCCTCGTTCTCACTGGCTAGGTACTGGTGGGTCAACTTATTAGTGGCTCCCCTGCCCCCCCTGCTCCCCCTGGACCAAGTGCCTTACCAAGTGAGCATAGCGCCTAAACCTGCCCTGTCCCAGTGTGTTCCAGCACATCCCAACCTGTCCCAAGCTTTTACGCCAAGCCTAGTTTGGCACCATCCAGCCCAGCCAGACAGCCATCCGGCCAGACGACAGCTGCTGATTGTTGGTGCAATTACTGCTACTTTGCTACTTTGCTACTTTGCTAACTACTGCTACCGCCGCCGCGCTACCGCCGACATGGGGTCCGACGAGTCAATTGAACACCATTCCAACCTCAGTCACCCGTCCCAAAACTCTCCCTCACCAACAACATCCGTTACCAAACGAGTCTCTCATTTCCGCATCAAAAAGCGATTTACATCATGGCATCACCCGAATGTTGACCTAAGGGACTCTGACATAGGCGACAAAACCGACACCGACAAGATGCCCGTCAAGTCGCCCGCCTCGACCGGCAATAATGGCCATAACAGTCACTTCAATCAGAAGCTGAAGAATTTCTTCCGCATTAACTCCAATAATACCAATGGTGATAAGGAAAAGAGTCTCGACCATGCCTTGAAGTCGGAGAGCAAGGTTGGCTTCCGTCAGTCGAGGAGATTTTTCACCAACGTCGGCAGGATTAGATCGACTACCACGGCTAGCGAAGGACATCCCCTAGACGATGCACTCAGTCCCACCGCCAATGCGAATCCGTACTTCGCCCACCAAGGCCAGCCTGGCCTCCGCCATCACGACGAAGCCTCCATTCCGCCGAGTCCGCCGGATACGCCAAGCCTAAAGATACACGGCCCTGACGGTACGACGGCGAAAGAGCAGGCCACAAATGCTACGAAAGAGGAGCTAGCTCGGAAACTACGGAGAGTTGCAAGTGCCCCTAATGCTCAGGGTCTCTTCAACCAGGGAAACGGTAGCGGAGAGAGACCGGCCACAGCTGAACTCGGCAAGGAGCCGTTGATTCAAGGCGAAAATGCCGCTTCGTTAGGCTTTGTTGATGCCAAGGCAACACTCGCCGCCGATTCTGGAGGCCTTTCCGTACCGGAAAATGATGGACTCGGCGCGCTTCCTCCACCAAACCAGAACTCGCTCGCTTTTCGTAGGACGTATAGTTCCAACTCGATCAAAGTCCGCACCGTTGAAGTTGGTCCTGCCAGCTTTGACAAGATCAAGCTCATTGGAAAGGGAGATGTTGGAAAAGTTTACCTTGTGAGAGAGAAGAAGAGTTCCAGGCTTTATGCTATGAAGGGTAGGTTTTTCACTATTTATCATTACTACTCGTTACGTATGGAACCGCGCTGACCCAAGCAGTCCTGAGCAAGAAGGAGATGATCAAACGCAATAAGATCAAGAGAGCATTAGCTGAACAAGAAATTCTGGCGACGAGTAATCACCCATTCATCGTGACATTATACCATTCCTTCCAATCCGAAGACCATCTATACCTGTGCATGGAATATTGCAGTGGTGGAGAATTCTTCCGAGCATTGCAGACTCGTCCTGGCAAATGCATTCCCGAAGATGACGCCCGCTTCTATGCTGCGGAGGTTACGGCCGCTCTAGAATATCTTCATCTAATGGGTTTTATCTACAGGGATCTAAAACCTGAGAGTGCGTTTACCTCTCCCTTTCTACCCGAGCCATACTAACTATATTGCTAGATATTCTTCTCCACCAGTCAGGACATATCATGCTTTCCGACTTTGATCTCTCAAAGCAGTCGGATCCGGGTGGGAAGCCTACTATGATTATGGGCAAGAATGGCGCCAGCACTTCGTCACTCCCTACGATAGATACGAAGTCGTGTATCGCCAACTTCCGGACGAATTCGTTCGTAGGAACCGAAGAGTACATCGCTCCGGAAGTCATCAAAGGCAGCGGCCACACAAGTGCTGTAGATTGGTGGACATTGGGCATATTGATATACGAGATGTTGTACGGCACTACGCCTTTCAAGGGCAAGAATCGTAACGCGACTTTTGCCAACATCCTCCGAGAGGAAATACCGTTTCCGGAACACTCTGGAGCACCCCAGATTTCAAAGTATGTTTAAGCTGAGAACTAACCCACCGCATTGGCGCTAACCTTGTTGTTTAGTCTCTGCAAGTCATTAATAAGAAAGCTCCTAATAAAAGATGAGACGAGACGATTAGGTGCGAGAGCCGGAGCTTCCGATATCAAAGTGCATCCGTTCTTCAGGACAACGCAATGGGCCCTGATTCGACATATGAAGCCGCCGATAGTTCCGCACGCGGGCCGTGGTGTCGACACAGTCAACTTTAGAAACGTTAAAGAGAGTGAAAGCGTTGATATCACCGGCTCGAGACAGATGAAGGGTGTACCGTTGGACAGCGGACTGGCAACACCCGGCAACGAAGCAGCCGACCCATTCGAAGAATTCAATAGTGTAACATTACACCACGATGGCGATGATTACGACAGCGACAGGTGATCACGCAGGAGCAACGCCTTGGTCGATACGGCAAATGCTCTGTTCTACGCCAACCTCTTGTTGGTATTCAGTAGCCTAAATCTATATGTGGTTATCGAAAATATGATCTCTTTTACCACGCAGCGTTGATTTCCACGCATCGCCAGCGGGTGTGTACTATGAGCCTCGAAATAAATGGGAAAATACTCACCGTCCATTTACAACTTTTCCTCTGTCCTACCATTCATGTCGAAGAAGATTGCGACTAGGGGCCGAGCACGAAGAAGGGAAGGGGAACAATGGCGGCATCAATCAGCATTCATATGTACGGCGTTTTTTGTCGGGTACGAGGGAGTTTTTTATGTTTTATTTTTTGGAAGGGAAGATCGCAAGAAAAGGGGACTCGCGCGAAACTATAGCAGCGACTTGCTCACTTGCTCGTTCGTCTGATTTGTATGACAGTTACAAATAAGGTCTCTGGACTTTATGTCTATTTGTTCTGTTAGAAAGTCTCGAAACGAAAACAAGAAAACAGCCCGCGCTGCTTACCCTGTGAGATAGTATACCTAGCATTCATTAACTACCTAGTCATCGGAGTGTTCATATGTCTTTTTTCTTGGGGTTTTTTTAGCCTTTTCCATACGGTTGCGTTTTCGATAGTTTACTAGGTACCTCTAGTGTGTTAGTCTTCTCAGACGTATCTTTTCCTAACATTTTATAGAGTGTCGAATTAAGTAGGTAGGTAACATATCTGAATGAGAAGAGCCGAGTAACCAGGGCAGAAACATAATTTTTATTATTATTGATTAACTAGTTGGCTTTCGTATCGGATAATATGTATGTTGGATGTTATGTACCTATTCATGCGTGATGAGGTTTGAGGCTGACCTCCTGACATCCGTGGGGGTGTCATGTAGTATTCCCTGTGACCACTCCCTAGCACGGCACGAGGCTACTTTCTTAATGAAGCGACGTCTACTACCTCCCCAACTCGTTAGGGTCCGATCCGATCCGATCCGTACAAATCCAGTTCGCTCTAGAGAGCGTTTAAATACTGTTTGCTATTATTGCTACTTTATGTTATGTAGGTAGTAGTCTTGCTACTTGTCTCTGGATGATCGACGGCACACGATAGACATGTTTTTTTTTAGAACTGTCTAAGCCGGGATACTACTCTGTTTTAATAACGGTGCTGATCTAATATATGCTAGGTACCAACCTATGCATACAATATATAATAATAGTAAGAGCCGCCTTACCGAATCCTTACCCAGGGATCGTCATCCTGGGACCTGAGTTGGAATCAATAAATTCAGCGCTCGCACGAGAATGTTCTCGGAGGCGAACTTATAAATACGTGAGATTTATGCACCCAGAGACTAGGCAGCGGAACTAACAAACGAACGGGAAGTTATGGTATTGCGAGCGAAGCGTGCTTGGATATTTGCGGAAATTCGCTTTCTTATACATAGACTTCTTTGGATTGAACTTGGACGAAATAAATCTCGAGCAACAATATATATGAGGTTTAAGCCATGGCGCAAGCAAATCTAGAGCAGCAGCAGCAGCAGAAGCAGCTCGACTTGCTAGGCCCGGCCTATGCGCTAGAATGGACAGAAAGTCAGAGCCGCTGCTCCCGGCGGGACTTTAGAAGTGCTGAAGAGCTGCGCACTGATATTCAGCATCACGGAAAAGAACCGCAGAAATCTAAGCCCCGACACCGGCTCCTGGTCCTCCATGGGTTCCCTGTGGACTATGTCCAGGTGTTAAGGGACCTGCTGGATATCGACACGGGCTTTATCGACGCACATATTAGTAGGCTGAGCTATAGGCCGTTGGTAAGGCGGAGGCGGGACCACGGGGCTATTCATTTCGAGTATCCAGAGTTGTTTACAACGCCGAGGGAGTTTGCCACAGATATTGAGAGGGTCACAGCAGTGAATGGTTTTCGTACTAGAGGTAATGATAACGCTGGAGAACCGCCTCTGCACACCATCTCAGACAACGGAGAAGAGGTATTATTCTGTCGCGCCTCGTTATGGCAGTGTGCTAAAACCAATGGTAAAGACAACTTTACTCATAGCTTATAGAAAAGACCATTATTAACTCTGTTTCATAGTTCTTCTGTTGGACAGTCCGGCATGGACTCGGGGACGTCGTCCTTTGGACCCAGGTCAAGTTATCGCAACTACCGGCCTGGCAGACGGAGTTATGTCGAGTTTTGAGTCGCTCCTCTACCATAGTTTGGCGGAGGAGTGGCACGATAACTCCTACGAGGACGTAGATATACGTGCTCTCGTACAAGACATCGCCGTGCACAAATGGACCGAATTCTTCGATATGGTTTCTTCGAATACAACCCTCGGTATGCATCAGATGACGGCGCTCTACTGGCAAGTACAGGAGAGTCTAGAAAGAAACCTGAGCAGCGCCGAGCTCTACGAGAGATTACTCCAGGCTACAAACTCTCCATGTTCAACCTCCTATTCCTCTAAATCGGACTGGGAATTCCTCCTCTCCCGCCTTAATAGACATGTCTCGTTACTGAACCACCTTGCCCCTATTTCCGCACCTAGTCTTAACCCCAGTCCCGTTGTCCCCGGTAGCATCCCACCTCCTCCACCGGGGAAGCAGCCCCTTACTACAAGAGGTATTCCCCCATCAGAAATGATCCCCGGTCGCCATCGCACCCGCAGCGGCAACAACTCCAGTGCCGACGAACAGAACAAGCACGCGCTAGACCGCGTCTCGTACATGGGCGGCATCCTACTCCCACTATCCATCGTTTCCAGCATCCTATCTATGAGCGACCCGTTCGGTCCTACGGGGCCTATGTTCTACGTCTTCTGGGCGGCGGCCGTGCCTCTAGTCTTCGTCGCCATCCTAATCATCTACGCTGATTCGATCCGCAAGGCCGAGGTATGGATCGAGGTCGCGAGTAACGGTAGTAGCACCGGCGTTGGCGAGACTAGCGAAGAGAAACCTGGGTCCGATCTTGAAGGTCAGGCTTTGCCGTATAATGGGTTTGGGATCGCGGCGCTGGGAAGGAGGGAAGAACAAGAGGAGGAGGAGGCAATGGGGACAGATTCGTTTGATGAGCCAGCTATGATGGTGGAGAAGCTATTCAAAGATGCTGGGAGTAGGAAGTGGAAGAGAGAGCAGCTTGGTTGGGGTGGCGCATGTAAGACTGCGTTGCGAATTTATAAGCTCAAGAGAGGGAAACCACCTGGCTGGGTTAGGCATGGAAGGACAATTTAAGGACACGGACTAATATTGGAATAATATACAACATTATATTAAAACATTGGAGCTACGGTTGTTCAAGGTGCGAGTTAACATTTATTCCCAGCGGCTCCCCGTTTCCAAGGGACTTGGGCTTCGTGCGACATGGTTTATCATGGTTGGAAATACACAACCGAAAGTGAACCACGAGCTCCATCTGCGGCATCGCCTCGATGATTTCACGGCACCGGGGGTGGCCATGGTCGAATTGCTGTACGGCGTGAATAACAGCTCCGGGATCGATTACCGATTTCGTCTGGACGTTCATCTCATTCGATGAGATGACGAGAGCTGAGGATGGAATGTCATCTTGAGCTCTGAGCCAAAGGTTTTTAAGATCGTTATAAGACTGCTCAATATACTTCTCATCTAGTTCTATAATATCTTCAAGCCAATCCGCAACTCTCCGCTATCCTAGGCTGTTAGCACTTATACCATCTCATAGTCTCGTGACTGACCTGGAAGTATGGCGGATCCGACTCCTCAACGTATAAGTCTTTTAGCTGCCGTAGCTTCCCACGATCGTGAGCATTAACAAGAAGGGTGTGACATCTATCAACACCCTTTCCAAAGATGGCTTGCACCTTGGGAGATCTACCAAGGTGCATCAGTATGCTGTCGTGGTAGAATAGATACTGCGGTACGCCCGACCAGAAACCCCGCTTACGTTTCCATTGCTCCACGAAGAACTTCCCCGAAGCACCTAACAGAGCAGCGAGGCTCACGCAGACGGGACTTGCGGGAGAGCTAGCGAAGTAAAACCTGGTGACGGCGGGGTTGTTGACATGTTCCATAACGAGGCCGTTCTGCTCCGTAACGTGGCCCTGAACATGCTGAAAAACGGAATCGTCGAAGCAGAGCGTATCAGTAGAGGGATTAAACCACGTCATCTGCTTAATCACGCAGCAGACGCCGCGAGGACGACTACCAACGAACTTCCACGATCCAGACCGCGAAGCGAGCCGTCGTGCTTCACGATTTACGGAAAGCAGCGTCGGCGGAGCTAATATCACGGCTACCAGGTCTGAGCCGCGGATCCGCCAAGAATCGTGGTCTAACTCTTTGCTAACGTTAGCCTCGCCGTCTCGCCTGACGGAGACGGTTTCGTTCCGGATTTCGAAGACTCGGCGCGGCAGAGCAAAGCGCCATATAATATGTCTTAATTCTGCTGGAAGGTCTGGAAATCGTGGGAACGAGGTAGCCACTACCGGTTCTAATTTTACCATGGCTTTTCCAGTGACAGTTATCGCAAGGGAGGCTTAATAGGGGACAGCTACTAATCCCTAGGGCTGGGTATATTGGATTGGTTTAGGGAAACAAGGCTATTCTAGGCGGATTATACAGGAAGATGATAAAAACAGTGCGGTATGACTACCTATTTACTAAACTGAAGCAGATGACCCAACCGCGTAAAGGAATGACGGCGATTGGCAACCTACCCGGCCGAGACTCGGTAGTCGGAAACCGACGATATGAGCAAACGAAGCCGAGGGCGAAGTCTCATCAACATAAATACTAGTCTAGTTAACCATGTAGGCAGCAAACATAACATCTGTAAATCCCTATCTTCGCTACGATAGCTTCTCACAAGCTCTACCGAGTCTAGTCAGCCGATGCAAACGACACAGACAATAAATAGTCCATTGTCTTTGTCTTTGTAGATCTCTGTCCTCCATGCTGGAAAATCCGTCGGAGTTCGGACAAAACAGACAGATGGAATCGGAGATGCGGAGCACATTTACATACAAAGATACTGAAAAAGTGATATGTGAAGAATCTTGAAGTGAGATAGATAGATAGATACCTGGTGGGGGGTTGGCGAAGCTGAAGGGTTTAAAGGGTCTTGGAATGCATTGTACTTCGTATATCCGAGCTCCCATTTCGGCGTCAAATTATTATTAACAAATGATGCGCTATTGGATAGATTTAATCTTATCGCCGAACTGGTCCCTGAGCCACAGCGCCGGGAGTATAACCTGAGGTACATGCATATGTACCTACATAATGTATTCCCCTGCCCCACACTGGCCTTACCATACCAGGATCTGCTAGGTCCAATAAACCATTAATTCATACTCGGTCTATGATTGAAAAATTTAAACGTCTATAAGGGTGCGGATACTTGAGCGAGGGTTGATAAATATAAATACTTCAATTGATTTAAATATTAAAAAGAATTTAAACGTTGAAACTTTCCAGCGTTGGAGGCGGTAAGCGTTGAAAATATTTTAAGCGTTGAAAAGTGTAAACGTTGAAACCCTATATACGTTTAACAGGTATAAACTATGAATAGACTATCATGTACAGGGTATAGGACATGCAAAAAATAGATATATCTGTATGTCGCATACTACTATTAGGTGTCGCATACTATACTATTACACATACTTGGAATAGGATCATTTTTTTACTACTGTTACTTTTACAATTGAACCACGGATGTATTACGGCTTACGGCTTACGGCTTATTCAAATAGACTACGAGGCATTACAATACTGCTTGCCTTGTAATTTCAATTGATATGTCTCTCTTTCCTTCTTAATCTGTAAGGTACGTACTAGTCTAACGTTGAAAAATTTAAGCGTTGAAAGTTGCAAGCGTTGAAAATATTTTAAACGTTTAAACGGTTTAAACGCCTAAATCTAATTAAATATATATATTCATCAACGTGTAGTAATATAAGCGTTTAATTACATATGACTATTGAATAATCATTGATTATATTCAACTATTGATAAACTGTTTACTAGACCCTGTAAGTCCCCCTATGGTACCGTTTTCATAGTGGGGACCGGAGGCTCAATACATATCGCAATCAATATCGCAAGACGGAAATGGACCCCTCCATCCCGTTAACAAGACGCGTTTCTTCAACCCAGCGTCCGCATTTCTGCGTTTTCCATACCTCCCAATCCTAATACGCATAGGCAAAACACCACCATCGCAATTTCCGTCGCGATGGAAGGCCAGGCACCTAACCCCTTGCTATTGCCTCCGGATCTCACACCGCTAGAGCAAGAGGTGCTCGAAGAATACGAGCGGCTAGCGGAGAACATGAAGAAGGTGAGCCGGCACACGCAACGCACGCACGCATTCGCGCGTCAACTGATATCTTATGTATTACCTGCACACGTGCGGCCCTACATACATACATACATACATGCTATACATATTTCCCGGTCCAATCATAATACCACGACGTCATAACACGGCGCATCCCCTCCTCTAAACACCGGGGTATAAGACAGCCAAAACAACTAGCTAACCTCGATGCAAAATAGCTCGCAACCGTACTGGACGCTATGGCCGGACAGCCCACGACCGAGATCCTCGACGGCCTGCGGGAGCTCGAGCGCAAGACAAGCCTGGTATTCACGCTGCTCAAGGCGAGCGTCTACAGCATCGTGCTACAGCAGGAGATCGACTGGGGCGACCAGGCGCGGGGCTGAGCGGGAAAACTAACGACAGCACGAAATGACCTGCCGTATACATAACATATCAAGCCGCTTGGTTATAGTACCAATGGACTTATATCAAGCACCGCGTCTTCGGGTCTAGGGGCCTATGTTTCTAAGGATATAGGAGCTGGCTTCGAGGAGCCTATATATGCTCAATACTAGCGGGGAAGTGCATTGGCATATGCTAGTCTATGACAGCTGTTCCTAGCTGTAGTCTATGGGACATTCCGCCAGTGAGATATGCGGGAATGGAGACATGATACTGGCAAGATTCAACTGGGATTCGAGCTAGACGGAATCATATGTAGACGGAATTATATGTATTGACCCATCACAAAGATACCCAAATACACCAACGTCAAATACAAATACACACCAGCGAGAGACGCTACGCATAAATTGCATTTCGTTGAATTTGGAGGGCGGAATATCTACACGATATTTTTTACATAATTTGCTTTAGTATACATTTCCACCGTAGTAGACCTTGCGGACGTCCACGAGCTTCTTGCCCCTGCCGGTAGCCAGCTCGTTGGGATCCTTCTGGCTCTGCAGAGCCAGCACGCAGGCCTTGACCGAGTTCATCGGGTTTCGCCCTCGGGGCATCTTGGCCGCCACGTCGCGGATGCCTACGGATCGGAAGATCTCGAAGAGTCGATGCGAGGCGCGTAGACCGAAGCCTTTTCGAGTAGTTAAAGAATTAGTAAGTAGGTATGCTTTTGGATGGGTTGAAAAGGCGGGGGAGGGGTAAATATGCGTGCGTATAACTCACCAGGTGGGCGGGCTTCTATCTGGACTATAGTCGCGCCGACCTTGCCCTTGACGTTGCCGTAGATGGTCCTGTTCTCGTATCTGCGAACTGGCTGCATGTTCTGGATGGCCAAAAGCTTGGCCTTCTGCCGCGCAACGGCCATTTCGACAGACTTGGCCTCGCCGATGCCGAGCCGTCCATCACCGTTTCCGGCAATAGCTAGAATCCACGTGCTACGGATCTTACCCAGACGGGTCTGGTTGTGAACCTGTCGGACGACTAGGATCTTGCTGTTGATGTCCAAGATGTGCCGCACGCTTAAGCCCGTCCGTCTCTTCAGATCCTGGTATATACCCTGGTCATCCTTGCCCTCGTCTGCCGGGTCGATCGGTGGCTTGTACATGCCCTCCACACCGGCGAGCTTTTTGCCCAGCGCTGGCGCGAGCGCCGAGTTCGAGGGCCCGTTGGTGTTTATCATTGTTTCCGGCTCGAGGAAATATTTGGCTTCCTCCATGGGGAAATCGATGCGCTGGTCTAGTATTTGCTGTATCTTTTCTTCGGGTAGCTCTTCGAAATTTACGTCTTTCGGTATTAGAGCCTCGAGGCGCTTGGTTAGGTCTGCCACATCCTCCTCTTCCGTCATAAACCTAGCTTTCGGGTTGGGTGGGGGGTTGGTTTTCGGGCGCTTGTCGATGATGGGGTAAATCTTGCTGAAGTCGTCGATGTACGGTATCCTATAAGGGTCTCTCCGTATTCGACCTTGTATCGTCAAGTCTTTAGGATCGATCGCTGCTTCACCGGCTTCGAGAGCGGCCATCTGCTCGGGCGTATACCTCTTCTTCAAGACCTCTAACTCTTCCGGGGTATAACGAGGGAACGTTTTGCTACCGTACTCCTCGATCTTCTCCGGCGATACCAGCCCCATTTCCTCAGCTCGTATGCTCTTGAATCGGGGTTTCCGCCTTGCGGCGAGCTGCGCGGAGCTGTGAAATTGGGCGTGGCATTGTGATGCCGGTGCTGCTGGTTTGGCCGCGGCAGCAAGCCGCCTGGAGAGCAGACACCGTGCTGGTCGTGCTATGCTCATCGCATCCCTAGCGTTCAAGTACCCGCCCTAGTATGGCTGCGATGGCGCAGAAAAGGAATGATAGGGTCGCGTGAAGATATGAGCTTCAATTGGTACATATTAAGTATATGGAAATTATTTTTTAGCAACCCTCAATTGCTCAATTCGGTCTTACGTTTTGCCGACCCACACCTCTACCTCAGGTACCTTTCTGCAGTGATGTGGGTTCTGTTCTTACCTTCTTATTGGCTTATCTTTCATTGGTGGTTGGAAACCAATCATCTTTCATCATTACTGTTAGCGACTTACTTGATGTACAAGTACTGTACTTTGTAACTAACACGACGTCACACAGATGACACCATTTATTACATCCGCCTTCTTCAATGTTTATTTCAATTTTTACCACTACCTACCTACCTCTTATGTGAGACATTCGGTAGTAAGCCTCCTTCAAAATATAAGAGTAAAAAGCATCACGCCGCGCAGTCGCTAGCTGAACCTCTTATGTACCTACATTTATGGCATCAGGGCATTCGAGATCTGGATAGGGTGATGTCTGAGCGTTCCCCATTACCCGCCAATGATTGGCCATACTAAATCTGTCGACTTTGCCGCAGGTCTGAAACGCACGAGTTTCACAGGGATTGTTACTATCGTCAGTCCATCCATCAGTCGAGACCGCAACGTTAGGAGGCGTTTGTCGCATAGCTGATACTAAACACAAGACAATTGTGTAGGATTACTTACGTTTCTCTTACCCTTAGGTAATTTTCATTATTGCACACCCATTGCCCAAACCAACTTGGTTGCTAATTTCCCTCCCTTTTTCCTAATCTTGCGAAAGTGAAGCTATCATTACAATTTCCCTTCTTTTCTTCCTTCTAGTGTGACTGGTGCACCATAATATTGTCTTGTCTTCCTAGCGCCTAGTTTCGTTTACTCATCCATTCGCTCAATTTATCTACTCGATACCCTTTCAACTTCAAATCGAATACTCGAACAACTCCTTCACCAATTCCAAGACCGTCGCGAAGCCAAGCACAGTTCAAAATGTCTCAACAAAGCTCCAATCTACCGAGCCCACCAGGCGGTCAATTTGGATTCATGTCCAAGATTGGTGCCACAGATGCGGCCGTCCGTACTTTAAACGACCAGCCGTACCTGTTCACTATTCTCGTTGTCGTCCTCATCACGCTCATCCTTGAGAGCGTTTTTATATGGTTCATCCACTACGCGACTTTGAAGCCCGAGCAGAAGAAAAAAAAGGAACCCAAAGGGGGCAAGAAAGCAGGAGGAAAGCCACCGGCAGCTCGATAAAAGGACTTCTGTCGTAAGACGGCTCTGATACGATATTTGGAAGTATTGTAACAATTTAATTGGGATAAAATCCGGCAATTATACTTTTTTTTTTAACGACCATCCGCCACCGCCGCCTTCGTCGGGAAAACACGATGCATCGAGACGTAGATGTTTTAAGGAGGCAAATAGGGTTCTGAGTGTTTAGTGTTTGGGCGAAAGGGTAGAACAGAACGATAAGGATAGCATCTAGAGACGCTTCGACGACAGCAGGCCGCGTCTAGCACTCATAATTATTGCGTATTTACTCGGTTATATGGTCTATCAATATTGTCAATACATATCTATATCCTGAGAACTTGTTGTTCCTCTCTGAGCTCATGGCTTTGGTCTATCACTCTTTCATCTATCTCACAGGGGTAACCATCTCTGCTCTTATACATGTGTTGTTGCATATCGTCCCAGAGCGCATGTCGAGTGTTATATGGCAACTCATCTGTAGAATTGCAAATGCCCTCAACGCCGTATACATAGTTGGATGCGTGTAGATCGTTGACGTCCACAATCGAGTCACTAAAATCGCCAGAAATGTGTTGTCGGGCAGTTGAAGTGCCTCGTAATTCTAACAAATTTGAAGATTGAATAAGAGAATCATCCTCAAGACTACCACCTGGTAAATAGCCGGATTCTACCTCTATGCTGTCAATGACTTCTGCGAGGGAGCCTTCGTTGGCGACCCTTATGTCCGGGTCCCCGTGCTGCCACTGCTCATATTGAGCTGTTGCGTCGGGATGGTTACTATGATCTCCCTCTAGAGGCTCTTGGAGTTGATATAATAACTGATCCTCGTCGTAGGCGCTATCGAAGTCGAAATCCTGACTCGAAGTTCTGTCCAAGATGTAGAAACAATCGCCACTATCAGACTCCTCAAGAGAGCCCATGCTCGAAGATGCTATCTCGAAAGGCCAATCGATGTTTTCACGCTGTTGTGCATCGATATTTATACTAGCATTCTTGATGCGAATAGTCGGTTCTAGTTTTGCTTGCACTAAATCCCAAAGCCTTTGTTGAATGGAACATCGGTAGGTGTTTAGTT
This sequence comes from Daldinia vernicosa, assembly GCF_022497035.1. Lineage (NCBI taxonomy): Eukaryota > Fungi > Ascomycota > Sordariomycetes > Xylariales > Hypoxylaceae > Daldinia > Daldinia vernicosa. Next base: position 1,185,300 of record NW_025953918.1, read on the forward strand.
CGGCTTCGCCCTCTGTGCTGGTAGAGGGCTTATTGCTAAGGGTGTTATCTACATCTATTAGCAACCTTTTACTTTTTTCCCGTAAAGATGCCGATCGGTTTCGGGATTGTGCAGCCAGAATGCTCGAAATAATGGGGATATTGGCCGCGTGGTGCGTCACCGCCTAGATCTCGTTGTTAGACACGATTTCTAATCTTATAAGAGAGTTTTCAGAACCTTGAGATAATGAGCGTTCCAGATAGCAGGGGCTAGTTCGAGTAATGAGGGTCGATCATCCAGCTGGAATACTCGCAAGCCGCGCATACGTTTCCTTATGCCAATAGTTACATATAACGCCATCTGAGCCAAGCGGCCTGCATCGTTCCATCGTTGTCGAGAATGTCTGGCGAAAATATCCAGAATTGGATCTTCCCAATAGTAATAATTATAGACTGCGCTCCCATAAGTGTCATTGGTTAGGTCTGGCGCTTGCGGTTGTGAAGCCGGTTCGAGATGATAGTCATCTATATCGAGATCGCATATGTTAGATTCGTTAGTGTCGATATTAGATACGTCCGAATTACTTGTTTGGTATTGGAATAGGCACTCTATCCCATATAGACGAGCAGTGGGACTGTGCGGTGGTGAAAGGAGTACAGATGACTTTTGTAGATGTTCGATAATGAAATAGAGATTTGGGGCTCCGTCGTATAGCGGTTGGTATTGGATGTCTTCTTGTTTAATTGCAAGGCCAAGGGCAGGCCAAAGCTAGACAGATTCACATGAGCGACCGCGGTAAGATGCAAGAATGGCAACTTACTGGGCATTGACAGATCACATCTGCTAGATGTTCCAGAAATCCAGGCTCAGTTTCTCCTAGTACCAAGGATACCGGATTCCGCACTACTATGATTTGCATTCTGCATATACCGGGAGAAATAAGCCATAGCTCTTTTGACTGAATTGACTGAAAAAGCTTCTCAGAGGAATATTGAGAGGATGGTACGTCTGATATTAACGCAAGAGAAGTTACGGATAAGGAGGAATCGGATTCTGCGCTAGACAGTTCGAATGTCTTGAGCTCAAGCTCAGTATGGTCGGCCATAGTAGAACATATGGCTCAACTTGTTCAGGAAACTTTCCGTTCCAAGGGTAAAATTGATGCTATACACATCTAAGAACATAACATGACTAATAGATATCTACACATGTAGGGAGTAGCATCGAACCGAGTCAAAAGGTAATGTTTGATGGTATTATATGAGTAGGTTTGTGATAGGAGGAGACGGATTATACCATAGAAACATAAATTGGGTTGTGGATTTCAACCTTGGAGTATATAGAATGGGAAGTAACGAAACATAAAGACCCTGGGAAGAGCGAATTGGGAGGTGAGGGGCCTACAAGCACCTAAGGTATAATTTGTGTCGCAACTTCTTCATTATATATACCCGGGTACCTAGGTAGATAGATATGGGCACACCTCACGGCAAGTGCCACTTGCATACCACTTACACGATAAGTGTAGATAACCTTTTTTCTCTGCCCGTGGTCTATAACCCAGACATAAATACGACATCGAGAGTGACTTGATTGTCTCTTATAACTTAGTTATACATTATACAAGATCTCGTAGTTAGGGGAGATCTAAGGGTGTCCGTGGACCGTCTGAGCCTGGCGTGGGTGGAGCTGGTTTTATCGACTCGGCTGGGACCTTTCGTCTTGGTCTCTTTAAATCTTCCAATGTAATCCCGTCCAGCTTGGTAATACCAACCACTGGCGGTTCACCCTTCTTCACGAATTCCCATTGCCCTGAATATGATGTTAGGATGGTGTAAATATGTAGCGCCGGAGAGTACAGGGCTTACCAGGTAGCTTGTTACCAGCTAACCGAAAGGCGTCGCGCGCGACTTGCTCGTGGACCATCCCTCTTAATTCTAAGACGATCTGATTCACTGCTACCCTCGCAGCCCAGTGATCGAATGAACCTTTTCCTTTACCCATACGTATCTATAAATATGGGTTGGTTATAAGGGACATATGAAACGGGAATTTCGGTAGACAGACCTCGTTGCCGCTAACGAACACACCAATATTGCAGCACACTCTCTTATATAGTCGGTACTTTTGACCACGCAATCGCTGCTTGATAGTATCCTCCGCAATCTTGAGATTTTGAGCACTGATCCTTCGATGGTGATCGATCATCCGTAGTCCGTAATCTCCCCACATCACCGTTGTTCCCTTAGTAGAGCCACCAGTTGCGACCCTTGCTCGTCCCTTCATCATCTTCTGCTTGCGATTTATATTGGGCTCTAGCCAGTTGCCGCCCATTGACGCGGTTGCCGAAAAGAGACGGACATTTTGGGAGCATTGAATCTTTCGGGGCACAATCGAGGTGCTGGGTCTGATCAGCGGGCGCGTAGCTGAAGAATTGGTTATCGTAAGTGACCGAAAAGCGCCGACAAGGCATGACGGCGCCTTGGAATGCATGATTGCGAGGATATGGAGACTCAATCGTCGAAAGCTCCCGTCATCGCCTCGCACCTTGAAATTTGATCATTGAAGTTAAAAATGACCAAATTTGAAGATCCAATCGCGGATCATTAGTCGCTAGTGGGGTACGTATATTATACTTTAGTTACATACATTAGCGCATTTTAGCAGCTGGCATTTCAGTGATAATCTTGAGGATTACCTAATATAATACAATTGCGCAATGAGTAAGGTCGTCACCTACAACGGAACGTGGCCAGAACTTGATAAGGAATATGATAAGGTACGGAAGAACCTTGGTCCCTTGCTTTTTCTACATCCGTCGCTGTAATTTGATGCGATAGATTCCAATTGTAGGCCACCACCAATTGTTACGTTTTCCATTCTTTTGGGTCGCTTGTCGCCTTCGCGCATCGGACAGAAACGCTTGTCATCCTCTTCTGCTAGCCTAAGAAGCCGTTCTCTTTGGTTCATTATATCGTCTTATACTTTCACCAGCAATCAAAATGGCTATACTCAGTCCTCAAGTGTACGTGTTATCAATTTTGTCTCTCACATGTATACTCGTGTATACTCGTGAAGTAGTAGCTAACTGAGTCTCGGTAGAACCAACATCATCATCATCCTTGGGATGATGCAAGTTTCCAAGCGAATCCCCTTCGATGATCCCGATGTTCTCAACATTGTTCGCGCGCTCTACATTGGTAGCAATGTAATCATCGCTGGTATCTACGCCTACGTCCAATACCAGATCAACAAGAAGAAGGGTGCGATTCTCCCCTTGGAAACGCTATACTATACACGCAATTATACTAACCAGTCACTGACGTATAGATCTTACTACGCTCAAATACGTCGAACCGGCTCCGATGGGATCTTCGGAGGAGGGCAAGCTTGTGACTACCACCGTCCAAGCCTACGATTCGCAGCAACTCAAGAACTCTATCCGATCGCAGATTATGGGCCTTGCAATGATGGGCTTTATGCACTTATACATGAAGTACACCAATCCGCTCTTGATCCAATCCATCATTCCGCTCAAGGGTGCCATCGAGTCCAACTTGGTCAAGATCCACCTCCTTGGCCAGCCGGCGATTGGTGATCTCAAGCGTCCCTTTAAGCAACCTGCCGGACTCATGGGTGGTCTTCAGAGCGGGCCTGCGCAGAGCGATAAGAAAGCTGTTGAAGCCGCCGAGCGTGCCGGTCGGGGTGGTGTCAAGGACGAGTAATAATCTTATAAGTGGCTCGTTCATCTAAAGTAGTTTAATGGAGGGACTTGCAGCATAATATTAACGCTGTAGACGAAGAAAACCATGGGTGTTTTACTACTAATATAGACTATACGTACATCACGAATAGACGACTTGCATAATTTATGTATAGTTGATATTTGCATATCTAATTGCTGTGATAATGCCGACAACTTACCAAGGTATTCTCGTTATTACCATCGTCTATAATATATTTACGTAGGTACGTACGCGCATAGAATTCCGGGCTGCCCGGGGTGGCGTAGGTACATAAATGCCGGGGATAATTCTTTTTAAATTTATAGTATCGTTTTCAACCCCCGACGTCACCGGCTTATACCCTTACATTCCGAAACCAATGCTAAAAGGTAGTCCTTAGTAACATTCAAAGCTACAACAACTTCCCGTCTCAACTTATTCACAGCCAGACTTCTCTTGCGTTTACTCATGATCACACTTCCTTTACAAAATGGAACGCCCTTCTACGCCACCACAGGCAAAAACTGCCAACCCCTCTAAACCTGTAGCATCCCCTCCTACGCCTGAGATCACCCGTCGCATCGTGAGTCAACCCCTCGGCGAAAGACAAGTTCTGATTGCATCCAATCCTTGTGAGCTTTATTCTAACTATAGGGTAATTTATAGGAAGAAAATAGACTCCGAGCCAAAGCATTACGTGAACAGCATGAGTCCGCCGCCCGCGCAGCTGGCGCACCCTCCGTCTCTCGCACTCCATCTGGCTTCATCGCCACCGATAATGCGCAAGTCCCGAACACGCGTAAGCGCGCCTACGATGCTATATCTAGTACCCGAGTCCGTGAGACACCATCCACAAGTCGCGACGGCCGTGTTAATGGTGTCTCGCCTGCCAAGGCTGCTCCTGGCGACAGTGCCGACCAGGTCAAGGCGGACAAGGACGAAGGTGCCATCAGACCAGCGAGGAAGTTCACTAAGTTTGTCGACTACGACTTCGGCAAGATGACGGATACGAAAGGCGGTTTCTTGAGTGCTGAGGACGATCCCTGGAACAAGGCAATGTCGGGGTCTACTGCTACGGGCAATGGAAAGGGTAACGGGCCCAGTGAAGGGCAGGAAGAGAGGCCCAAGGGAATGACGGTGCAGGAATGGGAAAGGCGGCAGTTACTGAAGAAGCTCCAACGGCAGAAGGCAGGGCCATTCGAACCAGGCTTGAGTGTGCTACGGGATGAAAAGGATCGGAAGAGATGTCGTGAGTGTAAAAGTCTCGAGATCGACTTCGTATGGGAGGAGGTTTTCGGATGTGCCATTTGCAACAGCTGCAAGGAGAAGTATCCCGAAAAATACAGTCTTCTAACCAAGACGGAGTGCAGGGAGGACTACCTTCTGACAGAGCCGGAGCTGAGAGACGCAGAGTTGCTACCCCACCTCTCAAAACCAAACCCGCACAAATCTCACTGGCACGATATGATGCTATTCCTTCGGTATCAGGTCGAAGAGTATGCGTTCAGTGACAAAAAATGGGGTTCGGCAGAGGAGCTGGATGCTGAGTTCGAACGTCGTGAGGCGGAAAAGAAGAAACGGAAAGAAACTAAGTTTAAAGAGAAGCTACTGGACCTCAAGAAGCGAACGAGGACGGATGCATACCGGAGGCAGACGGGGAGACTTGGGGAAGACGGAGGAGGAGGTACGGCGTCTGGTAAGAAAGCCAGGTTTGGGGATGCGATTTCCAACGGTGGTAAACATGTTCACGAATGGGGACGAGCCATCGAGAAAGATGACGGTTCAACAGTGAAGACTTGTACGACCTGTGGTATGGAAGTTGAGGAGATGGAATTTTAGGAATAACTACCTATGAATAATGATACCCAGTTATGTAGAGCATAATTAATAGCTCCTTTATGGAAAGGCCTTTCTACGCAACTTATCATGTTTAGACTGCATAGTTAGTCTATCTAGGTTAGGTACCTAAGGTATACGTTGAAGTATGAATTATTTATTCAAGGAGTCGTTCTAATAGGTAGCCTTTTGCTAATTCGTCTTGGTCAAGCGAATAGACGGCCAATGTCTCTCGATCCCATTGCTCGAGTTTCGCGTTGTTGATCAGCGCGATAATATTCCTATTCTTACGCAATGATGCATATAACAATCCATTCGTCATTACAATTGTAGGCCGACAGAGCGAGATTCTTAAAAGTCATGCTTTACTGAGCAACTACTTATCTAGGTACTTTGGTCTTACATATCTTATTCGCCTTCTCGTATATCGGAGAGGATTGCATATTGAGGTAATGCCGGTATTTTGTTCGATGGAGACGAAAAATCTCAATCGGAATAATGACCATCAGTCGGGCTTCAATTGGTTAAGACAAGAATTGGTTAAGACAAGGGTAATAATATAGGTAGGTCCATATGTAATATATACGGCGCGGAGCTTATCAAATATCCGGACAATTCGGTCTTAACCCTCTACCGTCCATCCGAATCGGGACTATGGTTCCAATTACTACACAAGTATAGACTAATGTCGCCGACTTTATTAATTGTTTTTAAAAAGCAAGTATTGGCTATAAGTACCTATAAGATGTATGCCTATTAGTCGGAGGATCTTAATGCCAAGATTCCGTGACGCCTCGTGTCTCTCGGCCTTTCGCTTCGGTGTGTGAAACCGACTCATAGACTATGACGAATGAGTATAGGTAGTAGGGAGGTTGGTATTTAGGGATGCTGGTTCCTGTCTATAAGTGGGAGTTTACTTAAGGAACACGGTGGGCTTCGGTTTTAACTTATAACGCATCATATAAATAAGAGTGAACGAATAAGTCATAAAACACGAATATGGAAGTATTGGGCGGCCTCGAGAGTGGGCAGCTTCTGTTAATCGCTGTGGGCGTAGCCATACTAGGCGTATGAGACTCGAATCATATCTAAATAATCGCATCCGAGAGGGCTAACTACTTCGCAGTATACCTATACTATTCTGAGCAACCCTCTGGCAAGACTGCCTGGCCCTTGGTATACGTTATGGACGGAAACAATTTTGAAGTATAATGTTGTCAGAGGCCAGAGGCCACAATGGGTTCATTCGTTACATGAAAAATACGGTACGCTCATCCTCAGCCAGGCATATACCCCCCAATAATAAAAAATCACCCCTATTCTAATCATGACCCGGTAAAATCGCAGGAACCGTCGTCCGCATTACCCCCAAAGAGGTCAGCATACAAGATCCGAACGCTGTCCAGCAGATGTACCAGATCAAGGGCGAGTTCCTCAAGTCCCAATTTTACGAGGTTTTCCTACCAGGAAACAAGAACGTCTTCAGCACGACCGATGTCAACTATCACCGACGACACCGAAAGCTCCTCGCATCCGAGATATCGGAGTCAGGTTTAGCCGTACATAGACCCACGGTTGATGACAAGGTTCGTATGGCTATTGAGGGTATGGCTGAAGAGATGGAGAAGCGCGGTGCTACAGTGAGTTGCTATCTCATCTATGGAGGAGGGAGAATAGTTGCTAACCCACGCCCTTCGCCTTCTAAAGGATGTGTATCGTTGGTCTTTATATATGGCCACAGACGTGATCGGCGAGCTCAGCTTCGGGTCTTCATTCCGCATGCTAGAATCAAGGGAGGTGCGTATCTTGCCTATGACTCTTCGTCATCTCCATGAAACTATGGTCTTTTCCACTGACCCTGTTTTTGTGTTGTAATAGGAGACCCAATACACCCGCGACTTAAAATTGATAGCATTTGCTGGAGGCCTCAGGTCGACATTCCCCTTCCTCATGAAGGTCACCAAGTACGTCCCGCTGCCGGTTCTCAGCATAGGGACGCAAATCCGAGAGCGTATACGCGTATACGCGACGCAGGCGCTAAGCCGACATTATAAAATAGTAGAAGAGCAAGGACGGAACGCCAAGCCCACACTCTTATCCAAGTTGTACCGTGCCACAGAGGACGACAAAGACATGCTTCCTTTCGACGAGCTGCGCGAAGATGCCATGGCGTATATCGCAGCGGGAAGCGACACTACCACTAACACCTTGACGTACCTCATCTGGACCCTATGTAAACACCCCGACATCAAGGCGAAGCTGCTGGCAGAACTAAACACGCTGCCGGACGGATTCACGGACCTGGACCTCAAGAAGCTGCCCTACCTCGACCATGTGATTCAGGAGACGCTACGCTTACACAGTGCTGCCCCCTCTGGTCTACCTCGTGTCGTACCTCAGGGAGGTGCTACTCTCGCTGGCCATTTTATTCCCGGCGGTTACACGGTGTCGGCTCAGGCGTACAGTATGCATAGGAACCCGGCTGTCTATCCGGAACCGTTAAAATTCGACCCTTCAAGATGGGAGAATCCGACTAGGGCGATGAAGGACGCGTTTGTACCATTTGGTGGAGGGAGTCGAAGTGAGCTTTTACTTACAATTTCCACATCCGTATCCCCCTCCTAATAACCCTATGCATACCTACATACGAGTTCCTTTTGATATTATTGATTGGTCTGAGCTATCGTTTCTAACTGCATATAGTCTGCCTTGGTCTGCACTTGGCCAAGATGGAACTACGTCTCGCAACCGCGCGGCTCTTCACCCGGTTTCCGAATGCCACTGTCTCCCATTTAGAGGGTTTCACGGATGAGGACATGGTCCCTATCATGTTCTTCCTCATGAAGCCGAAGAGCCAACGCTGCTTGATTGATGCTCACTGAGGTATGTTGATGCCGTCTGCTTAACCAAGGTACCTGTTATCTAGGTAGATTTACGGGTGACCATGCTAGGCTGGAAAAAATACCTGCGGCTTCTAGTTGCACTTATATCCGTTGAAGTTTGTGAGATCGGGCTTTCTATTCAGTGCTTTAAGGTATGCTGTAGAAAGGTCTAGGGAATTTAAGATAGGCGCAGGTGTACATACATAGTACAAACACTTGTAAAATTACATTAAATCTAGTAGCATATACGATTTAAGTAAATAAATAAGAGGTAGTTACTTATAGCGAAGACTTCACTGGTTCATGGATCAGGGATTGATTATGAAGTCGTTTTTGGTACACCCACAGGGCTGAACAAGCGGGAAAAGAGTTAATTTTATCATCCCTGGCGGGCATAACGGAATAGTTAGAAGTTCGGTTGCTGAGGTTGGCAACCTAAGAGTATCTAATTATATCCGACAAAGCCTTATATACACTGTTGCCAACTATTAGGAGTCTACTAGTATTTGCCAATTACTTGTCGCTGATAGGTCTATAGAAGCACTCCTTGCATAACCTAGATCCACCTGTCTAATTCCTTCGTCCCATTGAGCTGGAACCTCGTGGGGCCTAGGCACCTAAGTATAATGGCTGTGATATTATTAGCATATATAAGCTCTTGGGCATCTTTATTGTTCTTACCTTTCGTTCTCAGTAACTTGATCGATTGGCTCTAAGACTAACGCCTAACGAAAAGTTCATGATGGGGATTCAAGGTGTTTCTCTTGCCTTGCTCCCCGTCCTGAGTGCGCTTATATTAGATTTTATTTATCGTTTGTATCGCCGGAGACAGCGGTTTAAGGACTTGGTACGAATCGATCCCCCCTCATTTGGATCACATTATGAGAACAAAGGGGAGACACGAGACTAATGTATAATATAGCCCAAACCACCACATAGTTTCCTATGGGGCCACCTTAAACTCATGGGCGAGATCGCCAGCCAGTTGCCTCCGAATAATCACCCACAGGCGTACATCACTGCCATCTCGCAGAAGTATGACCTGAAGGGTATCTGGTATCTCGATCTATGGCCCATAGCGGATCCACAAGTCATCCTAACAGAACCGGAGCTTATGGATGCAGTGCAGGTAACGAGGGTATACAATCAGCACCGGCTCTCCCAGGAGTTCATGTCAAGTATAATCGGCGAAAACATTGTCGCAACCGTGAATGGCCCTATGTGGAAAAAGCTTCACAACGCAATGGCTCCGGCATTTTTACCCTCCTATGTCAGAACACTCACAGGCCTCATGGCCGACGAGACGATTATCTTTAGGGAGGCTCTCAAAAAGCTGTCGAGTAGCCGTCAAGTCTTCTCCCTGGAAAACGAATTATCTAAGCTAGTATTCGACATCGTTGGTCGGGTCGTCTTCAATTTCTCCCTTAACGCTCAGACGCAGGGCAGCTCATACCACGAAGACCTAAAGCAGACCATCGAACTAATCAATCAGCAACTTTCCATGAACCCATTTGTTAAGCTGCAGGTGGCATTGAAAAAGCGGTCTGTTCGGAAGCGGGTCGACGCGTCTGTTGCTGCAAAAATCCAGGAACGCTTGGCCGCGCTCAGGAGTGAGAATATCGTACCTTCACGTAAAGATCCTCTTAGCATCCTCGATTTGATGCTCCGAGAAACAGTGTTGCAAGGTAAAACTCAAAACGGTCTTAAGGCGCTTGAGCTTCCTGAAGGAGAATTGGAATTATTGGTAACGAAGTACGGCCTTGCTTGAGCACCTCGAATAGGAACATACACTTACATGACTAAAACAGTGTGAAAGGTCTCCTACTCGGCGGGATGGGAACAAGTGTTGACACACTATGCGTAAGAGCTCCTCACAGAATTTACCTTTAACACTTTGCCTCAGCTAACCCATCTTAACTAAAAGTACGTTTACATGCTCTTGTCAAAACATCCAGAAGTCGTCCAGAAAATGCTTGAAGAGCAAGATGCTGTCTTCGGTAGAGACCTCGAGACAACCATGGAGAACCTGAAGGAGTCACCAATAAAACTTAATGAGCTGGAATACACAACAGGCGTGATCAAAGAGACGATGCGGCTTTTCCCTGTTGGATTTGGCGTCAAGGAAGCACCAGCAGGGTAAGGAACCCTTCCCTTTCCAGAGCTATTCAAGCGAACAATACTAACCCGAATCATCCACAGCGCAACGGTTTCGTACCAAGGCCGCGAGTACCCAGTTGATGGTGGCCTAGTCATCGTCCCTTCTTGGCATACTATGCACTTCGATTCGCGGTATTTCCCGGAGCCCAGCGCGTTCCGACCTGAGCGATTTCTAGGTGAAGGTGTTCCTCGCGGTTGGTTCCGTAGTTTCAGTCGCGGACCGCGTGCTTGCCTAGGGCAAGACCTCGCCATGGACATCATGCGCGTGATCCTATTACTCACCGTTCGAGACTTCCACTTCGAGGTCGCCGGGCTCCGGCCTAACCCGAAGCCTAAGTCGACCTACACAGATCTAGATACCATCTTCGGTGACATCGTATTCCAGGAGTTGTCGATGGAGGCAAAGCCCAGAGGCGGTATGATGATGACGGTTAGCGAGAAGGAGAGTGCGTTGTAAGGGGACGATAATGCATAAGCATTATAGCATTATCACCACTTAACTGATATAAAATAAATATAAGATAGCAGGATAATTTCGAGTGAGCCATCTAAATATCGAAGTTGGCTTCATAAGCCCCAGATATTATCATTAGTTGCGTGAATTAGGTATATTGGAAAGATTAGACAAGTTATTGTGACTATCATGAAAGAAAGGGGCCTCCTGTTTCGCCAAGGAGCCTCGCAAAAAAAGCAAAAGAAGGAGCAGGAAAAAAGAAAGGAAGGAAAACACAAAATGCACAAATAAGCAGGCCAGGCTCGAGTCACTAACAAACATTTGAATATGCACCATGGCCTGTCTTACCGCCCTGTGCGTAGCTCAAACCCGAAAACGCTTTCGAAAACCCCTGCGAAGGGATTTTATCTACACCGTCATACCATGAAAACCACTAAGCCACGGCCTCCGTGGGTAGCGTATCTGAATGGTCAGGAGCGATGGAGGGACTGTTATTACATATTATAATTTTACCTTCCGCTGCTGGGGAACCATGGTAGCCATCTGGCTGTCATCTGACTGCCCAGAGGCAGGATTGCTACTGAGGCTCTTAAAGGACCAAGGTAGCTTCCATGCCCGGAGAAACACGGACGACACAACGGAATATGAATGGAACAAGAGGGATGGGAGAATAGCAATGCTATATCTTCTTCTGTCCCCGTTTGAAGGACTTTGAGGTCTGGTTCCATCATAACCTAGAGGCCTAATATTCGAGTAAATAATATATCTACTACGGCCTATCCTCTCCTGATGAACCTGAGAGTACTTGGGAGCCATAATCTGCAACTCCATGTAGCGATCGTAAGAAAGAAAGGGTATCAATCCCCACCGAAGCCCATATGTAACGCCTGGAGAGAATCATAAGCACATCAAGAACCCCCCCCCCAATCTAGCACACCCGCGAGACCCTAAGCCTCTATGATATTGGGTATCAATGATTGTAGAGAATAAGATTAACCGACCAAAAGAGAAAAGCCGAATAAAACGAGCGCCAGTACCAACACTCCCCTTTGAAATATTCCGCGTGCCCGGTGTCCGGGGTTTCCTAAACACGTTCTATAGGGTCCACTGGGGAGGCTCCCAGAAGGCTATCTTCATCGTCATCTTCCCTGTTTCGTCTAATAGAGGCACCAAAGAAACCGCTCTCAGGAACTGCAACAGGAGCTGGAGTGGTAATCTTCCCGGTCTCAGACGGTGCACCGAGCTCCCAACTGCCCACACGCTCGTGTCTCGCGCCGTTCTTGGCAACAGAGACGTCATGGTCCGACGCCATCTTCTCAGCGCCCTTGAACCCGCCTAGACTGCTACGACGGCGAGAGGCATCCGAGGGGTCCTTACGCCGAACGCGTAGGCCACCGAAAACAAAAGCTGTTATACTAGCAAGACCGAGTACCGCAATGGTAGTCAGAGCACCGATGACACCGGCAACTGCTGGAGATAGGGAAGCGTTGCTGTTCGGGTGAGCTCCGTTGCTACCGTCTGACGAGTCATCCAAGCCTCCAGAGCTATGACTTAGCGCGCTGCAAAATAGCGCAACAGAAGAGCAAACGTTACACCAGTCTGAGATTTCCCAGATGGCAAACTTGTCGATAGCGGCTTGAAAGTCAGCCCAGGTCATGCGTGTCTCCGAGTTACCCCGGCCGAAGAGCGGGTACTCAGTAAGTGGTACATCAGGACCGGAACCGTTACGGTATAGGAAACGCACCCAAGAGTTGTCTTCTTGGGGGTATTCTACGTCGTCATCCGTGGTGAATAGCTCGAATACAATGGCGGCGCCAGGGTCCGGGATCTGACTGAACATTCCAGATACGTTGGTTAGATCGGCTAACGCGAAGAAGGCTAATAATGGCTCGAAAGAGCCGAACATTAGTGTCATCTTATCCGTGGAGCCCGCCGAGTTCATATGCATCCTGAGCTGAGTTACTATTTTAGCCGCGAGCGTGCGACCCCCAATGGCTCTAATCATGTCGCCCTCCTGCGATCCCGAGGCTGACAAGTTGCCATTTAAATCGAACTGTTGCCTACTGGCTAAGTCGCGTAAGATTGCTAGGCGATCTTCGTTAAGAGAATCGCGCACTGACTTGTCGTGGTTGTATGCATATTGGGCGTAGTCGTACAAGTCGTATGCATAGTCGAAATTTAGCATAGAATCCGGCAGCGTGTTTGGAAATACCTCCTCCCAAGTCCTCTTGTAGAAGAAAGATGTCGCATTGTACATCTTCTGAGCCACGTCGCTACTCTGAAAGTCCAGACTCGACGACCAGTACTCCGTACACGTCGCATATCCCTCAAGCCTAATTAATGGCCCTATTAATATTCACGTAAACTCTGTGAGAATTTAACCAACTCACCAAACGGAATTCGGATCCGTAGTGGGGACGTTCCGAATATTGGGATACTGGTAACCGTCCAGAGGGTAGTTGACCACGGTACCGTTAGCTAGTGTGGATGCGTTCTCACCACCATTTTTGGAGGCAAAAGTCTGAGTAACAGGCGGATAAAGCCCCTGTAGGAAGGCTAGAGCGCTTCCGACTACATAGTCATCTGTGCTGCTGAAGATAGAAAGTTGGCTGTTATCAAGGGCCTGGCGCTCTATACCGACGATAGGTGAATTCGTCGTTATAGCATTGTCTTCATCTGATAAGCTAGAATTAGACAAGTACCGCGCCCTGAATAATGATCCTTGAGAATAGAGCTGCTGTGCGCCCAGCGGAGTCAAGCTGGGGACGACATCTCCTTGAAAAGGGGTGCGCTCGCCGTATAAGACATATGCAAAAGAAGCCCAGACGGTTTCGTTGGCAGACTGAGCTAAAGCCTCGCTCACAAGTGTAAGACCAGCAGTCAATACCGTTAGTGAACGTGAGGACATTCTTCAAGCTGAACTCGCGCTCACCACGCCCTTCTCATATAATTTACGAAAAGAGCTAACGACTAAGTAAAAACCATACGAAACAACGAGCACGAAGGGGGAGATCTGGAAGAGCTATCGAGCTCGAGGAGGACAAAGGAGGGGTAAATAGAAGGACAAAGATAGCCAGCCCTACCTTCAAAGCTTACTTACCTCTACACAAACATGCATATTTACATGGCTTCGGGATGACACCAGATAACGTGCTTGTGTGTTCAAGGGTCCGTCATGCCATCCCGCTAGACTGCTAGATAGGACCGGCGCCGCCAGTATCTGCTTACGGGCAAGCCCTCTCCCACGTACAGGTCTCTATGTACGGCGGGGAGCTTGTGAACTCTCTCATCAGGGACGGCGGGGTAGTGTAGCTGTTGAGGAGCACGTCAGATAAGAGCAAGCAAGGAGAGCTTGGCGTAGCTGTTTTTGAACCTTTAGCTGCCATCCCTGTCCATTCCCCAGAAGAGAGGGAGCTCTATCATAGGCTCGTTAGCATACCTGCAGTACACTAACGATCTGCCCGTGACACTTAGATAAAGTGTTAAAGACATCGTTTTCAGGTGTTGCTCTGTTGCTCTGTACTTGTGAAAAGAAAGTCCGGATTTGAGAATTCTCGGCCGCTACTGTGTAAGGTCATTCTTTATCGATATGGCAAGGGGCTTGGCTTCGGCAGGTCGGCAGAATAGCGTCAAAATAACTGGCGCAGTCTACCTGTCTACTACCTAACAATTATGCTAGTAGGTGCGCCACCTTTTTTGACGTTATTCTGGTCGGACACTACCTGACACTAAATAACATCTATGATGCCTATTATATGGGTATGAGATACAAGCAGAACATATTTGAAAAATTAAAACCGTTAGCTTGATTTCATAGCAACTTATCCATCCATTGATGCGACAGGGATTCGAATATGGTGAGAACGGATTCGAAAACGGGACGAGACATAGGGCTTTTGACAAACGGCAGCACTCATCTCGATTAATACTCGCGATTCGCTTCATACTACGGATTATATGAAATGCAATATATTCATCCATCAAAGCCCAAAACCAATAACAATGACCAGTCATCATAAAGTAAGCATGTTTATTTCAAGCCGCATGAATTGAATGACTCGCATACCTTCTCACTTTCGGTGATATCATCCTATAGCAACTATGTAGACGACATATTTAATTGGTACCTTAATCGCAATTACCAAATCATACCAAGATCCCAGGATATTACGCCGAGCTGACGCCAGCCTCTTTCAATAAGGACAACTTTTCATCATGACAAGCATTCTAAATGTTTCCAACAACCTGGTTTCGAAGAGAGGGGTATTATAAATCTGCGCTCACGTGAGCGCAGTCTCTACTCCAGGCGACGATGAGAGTGCGAATACCTTGCTAGAAAGCGGACAAATTGTCCGCTAGTCATGCAGGTACGCCATATTCAAACAGGTTTCTACTATAGTAGACTGATATATACATAAATACTGGATCGCGACATAACGTTAATACTGAATTATTACATTTTGAGAACAGGGTCCTCGGGGTGCGGATGCGTTATATACATAGTAGTGCAGCGGTTTTCAAGGACATTGCGGACAAGCTAGTCCGTCTGTGGACGAAATCCGCACTCACTGCGACGCTATCGTTATATCCGCCATGCATGAGGAACACTCTAATGTCTAGTTATGGAGATAAACGGGCTTAAATTCCCTATATATAATGACAGCTCAGTCGAAGACAACCTGATTTTATATTTGGTAATCTTTTCCAGTTTCTTAGGTGCTCATATTCCTAGCAGTCGTATTTTGCTTAAACTACCTTTGGTACCTAAGCAATGGCCAAAGGCTCTATTCTAGTTACCGGTGCCAACGGCGGCCTAGGTTCTGCTATCGTTGACCAGATCTTACATCGTCCGTCACTTGCCCAAGACTATCATGGACTATACACGGTCCGCAAAGTCGAGAACGCCGATACTGTCAGAAAGGTACTCCAGCGCGCCGGCAAGGTGAATCACCATTATGACCTCGTCCCCCTGGACCTGGCAAGCCTCGCCAGCGTGCGCCGAGTCGCCGCAGATATCAATTCTCGAGTTTCGAGCGGCGAGATACCACCTATCCGTGCCTTGATATTATCTGCGGCATACCAAGAGCATGGCCAGCACGACTTCTCCAAGGACGGTTTTGACATGTCCTTCCAAGCTAGTTACCTCTCACATTTCCTCTTGACGCTCCTATTACTCCAGAGCATGGACAAGGAGAAAGGCCGCATACTGGTACTAGGGAGCTGGGCTCATGAGTAAGGAACCATCACCCTCTCTACCAACACACACCAAGCCTTCAATTATCTTTGATCTATCATAAACTCATGGCTAATCCATCCCAGCACTACCGATGCCAGGAATAAAGTGGGACCATTTGCGGATAGTTATATGCCCGAAGAGTTCCATCAGATATTCAACGACCCCGAGGGAAGCACCGAAGCTGTCGCTAAGGGTAAGTGGGGTGTTGCCGCTGGGCAGACAGAAGATCCCGTTGCTGGTATGAGACGGTATGGAGCAGCCAAGCTATGCGAGGTCATGATGATGTGAGTACCCCTTTTCCTCTTCCTATCCGACCTTGCCGCCTTAGGTAGGTAGTTAATACTCTGCCAAACCGAGACTAATGCTGTCCAGGCGTGAATTGGCACGTCGCATATCGAAAGACCCAACCCTCTCCAAAATCGCGGTGCTAGGCCTCGACCCAGCAGCGATGATGAGCGGCATTTCACGACGTAGCGGCTGGTTGGTGCGAATCGTTATCATGAATATCATGGGCCTATTCGCGCCGCTTGTGACGTGGCTAAACCCCAACGGCAGCCTGCGGACGACGTGGAAGTCGGCCGGGGATGTGATACACGCATGCTTCGATACAGACGGCGGACTTGGCGAGTACCCGAACGGACTCTACCTTAACGGCACGGAAATCTCGGACGTCGGGCCGGAGGCTAAAGACGAGACTAAGTGCCGCCGGCTGTGGCGCGATAGCTTGGAGTATGCGAATATTAAAGAGGGCGATACTGTGCTGGCAGATTGGCGATGAGGTGTGGACGGATAGTTTATGTATTATGTAGAATACCCTGTTTTCTGTTGTGTCGTTTTCTATCAAAACCTAGATTGAAATCGAAGTAGCTTAAGGCCGAGTACTCATATGCGCTATGTTATGATGTCCAACGTTGTACTATACTATATCTGCGGAATATCCGAAGTCGGCATCTGTATCTTAGGTACCTCATAGGGTGAGACCAAATCTGCCGAGCCTAAAGTGAGTGCCGCCAGGTCGGTATCAAATGCGCTTACCGCGGCCGAAGAAGGGGGGTTCGCTCATCTCAGCATGCTACGTGCCAACGTAGATAGATATACTGTAAGTAGGGACCGTCGTAGCTCGGACGCACGAAGTTGCATCCTTTGCCTGTATGATGGCTGTCCAGGAGGTTACTGTAGACGCAAAGATCTCAGAATGGGAGAAGAATGCGGTCATATGCAGCCTTGCTGTATCACCACGAGAACGTTACATGTGTGGGGTTATACCTATATTCCGGTTATATTGAACAGGCCTGCATCAAGCTAACTGTTTCCTTCTGCATCCGTATGTACTCTGGATAGTCTAGCCATTATCCCCAACCAACTACGGAACTTCAGCTAGAATCTCCATGATGTGCTCTGGGGTGAGCTTATTTTGTCCACGATAAGTCTAGTTCCTAAACTGCGTCCCGTGGTTCGGGGGTTACGGGATTCAATAAACATCTCTGCTGTTTTTTTTCCTCCGGAGACAATAGGGATCTGGCAATAAAATTTTGAATCTTTCCCTCTTTTTGCTATTTATCCGCGTTTTGCAAGTTATAAAGATCTACCTGCGCAACGAAATGGCTAACGTATAATAATTGCGGTTAAAATCGTAGCGCGTGACTGGAACCGTAGATCTTGGGGAACCATGTTATACTGCATGCAGATATCCCGTCCTATACCAACCAGGTAGGTAGAACCAGCTTCGTCTCATATATACATCTCTCCTCATGTAGGCCGGCTCTTGGTGGACATATCATTGGTCCAGTTCCGTCGCATGGGTGTATCTAGATCAACCGCGTGTAGCATTGATTCGACGTTCCGCTGCCCAGTTTTACGGAGGGCGTATTCATTTGTCATTTGACGAGTTTCTTCGTAAAATTCTCCCATAAAGAATTCAGGGCGGACGCCTGATAATGTCATCATCGGGAGAGACTTAGGCACGGGCGGATGGAAGCGCGCATCTTTGAGAGTTGCAAGCCATCTCTTCGGAGGCGACGGATAATTCGGCCAGCGATCACTCGACGATGGCGCTCATCAGGTTGCTCTTACTAGGCCTGCTGCCGTGCTTATGCCTGTCGACTTCCCTTCCGAAGCCCTCGCGATTTGACCAACTGGGACCGAGGGGTAAGCCGACAAGCGCTCACCGCACATCCGAGAGCGGAAGGCATATCAGAGCTACGCTTCAGTCCCAGAAGGTGAACAATATAACTGGCGGCTCGATGTCCATATATGATGAGACGTCTAAAATCTCAACTCGGTCACCACGA
The DNA here is from genome assembly GCF_022497035.1 of Daldinia vernicosa. Classification (NCBI taxonomy): domain Eukaryota; kingdom Fungi; phylum Ascomycota; class Sordariomycetes; order Xylariales; family Hypoxylaceae; genus Daldinia; species Daldinia vernicosa. The sequence continues at coordinate 1,203,860 of NW_025953918.1, forward strand.
GAGCCATTAGCAAGATACGGTGCGGGGATTGTATATATGCTAGAACGTACGCTGTCAACCTCTCTCATTGCGAGACGGCAGCTAATCTCCTTAGGTAGTCGCCCTCGGAACGCCCGGACAGATAGTCTCAGCTATCCTCGATACCGGATCCTATACGCTGCTCGTGGATCCGGACTGTAACCAGGCGGCGGACCCGAATGCCTGTCGGACATATGGGTACTACGACACGAAACAGTCGTCTACCGCCAAAAACCTCAATGGCTGGTTCTCTGGCCAATTCGGCACTGGCTATATGGAGGGGGTATGGTTCAGTGACACAGCCTACGTCGGGCTCGATAGTATGTATTAGTATCCTCCCTTTTAATACTCTGACTAGGATATGACTCCGTATCTTAACACGCATAATAATGGTAATAGACCTACCGCTTCCTAATTTAAGAGTCGGGGTAAGCAAGTGGAGCCAGTATATTTGGGCTGGGGTGTTGGGTGTCTCGTACGGCAAGGCGTGGAATACCGGATACCAAACTTTGCTGGACCTTCTTGTTGCGCAGAGTTACATTGAAGTACCAATATTCAGTCTAGGCGTCGGATACCAAGGTGGTGGGAGTCCGAGTGAGTTGTCACGGACCTTGTCGTCATTCTCAGGAGACTGATCTCCCTTAGGTGACATAATCTTCGGAGGAGTAGACAGAAAGAAGTTCCGAGGATATCTAGAGCCCCTAGAGATCTACCCGTACCCGGAGCAGCAGCTAAAGCTCTTTGGACAAGTAGGGTAAGACACTTCTTATAATCCTAAAGGCAGATAAAAACACTGGTGTATGCTGAAACTTACAAAGCTATCGGGTAAATCTGACATCTTTGGGCGTCACCCTTCCCGGGCGGAACGAAACAATGTTGACGGACGCCAATTTTGGACATAATGTACTAATCGATTCTGGATCTACGTACACTTATCTCGACGCGGACTTAGTTGCTACTATTGCAAGGGCCTTGAACGCGTACCAAGACGAGAACGGAGTCTATCGCGTATCTTGCGACGTCCGAAATTTGGACGGCTCCGTGAACTTCGGGTTTAACTTTTATAATAAAATCGTTAGAGTCAATTATGCCGACTTCATTGTCGACTTTGATACTTATTGCGCTCTCGGGGTCCAGCCTACGGATAACAAAAACCCAACGTGGGTGCTAGGGACCAGTTTCATTCGAGCTGCATATCGTAAGTACAACTGAAAAAAAAAAAAAAAGGATACTGGAAATTTGATGACGCAAAACAAGAGCGGCTGCTAATAGAGAAATTGAATTAGTTATATTCGATCAGCTGAATGATGCTGTCTGGATTGCACAATACTTCCCGTGTGGTGAGAATGAGATAGCAGATCTCACTAAGGATGCCGGCAGACAACTGTGGTTAGAGGTCACAGGTTTATGTTGACGAGGAAGAGCGAAGTAGCAAATGGTACGCAGAAAAAGAAAGCCCAAATGTTCAGGTGTGCCGCCATATACCGCTCTAGAACGAGGGCAGTGCAAGGGATAGGCAATGAACCCGGAATTTCATACCGCCTCATTATACCATACCTACCTAGGTAAATATGCTATATACTATAAGATAGCTATATCATTAAGATCTCGCACGTGTAAGTCGTGCTTAAAAATTGAGAAGCATTCGTTATAATTTGGTCGCACTTATATTAGACATCCAGCCCTCGAATATCCTCGCTCAGTGGACCTTGCCTCGTCCAAATATTCATCTGCGAAAATACATCAGTATCTTCCACGGAGGATAATAAAATACTAAGATACGGTATTAAGCGCGATACCGCCGAAGAGTTATGTACTTACCCCTATCTTAGAACCACTAGTAACTGGTAGACCAGCATGCAATGTCGCCTGATCCCCCGTGCCATCTTCGTGCAAGTTCTGCCAGAAGACCGCGTTGCCGACGACAGGGCGGAACGTAACCCCATTCTCCCACGGCTCATCGCAGTCGACGAATTCGCACCAGCGCTCGTCGTGGGGCGCAGACACCATGGGGAAATTAGTTCCGCCTCCCGTGATGTCTTCCGAGGCGGCGACGTATGCGAAGAAGGAGCTCAGCCGGTTGCCGCCCAACGCGGAGGTCGCATGCGCTGCGTTCGTGTACCAATCCGTGTGGAAATGGTAACGCTCTCCCTGGCCGTACTTAACCAGCTGCAGGGGCTCGAGGTGCGTCCGTGGCACGTCAAAGCCCTGAAATAATAGTGCCCGCTCCTCGATGCATCGGACCACGGCGTCGCGCGGCACGTTAGTCGACTGCGATGTCCGCGTCTGCCTTAGACCTTGGGCGCCGGATGCATCGGCGACAGCGGAGTGGGAGAAGGTGTCTTTGCTATTGAAGATTGTTAGTCTGGATGGACAAATAGCTTTAGGTACCTAGTTAGTGGTAATACTTGCGTTATCTCCTGGAGATGCGCTTGTTCTTCAGCTGTGATGAAATTCGCTAGATATATGACCAACGGTGACTTGGATACTATATGGCTCTGATATGCTGGATGTTGGCAAATATAATCGCTTGATGATGCTAATGGTTTTTGCGCACCGCTGTTATGACTGTGTGCCTGAGCCAGTCCAGTGGCGAGCGACAACAGCGTTAAAGATTTCAATGAATTCATGGTGGATTCAGCGGACGATTGAAATTATGAGAGAGCAAAAAAAGAGTAAAGCCACTTTCATTTCTTACGAAAATATTCAAATCTTCCACTCTCAAGCAGTTGCCATACCTTCATCATACATTAATAGGTAGTAAGGAGAACATGCAGAGCCGAAACGTCAACTGTCTGCGTAAAAGGAGATTGCCCCTGTTCAGCGTTACAGCAGCCTCCAGTCAAGCTCATTTAGCGGAGAGCTTTTAGCGCAGATCCAGGGTCCTTGGAGTCGGACATCGTCAGATCTAACCCCTGATCTACAAGGTAAACTCAGCTATATACCTGAGTTCCCATTCAACTTCTTGAAATGACAACATTGGTGATGCTTAAATAAATTAAAGATGAGGATCAGAAGTGTAGAACTCTTATATCTCCTAGCAGGCACTGGAGTAGCCGTAGCATGGGAGCATTCCAGCGAGGATGAATTTCGTAGAGCTATAGCCGGTCATAACCATGCTCTAGTTGCCTGTGAGTTACCTATCTTAAATTTACTACCAGAATCTCCATTCTAACGTGAATATAGTTATAGAACCATCAACGTGAGCTACTCATAGCCCAATAATCAATCATACCTCATATTTTGGAGACTAATAGCATTTATCCAGAGCCGCCAGCCAAGCTCTAGAGCCAGAATGGACGTCTGCGGTAGAGTCAGAGAAGAAATCTCTGATAAGCATCGACTGCGCTTCGGCCGCAAGCTTGTGTAAGGAGTTCGACGTCATCTCATATCCCGCCTTACGATTTTTCGATGGCCACGGGAAGATGACGCCGTACCGAGGCCCTAGGAGGGCATCCTCGTAAGTATCCGCGAATGCTGGCTCAACAATCTCATTTTTTTCCCATTGTGCCAACTCAAAGCAGCAGACTAAGAGTCCAACAGAATACTCTCATATCTGAAAAGGGCGGTGCGTCCCACCGTTACGGCCCTAAACTCTGAGAAGAAGGCCGTAGCATTCCAGTCCAGTGATGACTACGCCGTTATCGCGCGAATAAACCCGCAAGACAAGCATGTAAAGGTCTTGTACGATACACTTGCCTCCCAGTACCGGGACCGCTTATCCTTTGGGTCAGCGGAAACAGATAAAACGACAACAGTAGCATGCTACAATAACCGGGACAGCCAGCAATTCGCCATTTCGGACTTAACGGCCATCGACGCTCTGCCTCGGCTCATTGAGAATTGTCTCACACCTGTAATCGGAGAGTTCACTCGGGCGAACGAAATGAAGTATCTACAGGTAAGTTATGGCCAACGTACAAAAGACTTAAGAACCACTAATAACATGATGTGTAATAGTCCGGAAAGTCGCTCGTCTTCTACTTCTCCCGTTCATTTGCGGAGCGGGAAGCGTACGTAGCGGCCATGCGGTCCGTAGCCAAGATGTACAAAGAATATCTAAGCTTCGTGACAGTAGACGCCAATGAATACGGAGACCTAGCCGCGCCCCTGGGCCTGGTGCCCGGCGTGTTCCCCGCGCTGTCAGTACAGAATCCCATGTTCGGCAAAGTATTCCCGTACCCTCGAGAGCAGGATATCGCGCCCGAGACTGTAGGCGCGTTCCTGATGGATATCAGTCAAGGCAAGGTTGAGCCATGGGATGGAACCATGCGCGCAGACGGAGGACGTGCACATGATGAGCTATGAGCTGAGTAACCAAGTCAACGAGTCCTCGAATAAGAGGACGAAATAAGTATAGCATAGCTTGGCGATAATGGTATATTATTTCTGTCGACAATGCTTCAGAAACCAGATGAGTAGAAGGGATACGTCCATTACCCAAGCGGTGGCTATTTATATGAGAATAATACAAATTTCGCAGGAACCAGGTTCCGTTGAGTTCTTTACAAAATCCCAAAGTACAGACATCGTCAACTTCCCTCCCGCAAGGTAAGCTTTATGGCAAGCCCAAGAAGAGCTCCAAAAGCTTGGGGTAATCCGGAGTACTAGAATTCATATCATATCAGTGACATATTCTTCATCTTCAGAAATCATATGCGTAAACACGTACCCCATTCCCGATACAGGGTCCCAGCCCTCAGCAGCCGGGAAACCAGTCGTCTTACATGCACGGTTATCGCCCTTCGTGATATCTTTGAAGACTTCCGGGTGAGAATACTGCGCTAGGTGGTTAGGAAACATAGGTATTCATTGAGATTGGTTCGAGAATATGCTATGAATAGGTACTTACCAAGACTTGATGAACGAATCCGACCGGGCTTTTACCAGCCGCTAAACGCTCCTCGTTAATCAGAGTAATGACTGACCCCCAAAGCGGCGCCGAGGCGGATGTACCGCCAATACTCAGTAATTCACCGCCGCTCGAAATAACGAAGTGGTCTCCATTGGCCGAGACGTCCGGATATGCTCTCCCTAGCTTGTTAAAATGGCCTATACCGGCATCAACGTTGCTGTAGTTGCCGCCACCACCTTCGTAGCCCTCGAACGGGAGCTTAGTCTCTTCGAGGTACTTATTAACGATATCCTTCTGCCAATCCGGCGCATCGTAGATGTTAGAGAATCCTCCGCCAGACCGAAACCTATCCGTCGCCTCCTCAGAGTCGACACCAGGGGTTCCATTCGACTGCAGGACGGTCGATCCCACCGTCAGGATATAAGGACAGGTTGCGAGGAACTGCGGGTTGAAGACGTCCCGCGCGGGACCTAAGCAGCCAGTAGGCGCAGCGGGAGATGTGAAGCCGCCGACGCCGTCATCGCCTGATGAGATGATGATCGTAGAGCCTTGCAAGCCGAGCTTCATAATCTCGGCGCATTGCCGCTGCTGATAAGACGCAGGGAGATCGATTTCGGCTCCGCTATACGAGATACTGATGACATTTGTCGGCTTGTACACGCCGCACATCAGCTGCCCGCTGTATCCGGCACGGTCGTGCGGGTTCGGGTACACAGGGTCTCGACACTCGGGACGTTTACAATTACCTGATTCGCCATATGCCTCGAAGGTACAGTAGCTGCCATCGATTGCGTTCCAAAGGTCTAAGGTAAGATATAAGCAAGTGTCATATAAAACATTATTTAGGTACCTAAATAGGGGAATCGCGGGTTAGTCTTACTGTTAAAAAACCCCATGTATGACTCCGGGTCAAACTCGTAGTTAGTCTGGTACCACTCGTCGTCAACCTGGTAGAGTGCAGGTTCCTGGGGCCATATCAATCCGTACGCCATTTGAAAATCGAGGTTTGCTTCCGAGCCGGCCAGCCTAAGATTTGTTGTAGCTCCTTGCCCACCATCCACAGAAAGGAGCTCAGGATGTGTTCCGTTCGGGATTTCGCTGTGGTCGATTAGCATATTTAATAGCGTCTAGAAAGAACCGGAATTTGCCTTACTCCGTGAAGCTCCAGAAAAATGTGTCGAGATCATGTTGTGTGTAGTGTTGTCCGAGGGATTGGAAAATTCCCATTTTGTTATCCGGGTGTTTCTTAGATCCTTTCGGAATGCCATACAGAGCTAGGAGTTTTGGTTAGTCTATGAGAATATCTACCGAAGAGAAACATTCGCACCCCTAATACAATCCGGTGTGATATATTGGTCGCAACCACCAGGCAACGTGAAATTGCCGCTTGCTACATCTGCAGGCTCCACGGGGCTCGCAAAGCGTAAAGGCCCCTCTACGTTCGGTCCTGTAGTCCGTTTAAGGGTCGCGAGGTCATTCTTGCTCCTCTCACTTTTGAGCTTAGCAAGTTCACCCTCGTCAACTGGCTGACCGAAACGATAGACGGGGCGTACACTGGCTTCCCTCCGTTTCTTCGATGGAGCCTCTTGCGTGTTCCCGTAGCCCATCAACTTAATACCGGGCGTAATGTAGTCAATGTGCTCTCTCACTTCTTTTGGCAAGTGATATCTTAGAAATAATTAGCTCGCTGCTTGTACCCTATGCTGTCGCTGCACTCACTCATCACAGGCAATATTCTTAGCACCTGTATCAACGTGTTCCCACACGTAATAGTCTGCCAATAAGAGATCTTCTACTTTATTAACAGGGGCATCGAATTGTACCCACTATACGAATTATAGTCAGATTTCCATTAAGGTTATTCGTGTAAAAATGATAGTGTGTATTGGCTCACTTGTTTATTGCTAGACTGCGAGATGGTATTAGACGGAATCCCCGCCTTGATGAGCCAGTCCTCCACTGCCTTGATACTTGCTTCTGACGGCTCAAAGAAGTTGACTACCTCTTCTGCCGAGAGATGCTTGCCATAGTTCTTCGACTCGGGGTTTGATCTTAGGGATCTTATTAGCTATTTTGGAGAAACAACTTGGATAAGAAGAGCCACCGCACATGTCCATCAACAAATCATGACCTGATTGGAGATTTTGCTGCTTCAACCCTATGCGCATAGGTAAGATAGCATCAGGCACTGCTCTCTGTATCTTCGTCCAGGATCTTTCTTGCACCGCAGCTCTTTTCTCATGTTGGATATGGGTATCTGGTATCCTTCGTCTCAGCTTAGAAGATTCAGCGCTTAACGGCTGGCGGAAAGGAGGCGCGGCAAAGACTTCTAGCGCGGCCAAAGCCGCTAGAGTAATGAAATTAAATAACTTCATTTTGATGGCGACTTGAAGGGGGAAACCGAACGGCCGGCAAACGCGAGACCACGCAACCACGCACGGGGTTTAAGAGATAGTCGGTGCTCGTATTATACTAGCACTACTGTAGAAGCTAGCTCCGCTCTGCTTGTGGGAGTGGTGTGTAAACACCACAGAGACCTCCATGCCGACGACCGCTTTCGGCATTGCTCAAGCCAAGGCCAGAAATATACGACTGTCCACTCTCGCTGAGCGCGGGTAAATGTATATGTGAGCCAATTAGTTTAATCTTGCTTTCCCTTATAATCAATGGTTGCCGCATGTTAGCAAGGGTAGAATAAGAGGAGTGACGTTAGAATATTTGGAGATTTATTAATTGTAGTACCTACAAGGTTATCCCATGAGCTCAGGTCAGAAGCCGGTAACCCCAATACATGGAAAGGTCAGATTGGTGAATATGGACTCGGCTAAAATCGTACCAAGGCTCCCCGGACTTTTCTCTGGTTTGATGCCATGGACGTAAGTTTGAGCGTCACCTGAGGCTCGATATCAGGGTAATCGTTAATAAATGATCCATCCCAGTAGACGGGAAGAAGGATAATGCACAAGGAGAACACGAGGGTGTAGTTGAATTCTATACGATAAGAAACACCCCGTCATATCTGTGCTCATGAAGGCTTATTAAACTAATCAGGATTTACCGGTCCGCAGTGTATATAACCGGCGTTCATGACAGTACTACCACCGCACGGTATGCGGCGGTAACCCCTCTTATCACTCAAAGTTAATCAAGGCCAGTCATATTTCACGGCCCTCATAAACTCCGAGTACGAATATTGTTATTCTCAGACCTTACCCAAATTCTCAAACTTGAGAAAGGGCTAAACTCGCGGGGGCATAGACCTCAGTCTCGCGACTCAGATGAGCTTCCTGTGCCAAACTCCGACTACAAGGTCCAGACTACTTACGGCGGTTAATCGTAAGTACAGCAGCTGAGAAGATTTCGATTTTCCCACTACAAGGTCCTTATGGCAAGATCATGTCGTTAGGATTCTCGCGATGATTCAAATAGGACTGCCAATAAGACAATCTTAGTTATAGCACTCCCGCCTTTCGTTAGTAGACATCACTCAAGGTGGCCGTTCTAATCATTAAGAGGGCAACGCCTGATGTTGTCATTGACCAAGTAGTCATTAACGTCATCGCGGAGCACGTCCTCGAAGGTGTCTGGTAATGCAAGATCCCAATATTCTTCATATGGCGAGTCTTCCTCTTGCCCATACAACTCGCCGCAAATACAAGCTTCGTCTAGGTTCATCGTCTTCCGAATCTTGGGGAGAAGCAACCGCCATGACGTACTTCTCAGCCGAATGTCTCGGAGACATAACGCCTTGAGAGTGCCTTTATGTCTTCTGAGCATAGACATTAGGTCATGCCGTTCGCATGTAATATTTCCCAACGTCAGACTGTCGAGATGTTCCCATCTATGCTTCGGCTCCATTATATCCTCGAGCCGTGCAGCATATCCGTGTTCATCCGAATGCCAGTTAAAAACGACAGACAACGTCTGTAGCTGAGATAACGATTTGATGAAGTCGCGCAATAATCCCGTTTCTAACAGATGGCGACACTGCGGAACCTCTGTTCCGCCAAGTACATCTTCCGCAACGCCAACACGGAAATATTCCTCGCCGGTATCGATACATAGCTCGAGACACGTAAGGTTAGAAGAAAAGGAAAGGGTATGTCGAAGTTCAACGGCCGGCTTCTGGAAGAACTGCCAGCTGAACGTACCGGCAGTAAGTCTCCTTAACTTGATGTCGGCCTCGAAGACAGCAGATAGGAGAGAATCAAGCTGCCGACATCCCATCGGTGTTAACTCGTCACCTGGTTTGACTAGACATCCTTCAAATGGAGTCTTGCGGGTACCACGCCCAAACTCAAACTGGGTTGACATGGTGATTTCCTGAAGCGACGAAAAGCGAGAAATGACCTCTTTGAGGCAAGATATATCTTCTTTATTATTCAGCATTTTCTCCTGCTCGTCGATAGCGACCTCGTAATTCTTGTAGAGCCTCAGGAGCTGCTGGTTTCCTATACGTGGTGGCGGTGTTTCATTCGCATGCTGGGCTATGATCTTTTCTACGCTTCGAATGTCAGAATAGTATTTTTGAAATTCATCCCAGGATTTCTTAGGCGATTCTAAAGTATGGCCAACATAAATCAGAGAGCGGACATTCTTGGACGCAATAGGATGTAGAGAAATGTGCCGGAGCATGTCAAAATCGTGGGGATGCAGATAAAATATAATCTCCCGGAAGGCGAAACAAGCACCAGCGTCTGCGAAAGCTTTACAGCATAGTCGGAATCTGCGGATGTCTTCGATATCGAGGTGCGAGCAGATTAAGCATAGTATCTCTGGAATCATCACGCCCATCATTGTAGTGTTTGAAAGATAGGCCTTAAATAAACCTTAAATATATAAGTCTGATATGATATGTATAATATGTGGTAACGCCGATGAGATACACGATACACACAGATAAGATCTAATGACTGGGTCATGAAAGTCAAGGTTAAAAAGTTACCAATTGTCGTTTGATTGTGAAACTCAACTACGCGAAACAAAGTCCGTTTGATGCATGTGCAGAATCCTGCGTTTATAAAATACGGGGCATGCAATTAACAATACTAATATATTAGGTATATTAAGTAATCCGTACCTAGGTAATTATACGAATACCTCTGAAGGTCTGGATATAAAAGGTATCTTACAATTCGTGAAAATCAAAGGACCTCTAATTCGAACGTAATAAAGGTGGACATGAGTCAAGATTGATTCATTAAATACTTGAGTGGGAATCTTGTCTAATAGTTCCATCAGTCCTCATGCACTTATCAACCCTCAAGCTCTTCATGTTAACGTCATTCCTCATCCCATAAGCTCACAACCCTCTCTTACTACACCTACCACGGCACCTGTTTGAATAGCCTCGCTTCCACCGGCAGACACTCTATATTCTATCTCCGCTAGGCCATCAAGCCATCTAATCATAACCTCGGGCTTCACCTCCATCTTTACCAATTGTTCCGACAATGCTGTGATTATGTCCGCCAACGCGAGGCCATTAGCCACCTTCAGCGTATTGATCGTCGACAGACAAGTGGTTACGTCGCTAGTCGCGAGTAGCGTACTAGCAATTTTCGTGATCGCATCAGGAGGTGGGGCTGCTATACAATTGTATATGGTCTCAGTCGTAATGGTTTCCCTAACGATATCTTTCTCGGGGACCTTAGGCGCGTCTTTTGGCTGCATCGGCGTGCCTTATTAAGTCAGCATTAAGGAGCAATAGTATTTCTAAAGGCTAGGAAGGCTTACTAGATGCATGACAAGCCTGAAGCACATTTAGTGCTCGTCGCATGTCCCCTTTACTCAACTTAACCAGTGAATCCGTAGCCTCGCCTGTAATTTTGACTCCCTCCTCCAGAATAACTTTATCCACCAAGACCCGAATATCATCTTCTTTTAGAGGACTAAATCTGAAGCGTGTACATCGAGACAGCAATGCGGGTGACAATTTGTGGGTATAGTTGGCGATAATACAAAATCGCGTGTTTGCAGTATACTTTTCCATGATTCTTCGTAAGGCCATCTGAGCGGTATTCGTCATCGCATCAGCTTCGTCCAGGATAATGAGCTTATAGCTTGCCACGCCACCGGGACGTGAAGCCCCGCCCATCGTAAATATCTGCTTCGTCGAAGCAAAGGTCTTGATCTGCTCACGAACGACATCGATACCTCGATCGTCTGAAGCATTCAACTCTAGGACCATCTGTCGCGTATTCTCTGCCCCATAGATGCGTCTCGCAAGTGCCAGGATGGTGGATGTCTTGCCAGTTCCCGGGGGCCCGTAGAGAAGGAGATGGGGTAATCGGTTCGAATCGACGAACTTATTAATGGTAGCTAGAATATCTTGGTGGCCTGATACATCGGCTAAGGAAACAGGTCGGTACTTCTCAACCCTAGCATTCAGTTTAGCAATTGGGAACGGGGGGTATATTAGAAGTATTGTGATAATCCTACCATGGTAAGGAGTCTTCTGCTTCAACAGGCAGGTTTGCAGCACTACGTTTACCCTTAGCGGTGTTATCGGAAGAAAATGTGATGTCGTTAGATTTCGGAGGGGCATCAATATCCATCTCATCTTCGAAGTCGGACATGTTGAAATTTTAAGGGTCGGCGATGGTACCGTAGCTACTCGATATCGTGAAATTCGGCAATAGAAAGCTTCCCTGAGGAAATACCTATTATATTGACTTCTCTCGTCGGCGTCCACTTCTCTTAAAAGTCGCAAATCTTCCTTACGATAAGAGTGTGGATGTTTCTGTTAAATTCGATTCCAGAATTTCGGTAGAAGACGCGTAAATTGAATATGCTTAACGCGTCTTCGTTCGACTGGTAGGGGTAAAAATGGAGGTACATTAATACCTCCAAAGATGTACCTGCATGCATGTACTTCGTACCAGATAAGGTACCTACCTTATGTACATGATAGGTGCATAAATATCCGACCCCACATGCACTAAAAGGCGAGGGAGGCAGGGTACAAAGTACCTCTTTTCTATTTTAACCCCAAATTCCCATCAGCGATCTCAGCTTTACACCTATAAAGTCCATGAACACTTTCATACCTTAGGTAACTAAACTAAGTGCATGAATCCAGTAAGTTAAGATATTGGATGATCTTACTACTGCGAAAGGACACCAACATAACTATATATATGAATTGAAAGAGGGTATCATGTGTCCTCATAATGTAATATATCTAAAACTCATGTTCGCTGCGTATGTAAGAATATAAAATTACCGATACTAGTCCTTGTTGCTAATATCAACCCGTTAATCCCACAAAAACGAACTTCCAGGTTCGATTATTGCCTTAATTATTCTAATTTCTTTTCAAACTTGTTCTCGTCCCGTTCACTACCAGCCTCGGAAGCGGGTACAAATTCGCTAGCCAGTAGCCATTCCCCATCAAGCGACGAAGACGAAGAAGGTAATGATAACATGGAACCACCGTCAGAATCACTATCCGTTGACTCTTCCCAATCTTCGCACCTATCGGCGTCGGTCAAATTCCGAACAGTTAATTTACTGCTATGCTTAGGATGCTCTCGACTGAATTCTTTTGATTCGCGTCGTGTACTTGCGACGTAGTCGACTAGGTCAAGAGGCATCATGTTTTCGTCTTCTGCTAAGGCAGCGTATAAAGTTTCGGAATCGAAGTCTTCGGCACCGTCAGTGGGGGAGCCAGCCTTACCTGGCCCCCCTGGCTCGTCAGTGAGCTTCTGAATCTCCTGGGTCGATTTGATGTTTTTATCATGTTCCTCAGTGTCGGCCCACCATACTTTATCCTCCCCCGGCCCAGATTCATTCTCGGGGAAACTCATTTCACCGAGCGGGCTTCTAGGACTTGTAGGACTTCTATGCCCGTTTCCCTTGTCCTCTTCTTCTAGCACTGTTCTCGCCACGTTCAGAGGCAGGTCGTCGTCAGGGCTCATCGGCACACTGGCAACAATTGGTGGAGATTGTGGCTCCTCTGGAAGTGCCTCAAGCAACGTCTTCCTGAATTCTTCTGATCGTACCTTATGTCTAACATGGTGGCATTCAGAAGGATAGTTGCAATCGACCATGCAATTGTGTGACTCATGGAAGAAGGCCTGCCGACGCTGCCTTTCTGTCCGGCTGACAGTCTCCATGCTGAGGACTTTCCGACGCCACGCCCCCCATTCTTCCCACCCGTTGTAGTCGAACTCAGAAGCACACATCCCACTACGGCGACGTTTCTTGCCCTTGAGTGTCTTTAGAGGAGTTGCTGAGAGGCAATAGTTGTGAGAACAGACAAGGCAGCGACGAGTGCAGCCGATCCGGTAGACAGTGTCACATGAGTGGCACTGCCACAACCAGGGGAGCGGTTTCCGAGGAGGTGGAGGTGGTGTAGGCAGGCCATCTGGTGTCGAGGGCAAGATGTGTCGAAGATGTAGGCGAGCAGGCGGAGTCAAGGGAATAGGAGTAGTTCGGATATCAGGTGGTGGTGAAGAAGTAGGAGGTGCTGTCGGAGTCGTGGACTTCCTTGAAAATATGGAGAGCATCGGCAAGACTCTACGCGAAGGCATGGCTTTCCCCCCCGTATTATTTTTGCTTTCTTATATATATATGATACTAGAACGGCCGGTTGAACGACAATTATGTGAGACGAGCTATTTGCTTGCAAAATATGAACGGTAAAAAGGCTATAACTGGTGATACCCAATCTGCGTTTCCTAACTCCATAAAATTACCTTGCTGATGATTCGTCAAACTGTACAGGACCTCTAGGGTCTATGGTAAGAAAATATTATAATAAGGAGAGTAATTGGTTTCAATATTAGATGAGACTATGGGTCTCGGTAAGGAGTGTAGAAGAAAGAATGACTGATTTAGAGAGAACACAACTAGAAAGGAAATCATGAGAGAGAAATTGGAATAAGGAAATCGACTGTGCTGGAAACGAACTTTTGGAATAGAATCCAATCTAATATATACAGTCGGTTATCTTATCTTACAAACCTCGCCCTACATCGAAGTGGGAAACACTTATACAAGATGTGAACACTTTGTTCAGGTCTTCGTAACAAAGGTTCTGGAATTCATACATGGCTCGACTCACTCGACTTAAAGTTGAGGCACTAGTAGATCCGAAGGACATACACGCCGGTAATTTATCTTACACCCTTTGTGGGACATGTATTTTCATTCACTCCTTGTAGAGAGGATACACGTGATGTTGATGAGGTGATAGCTTGGTGCTCTGCTCATTGACCAACAACAAAGGGGTGAGTATCAGACAGACAAGGCAGATCGATTGGCCGTCGATCGTAAAGCAGCAACACTCGGACGACAAAGCGGAATAAGAGGAGCAGGAAAATGGGAAGGATGGCGGTGCCGTCGTGTATAATTATAAAACAAAGACGGTTCAAGGGCTGGAGATATGGAAGGATTTGGTAGACGAATGGCCAAGTTTGTAGCATACATAGGCCTATACATCTAAGTCACCCTACGCTTCATGTCCGAATTATCATAACCCGCAGAGATCACACATACTACGCAATATTTGAATGCCTCCATTCGCCATAACCCAGGTCGCATTAGACAATGATATATATTATACATCTTGAACTCTATAAGTAGAAGATATACCTAATGACTACAAGGGTATGGGTTACTATTTAGTTGAGTGTAATAGAAGAAGACTTATGAACCATATAAGGTACCCCTGAAATTCGAGTGGACATGTTCCAGTCTAATAATTGGTTCCCAGAGAGTACAAGCAACGATAAAACGGCTAAGTATAGTATCTAATATATGTAGCTAACTAACTGTTTAATTATAATTATAGCGGAGCGCATGTCAATCTACACGTTCAATAATGGACATCGATATCAAAGAGACTTTATTAGTGATAAGGATGTCTAGCTTATTCATAGTCCTATGTGTCTATTTATTTTAAATTCCAAAATAGCATTTTTAGATTCGTTCTTAATTAGTATGCGCACCTAGCCTACCTACCTAGATACTTAGAATAGAACATTTGGTAGACAAAATGTACTTAATTACAACTTACTATGTAAAAACTATGATGAAGCTATATACTAACCGAGCAGAGATAGATAGAATAAAGGCTTAGCATGAAACTGCAACATACTTTGATTTCGGATGAATAATCCTAACGGGGAAAAAAGACATATTAATACCAGTTATATCATGGCTCACTGCTCTACTCCACGCTTTACACCATGTGCTCAAAATCACGTTCTACTTCAATTCGACGTATCAAGTTGATCTACCTACTTCCGCGCCCAATCTATTGTCTACCTATCTAGATAGAAAGATCGAGTAAACCCCAGTAACGTGAAGACCCCCGCGAATAAAGGAAGCCACTGCAAAGAATCCGAGTACACACGACGCTCGTAAAACGCCTCCTAACAAAAGCTCGAGCCCCTGGTACCAACCATCCAACGTAATCTGATCCACTGAGGGGGAATTGAAATCTAGCACATAAACGCCCCCTAAAGCAACCACGCTGCAAGTGGAAATATACCTAGGAGACGTGAAAACATTGAAAATAGTGAATCATGGTCTGGCCACCTCACCAAGATACCAAAATTCCCGAGGCGAATAACTCGCCCGAACACCTCGTACGATCTCGTTATCTAACGTGTAAACTTGAATAAGCGAGGTTGCAATGCCACCATGGTCCCGTGGGCCTCTCGCACTTCGGACGTCAGGCCTGGCTCAAGCTCATTTCGCTCGGCAAGTTGGAGCAGCTTCTCTGCCCAGATCTTCCACTTTCCGAGCCACATTTGTTGCTCTTCAGTTTTGCCTTTTCCGATCTTCTGCTGGCATATCTTGTGGCCTGCTATCATGATGTACTGCACTGCCACTCTTATTAAGCAGCTACGCCTAACTCCAGGGGGGTTGTCCTCCTCGAGAGCTTTCGGAATGTCCACGCAGGGGAATTTACACTTCTCTTTGAATTGGTCGTTGAAACCAGCTTCGATACAGCGGGCAATGAAGGCGGAAATGTTGACCCATTCTTCACACTTCCTCTCGAGCTCCTCTGGGTTAGTGTCATCTTTTGCTATAAGCCAAGTTAGCGTGACAAGATACTGGCTGCTTATGGAGAGCTCTTAGGTCCATACGGGAGTGGTTTTCCCATTTCTGACCCATCATCCTTTCGATTATGGGTTCGTGCTCGTAGACAATGTAATCCTCCTGCGGCGCAAGTGTAAGTAAAGGTTAACAATTCGTATAATAGAAGAAATCCGCGTACATTTTCAATTTTGATCTGCCTCGACGGTAGATGTCGAAGTTCGAAGAGTAAGTCAATGATGGCGTATTGTAAACCGTGGTGGTAGGGTATGATTAAAACCAAGTCGGAGACAACTCCGTAAAGTCCGGTAAGGAATTCGATCATGCCTTTGTCATCCTGGTCTTTCAGCGCCGGGTTGGACGCCAGATATGTTTCTTCATAGTAAGTATCTATCTGCAGAGCCGCATCTGAAGGTAGACACCCCCTCGCCGAAAAAAGGGAACGTCTGAAGATTTTGACGATTGCATGCCTGGCGGTTTGCGAGTCAGTTGTAGCGATCTCGTTATCCAGAAAATCAACCCAGGGTTGATTCGAGCGGCCCGCGCGGAGATCTCGGATTGTCCCCATCGTGCTAAGAACAAAGTTGGCCGTATTTTCTTCACTACCTAGTAGAGCGGAATAGTCTTATGCTAACGATTCCTACGCAAAGTTCGCCT
Source organism: Daldinia vernicosa (assembly GCF_022497035.1). NCBI lineage: Eukaryota > Fungi > Ascomycota > Sordariomycetes > Xylariales > Hypoxylaceae > Daldinia > Daldinia vernicosa. The sequence continues at coordinate 1,220,439 of NW_025953918.1, forward strand.
CGAAATGGTAACGAAGTGGGGATAAGAGGTAGATTTTAAAGTTCCCGATCCTAAACGACGAGACATATACCAGGAAGCACAGCTCGCCGCCCGCACAACTTGGATAATGCTTCTTTCGCTCTCTGCCTTACCAAAATGGCCTTTTTAAAAGTATAACCAGATCAAGAGGTATGAGGTCTGAGATTTACTGGAAAGACGAGAAAAACCCCAAAGCCCTAATAAATATACAGTGGGACAAGTTACTGGGTTCCTGGGTTGCTAGGTTTAATAAGTTGCATTCTATAACGCAGACCACGAATAATCCACATCACTGCCAGAGGTCCCCACAAGTTTTGCTTGATGTGACGATTTACTAACCTAGAGTATTCAAGTCCTGGGTTGGCGGACCCTCTTAGTGCTGGCACCAACTACCAGGACTACCTGGACTACCAGGACTACCAAGAATGCCAGGGACTGTCAAAAGTGCAGGCCAGTTAGTCTTGCGTTAGCGCAGCTGCACGTTTCAGATAGCATCAATTGATTCTTAAAGCAAAGACAAATAGCTTCGGCCGATAATGTTCCACACCATGTATCCAGGTAAGGTACCTGTCAAATAATGTCAAGACCTTACCAAAGGGGTTTAAAAGACAAGGAAACAAAAATAAGCTTAACTACCGAATTGTAAAAGCAAAGTCCAATTAGGCGAATGCATGCAACCTTAAACTATAAGAGGCGTCATTTGCTTAGTTAACTATAAGCTTAAAAGACTTATTAATAACAGGTACCAGGTAGGTAACTAACGGTTAAACTATAGGCCCAAAAAAAGTAGTTAACTAAAGAAAATAATGCACCGCACTTTTTGACTGACCGCCAAGCGCCGATCGTCTTGCAGACACCATAGACAAGGGTATATTGAAAAGCAGAAGACATCGTCATCTCCCTTCCCGGGGTTTCTCGGTTACCTCATCGCGGGTTATTTCCTAGTGAATTTGTCAGACAGCTTGGACAGCAGCAGGAACACAGATCTTAACCACACTCGTAATTCAAGCGAAACAAATTTTTTTTTTTTAGCAATGTAAAAAATGTACAATAGTGCCCAAAGGCATTAGGCTCTTATCAAAGGTATGCCACGTGGCTTTGTTTGCTACCATAATTTTATTCCTTCTCCTACGGTGCATCGAAAAATTATATTGCATCGGCACCTATATAGCGGAGAAGAACTAAGATTCTTCACCGCGCGAAATGACATAGTTGCCCCCGGCATCAGTAACCGCGAATAGTCGTCTTTCATTGGTTTCCAAACGTGTGGATAGTCGTCGAATTTAACCGTGGTAATGGATCAACTAAAATCTCACAATTCCTTCTAGAAGCAGGAGTTCGAGTTTCGATGCCGATCGGATGCAGCCGTTCCCAACCCCATATACTATGTAATTAATACGTGGACATAATTCTAAGCTAGTAAAGCTAGTAAAGCTAGTAAGAGCCTCTAAGCTCTAAAAGGATGACGAGTGGATATTCAAGATCACTTAAACCGCAAAGATATCTTGATGTTTTCGAGGAACTTTCGCATGCTGCTATGTAAATAATTTATCGCATTCAGTATGTCTTTTCGTCAAGTCTCTCTTCGTCATACATAGGTCCCTAAAGCTCAAAGTAGTTGAGCCTTCTATATAGGTATATACCTTGGGTGGGAATTTTGGTATTTGTTTAGTTTCAAGAATTTACTACCTTAATCGACGTTACAGATCCTGGCAGCTTCGTAGAAAATTCCGTTGACGCTGTCCTACTCGGCGCTGCAAAATATCGTGTGAGTTGATATATGATAGCTGAATAAGAGTGATCATACGACTCTTCAAGCTATACGACGCCACATTTCCGAAGCAAGGGAAGAGAGCGAAATGTCGTACGTGATCTGAAAATTATCCTCTATCACGATTATCCTCAACAATTACTAGCGTTTCTATAGAGTAGTGCTAAAAAGACCCTAGCACGGATAGAGCGATGCGGAATCCCAGAAAGCAGGCCTCGTGATTACGAAAATCTACCTAATATATCAAGTGTGGATAGACCCCTTTAAGCAGCGGTCAACATGGAAGTACCCGAAAGCGCATACCTAGTTTCCAGTGGGGGCAAGGGATATCAGCTGAAGAAAGTTAAACCATTTGGAGACAGGGTCAAGGTACTATGCAAAGCAGATCCTTTACGATGGGATATTTTACCTTTTCTGCCACGCCTATAAACCGATAGTTTTCCCACTGTGAAAAGAGACAGCTACTGTCTACCTACATATATCACAGGTATTTGACCGGTATTTAGATAATATCACATGCTTAGCTTATAAACCATCAAGCGATAATCAAGATTATATGTCCGAGAAGCTATGATGCAATCTCAAAATAGGTATCGCAAAGGATACACCAAATTCTAGTTGGCGAATCCCTGGGCTACTAAAAATCTAGGGCGGAAAGCTGTAACTATCAGCTGTCAAGCGTCGGTTATATTCTTAGTTTTTTTCGTGTAACCGCGCATCCTTGCAGTAACGTACATAGCATTTTAATCACCAGTTCTACAATCCTCACATGACTTGGCTTACGATAATTGCTAGATCCCTGGACCGTTGAGGCATAGCATAAAGAGCTGGTGCTAGGAAAAACGCAGTTTATATAATACTCAGGTATCATATTAACTAGGTATATATATCAAAGGACCTAGGTTCAAATACATTACGAACCATATTCTTTAAGGTAAAATATACCTGATTGATGTATTAGATTGGCCGAATTCTTAGCTTGTCCTCTCGGGGCTATAAACACACGAAAGAATGTATTGCCTCAAAATACTTTGCATCATAGATCTCGACTGTTAGATTGTTCGTCGTGTGAAGTAACAACGTACCAACGAGCTTGCTTCCGCCGTGGTTTTTGCTTAGATACAACGTAAACGTCATGGGCAACTAAAACTGTATCTTTTGTTTTAGGTATAACTATCGTTTAGAATCCTAATAGTATAGTAGTGCATGAAAAGAAAACTAGTTACCTATATAAAATTACGACAACAGTCTTTCTCTCTCACTATCATTAGTTCTAAAGTCAGCAGTAGTTTCTTCCTGAGAGCACAGCTATCACATGTTATCTACGGGTTATGGTATGTATGTATCATGTACCTTTTAGAGTAACTGAGAACAATGTCGAAACTGAATATACCATGACACATATTCTACAATATAGGGCCTGGAGTCTATATATACGTGATATGATTTATATTCTCCTTGAAGTTATCTGGTACGAAAAGGCGATTTCCGAATGTCACGTAGAAGGAATAATTATGAACCTAGGGTCAAGCATGTTTTCAACTTCGATAAAAGACGCGCTGTAAAGAGTTCCTCATGAGAATACAACGCCGCGTCATATATCAAGCTGCCGAGAATACTATACAAATCGAAGCAATGTAGTATTGTTTGCTGCCTTTAGCAAGGCCTCAAAAGAATAGCACGGTAGTCTGTATCTCAACCCATCCCTACGAATGAATCATCAAAGCTGGCACGTCCAGCTACACGCCCAGCTACAAGCCTTGCCAGCATCACCTAATGAGCGCTTTTGACCTGCTTCAGATCTCCTATAAGATGTCATAACAAGCAGCCAACCCAGAGCCGAAAAAGACTCAGCGCAGTCATAATTCCGCAATTATGCCGTCGTGACAACCGTCTTAAGGTTGCAAGGCCGGGCTTCCTGTCTCTAAAGGCAGAGAACCTCGTTCCACGTAACAGAAACACCCAGAAACGAAAGAGCGTATACACTGGAAACTCCAAACCACAAAGATCGCGGGTAGCTTATGCTTCGATCGCCTTATTCTTCTTCTTTTGCTCGACCTTGAGTAGTAGGGCACGGTTGATGTGGGGTAGAACACCACCAAAAGCGATAGTTGCACGAATCAGCGTGTCCAGTTCTTCGTCACCGCGGATGGCGAGTTGGAGATGACGAGGAGTAATACGCTTAACCTTCAGGTCTTTGGCGGCATTCTACGAGGATATTAGTTGGTTTCCATTCTTATATGGTAATCGGTGGAACCAGAAACGAGGCAGAGTTTATGCAAGTATAGTGGCAACGTGACACAGGGAAAACAAAGAGGATGACTCACGCCTGCGAGCTCAAGGACTTCGGCAGTCAGATACTCGAGAACGGCTGTAACATAGACGGCAGCCTTGGCGCCAACGCGCATCTTGTTCTGTGTGTTTTGCTTCAAGAAACGCTTAACACGACCACAGGGGAACTATGACGTTCTGTTAGCAAAACTCGACTACAAGAGCAGTATATCTTTATCATGATTAAAAAAGCGCGGTTGCAGATGTAAGCCAAATAAAAGCAACAGTGCACTGGGTCTTAGGAAAGAGAAGAGTGCCAATATCGCATCGCATCGCATTGCATGCCCCCGAGTATTTCGATGAGTTCGGTTTATATACGTAAGGAGATGAAGACGAAAAATATAATCAGCCCAATGACATCCGCACAGCTCCATTATGACCGGGTATGGAACTCGTTATTATAATACAATCCCAAGTGGCGGTTGGACAGTACGTGTTGTGTAGAAAGAGGTGCGTGTCATTCTGCGAATCGAGGGGTACGCGGGCGATATCGACGGGAGCTCGATGTTGCGGAGACATGGGCATCTCCACAGACCAGACCGGTAGAAATAATCGCGATGCGTTAATAGTATATGACAAAATAGCATCTTACCTGAAGTCCAGCACGAGCAGAATGGCTCTGCTGCTTCTTGGGAGCTTCAGCAGCCGAAGTCTTCCCGCCCGAACTCTTGCCGCCAGATGATTTGCCTTTTCCACCAGCCATTGTTTATACTAATGTGGGCGAAATCGATATTTTATTAATGCTAATAAAATCGAACGGGTTTCGGCGCGACGAATAAAAGATGGTGTCGGTTTGGGGGGTGGATAGTTGAACTTTCGCGTCGGGTTTGTTTGTCGGTGAAAATTGTTTTCGTTGTTTGTGTTTTTTATTATTCGGAGGCGCTGGAAAATCGAGAGGCGGCGCGGTGTAGTTGGAAGGGGCGGGCTATATTGCAGGCGGGTTGGGGCGGAAAGGAAAGCTGTGAGCTACCTGTAGTAGGCTGCTGCTTGCCTATTTGGATTGACTCAATGCTCTATTGCAGTTGATCAGGCTGTGTTATAGGCACTGAAGCACTGAGGTAGGCATCAAATCTTGCTTCCAGAAGCCCCGAGGGTAGAAAATGACCCCACCTTATAGCGCCTAGCTTTTCCATGACACTAAGCCTTATCCAGCTACGACGTGACTGCCGGTAAATCTCCGGCTATCATCATCAGCCGCTTGGTTAGAGAAGAGGGTTGTCTTGATGAATGTCAGGAAAGTTATTAGAAGAGGGCTACACCAACTAATGTAGACCGAAAGGCAAAAAGGGAGCAGTAATCACTTCGTTGACATACTCACATTATTAGAGCAGTTATAAACTACCCGGAGTTGAGAGGTGCGAATGTGACGAAGCATCAATTACTTGCAGTAGACCAGCAAGGTTAGGTAGTCAAGGGGATGTCGGCATGAAGTTTGACGAAGAGCGACGGCAGCGTACATGCCGCATTTTAAACCGTGTTAGTGCCATTTTTACACTTCCGATTAAAGTAGGCGACTAAGACTCCAGATTCGAAGTAGTCCAAAGCGATGGAGGAAGTGCTGCGTAAAAAGGATCACGCATAAGAAGGTAGACTTTGATATTGGAATGTAGATTAGCTGTGGTCGTTTGGATGGAGATCTACGTCAATCCGCTAGCTTCCAATAGGTGGAAACCCATCAGCCGAAGCAGTGTGGCTTGCATTAACTCCACAGCCACACGATCCTTGTTTTTTAGAACCTTGGAAGTATCTATGTACCAACCCACCAGTTACCTACACCACCTTAAATGCAACTCTCAGATAATCTCAAAGAGAATCCTATTACCAAGGTAAACAACTAAGGGCTTATATGCCATTCCTGGGAGATAGGAAATGGTATATCACATGCATTGAGTGAATGAATTAGAAGAAAACTTTAATAGAGCTAGGTACCTATTATAACTAGTAGGAAAGTAGAGAGACTGGCAAGATATAACTAACAGTAGTTATACAAACTTAAAAAGTGAGCATATAATAAAATTCAATGTAAGCCTATATAGTAGTGAGGAGAGGTGTTATTGTTTAGGAGATACTATACTTCTGATTCTTTATATATGAGATTGGAAGGCTGTACCTAAACTTCAAGTTTCCTCATTGCGGCAAACATGATAGACGGCCAACTTTAATCCTTTTTCGTAAGGCTTTAATAACCATAATCTACATGTGCTCATCCAACATATAGTAACTTCTACATATTATAGATTACCTGTTCCGTTGTTCTCGTACACAAACTGTCACATCCGATCTATTACCGGCAAGGAATCCCCATTAACCGAGTGGGAAGGACTGTTATTAGATACGATACCTAGAGTGTAATTAAGTACATAATAAATTCTATTGTTGACAGTGACTTCCGATATAACATACGTTTAAGTTACTAGGCACCCAATATCTAACAGTGGTGAGAACCTTAGGGTAACACTTTCTATAACTTTTACTTTAATCCGTACGTAAACTATAAACAGTCACTCGAAAGGAATAATGCTAAGTGTTACGAATGTCATATAAAATCCCGTTTTCGAAATCTAAGACCCTAATTTTGGAGCGTCTTGTACCGCCTAAACCAGGCGATTATGACTAAAATAGCCAACTTCCGAGTAGTACTTCCCTTTTGGGTGTAGATTGGGATTATTTACTCAGGGTCCGTACGGATCTATTTGGTGTCATGTATTCAAGTTTACCCTGGAGCCGTACACCATGCACTTTGTGTGTAGCTTAGGTGGTCTTACTAGCTTCGTTGTTGATAGCTACCTCATCCCAAGTAACAAGGTCAATCCTGCCGTCGTCGTTATGGTTAGACGGAAGAAAGCTAGCCTTAGTACTCCTATTGGGGCCGTTGCGGTAGGAACGGAACGTCTATGAATGCAAACAAATCCTGATGGGGATGAAGCCCCCTAATAGTTCGAGCAACATTATAATCCGCGATTGTTTAGTCTCGCATCCAGTATCAGCAAATTACTCAAGAACCGCTCACAACAGGACTTACACTTTGGTTCTTCGTACGTCTATCATCATGATGCTTTTGAACAATCTTGCTGTTGCAATAGTTTTATTTTCTTTTTCCTTTGAGAGCTGTGCCTGTCAACACGGATAGCACTAGCACCCCTGACGACACTAACGGCCTCGCCTGGACTGTATTTTTAAATAAGAAGGGTTCGACCCTTAATAACAAGTAGGTTAAGTTGTGCCCATAGGCCGACACGCCGTTAGGTAGCATAGTCGTGGTGGATGATTCGTCACCCGCACTCATGGCCAGCTTGCGGGGCGGCACGCTGTACGGTGCAGGACAGGAACAACAAGCTGCACGACATAGGGCTAGCCGGGTTCCTAGACCTAAGTTCACCAACGCCTCATCGCATCAGCAAGTTTGACTTCTTGTTCGCTAGTATGACTGAATCCTCCGATGGTGGTACTATATTCAACTCTATAAACGCCAAGTGGAGTTTTATCTAAGTGTAGAACGCAGACGTATACGCCCATAGGCTCAATCATGACTTCATTACCGAATCAATAGGCTTTTTTTGGACGTGTCTAGAGAGTGCCGAGGGTAAGGAGTTGCTGCTACAGACACTACTTCGTAACAAGCTATTCGGGAGAGCAATGGGCTAACCCTGGATTCGGGAGCGTGTCGGTTCGGGTCATCGTGAAATCTAGTAAGGAGGAGGATGGCTGGATTGTTTGATAAGACATAGTCTTTAATGGCTGCAGTGCTTCACCTGTGGATCGTGTAAAAATTGAAAGAGAGGTTAGAAAGTCTGCCTAGTTTCCGTAGAAGTAGGGAAGTAACCTATGATCGGACTCGTGGGATTGGATATTTGATTCGTAGTTTGGTGTAGCCAACTAACTTGTCATCCCCTTATGAAATAAGATTGGCCCACCAATGATCCCCACGATTCCGGAATCAGGCAAGCCACCTGATATTATAGTGGAAGTTGTAAATTTTGGGATCGCATAGTTTTGTTCTTATGTCCTTATTAACCTTCGTTTATAGTAATTGTTAAAGCAACCAATAGAATTTAACATGCGAATGTAGTTAGCTAGGTTGGTGCATAGTTTAGGATTGGGTAAGAACTAACGATTTTGTTTATTTAACGGCGACTTGGAGTTGTACAATCTTCGCCAATTAGATAGAGAAGTAGGCATCATGCTTGAAGCTAATGTTGAATGTGCTACCGGCTGTGGATGCAAGATGCCTATTCAGATCCTGCTGGGTCTCTCTATGCGCGGAGAGAATTCATCACCGATTTATCATGTAGGACAGCTAGAGACATCGCATTCAAGAAGGTTGGAGGATGGACAAACATATTATCTTCTCCCTAGGTACTTGAATGAGTTAGATTCTAAATATGTTTTAGGACCTTAGTCTACCACTGCAGATTGTATTTAATTAGATGCTGTTTGCCAGAGTTTAGCTTAGAGCTTTTGATAGAGCCCGAATTGGTGAACTCTAACTCAATAGTCCCTATTAACGTATTACCGAAGGTTTGTTCGCTCGTTGCGAAGTGATTAGAGTAACCAATTTTTTTTTTTAAATTTGAGGAATGAGTTTGTCATCAGGTAGGTAGGTTACTAGAATGTACGACCCGTGAGATGTAGCAGTGGGCTGTGCTACCTAACCCTAGGAAGCTTAGCAATATTCCCTAGTGTCATAATGTAGCTACTCCCATAGAGTGCTTATACTCGGAAACGTCCCAATGTCCTAGGGCTAGACATATCTAAGGTAATCATAAGCCGTTGTACACACCGAACTAGTGTTGGAAGTACTGGTGTTAAATCGAATTGAACAATCAAAAGATAGTGTTAACTTTGTAGCTTGTTCGACATCTAAAATACCTGGGCACTACCTAAATATTAGTAGATTCCATGTGTATCAAGGTCTATTACTCATCCTTGTTTCAACAAGATTATCAATTATGCTGTCTTAATACCCAGATTCAAAGTTTAGTTCCTTATATCGCCCTAACACTTTACAATGAAGATAGTTAATATGAGAGTTTATATCAACTACGACGAATCTGAAGGACCGCTTTGATAGCTTTCTGCGCCCATTAATTTCGATCAGGGGTTATGGAAAAACCCGACGAATAATATGGCAGACTAACTAGTCCGAATAAACTATGGCTGCCTGTACTCATTTCCATGCTTCTTGCCCTTACCTGCTTGTCTAAGTGCTGCTACATGCCTTACGTAGAAGTGGAGAATCAGCTAAGTCTTCGCGACAGTTGGGTAGCACTTCGATGAAGTAATGTGATAACTAATAGCTCTATGGTATAAAAGAGTTGCCATGAGACAGACAGCGGTACGGTATATGTTGGTATATTTAGTTTGCTTTAATGGAGGAACCCATTTTCCGCGAGATTGGTTTGGGATGCGAGTGTTAATCTTGTACTATACGTGGTAGCATATGAAAAGGGGTCTCACCTTGTTGGAGTATTCGCTAACCCGGAACACAACCGATGGTCTAAGATATGAGTAAGAATGATTTATTGCCTTGGCAAAGAAATTTCTGAAGAAGTATTTATTCTTTGTGTCTCGCTCCTACGGGAGACCTTGGTCCGAGACGAAGTCCTTTGTAGCAATCTATGTATAGAACGTGGCAAGTTAGAAATTCTCCCTGCTGTGACGATATCGTTTGGAACGTCGAAATAAGTTCATGGGAATCCTTTAAGAAAACGAGAGGGGAAAGGAAGAGTATGGAAACTTGCCGATTGGATGACTGACTCGACGCTATTTTCGCGTTGTCAGCTCCCGAGACACAAAGCTTAGTGTTTCCCCCACTGAGACCAGGAAACGGGACTATCAAATTTGATATCATCTTGACTACACTATGCGTGATCCTTGTTGGTACTATTGTATTACGGCATTGACAAGCAGGGCGTAACAGAACTGCATCTGCTCTTGATTACATACTTAAACATCCTGGGTGTCGATACTCAAGTTGTTCTACTTATCGATACATTCAGGGGCGGCGCTTCGGCACGACGTTTAAGTCGCTAGTTATCCATACAGCTACAAAACATGGTTGTCGTACGTTGACGGTAAAGAAAGCTAGCTAGGTAATTATTATCGTTTCTGCAGCGATATCTTAGAGCTGCATCCAACTCGATGGGAACCGGCCTGACTCAAGTTTTGGATCGGCGTGGCAAATCGTTCTCTGCTGTTCTTGGGATAAATCCCTTTCTTCACTTTGCGGACCCAACTTCCACTACCTGTTAGTCTTCCGTAGGTCGAATGGACTTTGGGGCGGAGTAGTTGATTGATCTGTCGGGGCTCGGCATGGGTAGTCCTTTATGGCTAGTCGTAGTAACCGGGAAATCGTACCAGAGGAAGACGTGCCGTAATTAACTTACCAACGACTGTTAGGGATTTAGAACGTCATTGATGTGACACTAGGTAAAAAGCCTATGGAGTAAAGAGGCTGTGATAGGTATGAAAAGAAATGACGCAGACCTGGTAAAGGAGAAAACCTACGTAATTGAGGATTGTTGTAATGGATGGAGATGAGTTCCAGAATATGCCAAGATTCTAGGTCCCATTGAGAGTTGCTTCGATTTTCTCGAAATAGACGTAGAACTGTCTCTGATTTGCTGGGCACACTGCCACAGTGAACGATCATTTCGAATTCTTAGGGGTTCGACCGGGGAGGTTGGGGCCATTTTGCGATCTGATCTTAGAACGAACCCTGGGAACTGGGTACGTGAACGCACAGACGAGCCGGCAGGCTGGAGAGTTGATAGGCCGAGGAATACCTACCGTGGATATCGAAGGATGCCAATACCATGGAAACAAGACGATAGGGACATTCATTCGCTTGTTCTAAGTCTTATACATACATACGAAGCAGAATAGAGACTCCTCTATTTGAGCAAGTAGGATGGATGCTTTGCGGCTCGATAGGTAAGATTGGGCATTGCTGTCCGCATAAGATTAGTTCGAAATGATGTCTCATTTCGTTAACGCGCGGGGAGAAGCTGCCATGGTGGGATTGCGTATTAAGAGAACTCGTGAATGGTGACATCGCTGCATGTTGCGCCTCGCGTGTTAGGTACTGGCTGTACGTATCTCTGATCAGCGGCCATGCGATGCAGTGCTTGTGATCTACATGAAATGAGTGCATCAGGCACATTCCATCACCAAGATACAGGGTCATAAGGGAGTATATTCAACACCTGCCGGGGGTTTAATATGTCAAAATTTGGGCTGTAACGTTAATCTGATCCGGTTGGCGCTTCTGGAATTATTCTCGTAGGATAGAACCCGACTAAGATTTTAGGAAATGAATCGAATATACGGATCCGTACCTAAGTAGATAATAAGTAGGATAAGTAGGATTTTATACCTTTGGGGCGGGGGTCGAAAGGGCTGGATGGGAGGAAGGCCTGTGGTTGGGTCTCGTGTAAAAAATATTTTCTCGCGAATCTCAATATCTTACTCCTTGGAGGGAAAAGAGATTATTATTGGTGTCGTCTTTTGTCCCTATGCAGCCGCCGTTTTGGGGGATCTGTATAATCTTGACGCCACGCACGCATGCATGTTTCATGCCTTTGACTAATATGGCGGCCGTAGAGCCCAACTACTCGTAGTAGAACTCCACAAACCTCCGGCAAACTATGCAAATACGACCAAACCACCGTCATTAATATAGTTAATAGATGGCTGCCGCGTCTATGTATATGTGTTCTATATGCTATATATCTGCTGAGAGAGCAAGATGAAAAGGTCACTTGACGCTGTGTCGAAAAGCGGAGCGGTTGATAAAGAGGGTGTGATGCGAATGTTCACGAGGCTTCTAATTTGTATCTTAAATTTGTGTCTCGCTCGGTAGCCTTGTCCCGTGATAAGACCCGCTGTAAAGGAACCGCTCAAGGATGTAACACTCGAGATGACCAATGCGTCTAGGAGCAGGGCCTTCTCAGATGGTTTGTGTGGACTTTGTAATAAACCAGTCTGATAATACCTAGGTAAGCTACACTAGTGTAGATAAAATGTGTACGGGGCCACATATGTACATAGCTTAGGTGGGCTAGGGGAACAATGCTGGTGATACTGTGTAGGTAGGTTTAAGTGAGGCAGGTATCTGTCTCGGACCCGGCGGCGAGTTTGACTACTGGTTACTGGTAACGAGTAACAACAATATAGAAAGGTCTGTTGGATATGCAACATGTGTATAGATTTGTTATTTTAGACGCTATTATGCCTAGATTGGATATAATCGTATCAAATATTCGATGCTCTATTCGGACTCGATGTTGTTGATGATGACGATGGTTGTTGATGAGGGAGCCGATCCTGTTGCCCCGTGCCTCGTACAAGGAGGTAGACACATTTTTATGCCTGCCACTTTACACTAGGGCTACTTTATGTGTACCTAAGGTAGATACCTCATTGTACATAGTGTGCTAGTGTCCGGATTAGTGCACCGCATTTAATGTAAGTGATGCTAATATACAGTATATCGCGAGCTTGCGCTGCACTGTGGGAAATGGTAGACTTAGGGGGTGTGAGGATGGCCTAAGCGTTCCGAGGAATAGGCCAATTTGAGCTCCGAGCACAGTATATAATTTATTTAATTTTATATACGCATGTTCACGTACCTCGTACTTCGTAACTTGGCTAGTGAGACTTTTCCCCTTTGAGCCCCCCTAAGCTGGCAGCGCAAATTGATAGCATGAAGCGCAAGCACGGTACATACTCCTTATCACCGCTAAGCCAATAAATTTCCTTTTGGGGTTTTCTGGCATTGTTTTTTTCCCATCAACCATCCGCGATCCACCTTCTACCCATTAGCCCCCCATCGCCCCTGGGATCTTCTCGAGTGCCAAGTTTCCATGCCTTGCTCTGGAAGAAAAAAATCTAGCTGGACATATTTTTCGTCTTCTCGAAATTCTACAATACTACCTAATAACTTATCATATTATCTATCCGATGATCCTCGCTGCCTTCTAAGGCGTATTGCCATAATCCATTCCCCTTCTCTTTTCCCTTCTCCTTTCGCCATCATCTATCCCGCGGCCTCCTCCGGGTGGTACCTCCTCACTCTCTACTCGGGCTCTGATTGGTCTCTCAGTCTTTGTCTTGCTTGTATCTCATTCAGCTACACCCAGATTTCAACAGCCACTTAAGAGCAACCCCAAAACCGATTACACTGGTTACCTACTTGTTACTTGTGGGCAATTCCAAAGCTGATACCTAGCTTTCTTCCGCCCTTCGACCAACTATCATTACAACATCTTTCCGTCTCAACTTGATAGGCACCGGCTTCAGTTCTACTTCGGTCAGCTATCCAATCTTATCGCTACTTACTCCTTCCGCCGAGGCCTCTAGCTGTCCCCCCTGGACCCGAGAGGTTCCCCGGTTGATCCATCACGCCTTACGTATCCTCATACCCTTGCTTACTTTTTTACTACCCCCCTAAATAGCCAACTTGGAAAGTCGGTTTATTGGACCTAAACTCTTCGCGCGTCGCGTGCAAACACTGCTACTATTTCTATCTGCTACCTGATCGCTATAAACTTACTTATCTGGCCATAAATTATTGCTTGTTATACTTTTACGGCGAAACTTTGCGGTCAGGACGAGTAGAGCTTTTGGAGGGTACTGCTGTCGTCTTCTGAAATCCCAGGTTAGCCCTTGGTTTATCTGGTGGCCTAGGAAGAAAGTAAAAATTAAAAATTAAAGTCAAGGAAAAGAAAATCCTAACTTACCTAGGTTGGGGGGTCCCTGCGGTCAAGCCCGCAATTCTTCGCCGCCTTTTTTTCAACCTGCCTTTGCTGCAGGCCAATTTTTTTCTCCACCGCATCAACTTCAGGACAGGCCTGAGTCCCCTTTCTAGAGAGGTTTAGGACCTATCATATATAGGGAGATTTGGCGACCTGGTGCTCAGGAGTCAACTATTCGGTATTTGAGCTGCGTGACGGCATACTACCCGACCTAATCTTCGTTTCGGCTTCTTGCATTTCTACTGCACAGCCAATCCTGCCTAACTTTTCAGCCAACCAGCCATAACTTGTCGCTGCTCCTTCGACCGACTCTATTTACCTTCCTGTCGATTTTTACGCACGAGTAACCCTCGTCTCTGCAAAGGAGTACGGTTCCCACGACGGCGCTTTGTCTTGTGCTCATCCTTTCCTCGGAGACTAAAAGCAGAGGCCCTGTGCTCTGATACATTACTCAACTAGGCGTTTCCGCCCGTTTATATACGTGTATAAAGGGAGCTGCAGCCTGCTGGCTCCCCACAGCAGCTGCACCAGCCCTCAACACTATTGTGGCAATTATGAATCAACAACAGCAACACGATATGTATTACGATTATTCCACGACGGCAAATAGGTCGCCTGGGTCGACAAGACAAGGTTATGCTACTGTTGGCCTACCCTCGGGCCTAGGGGGTAACCGATCTGGTCAAAGACCTCTCGAATCTCTTGGCCAGCAAATGACATCTGGTTCGATATACGGACACGATGACCGCCTCGGCGGCGCGACCTATGAACCTCTATCGAGATTTGATCGCGTTGCACCAAGCGCAATGCAATCCGGTTACATGTTGGAGAATAGCCAGACGTGGGGCTATAATGGCGGAGTAGCCACCATGAACGGCCCCATGAATGGCAACGGTCGGTTAGCGGTGAGAGCTGTAAATCGCCGAGCTGCTTTACCTACGGTGAGTGCCCCTTTCGCGCACATTAACAATGACCGGGACTTTGCTAATCGAAGATTCCCTTTCAGACATGGACTGATCAATCCGGATTGGGCGTTCATTCGATGCCTCAGCTATACGATCCAAGTATGTCGATGAATGGAAATGAACATGACCTGTCAAATATGGCCGGCGCCGCCGCGGATTCTCGAGGAATGATGGCTACACCCGGCGCGTCCGATTCCGAGCAACTTATTCCTACGGCTATCGTGATTAAGAATATCCAGTTCCAGTGCCGAAAGGAGATCCTCCAAGGCCTCATGGCTTCTATGAATCTCCCTCAGCCATATGCTTTTAATTATCATTTCGACAAAGGTGTATTCAGAGGGCTAGCCTTCGCCAACTTCTCGACAGCTGATGATACTGCTATTGTAATTCAAAAGATGAATGGTTTGGAAGTTATGGGTCGCAAGTTGCGCGTCGAATACAAGAAGATGCTACCGCAGGATGAGCGTGACAGGATTGATCGAGAGAAGCGTGAGAAACGAGGCCAGCTCGAAGAACAGCATCGAGCGCCGCTTCCTATGCATCAGCAGAGCGCTCTGCAGGCTCTTGGTGTCAGCGTCAACAAGCAGCCAAGTAATTCGCCTCTACGTAAGTTTTCCACGCGCTTCTTAGGTATCTAAGGTGTCATTACTAAATTCTGTATTTGTAGGCGACGTCGATTTGAACGATCCTGCAACTCTCGAGTTTTATACACAGTTGACCCTATTTAAGAATGATCCAACTCGTGAAGTTCATATCTTCTCTCCTGATGTTGCCCCCGAACAGCGCCGACAGATACATATTCTCGCCCATAACATGGGTTTGGAGCACAGGTCCGTCGGGGAAGCCGATCGAAGGCAGATCCAAATCATGAAGCGGCCGCAGAATTCTCCTCCTGCTCACGCCCAGAGCCAATTACCTAATGTATCCTGGGAGGACCACCGACGCGGGTTAAGCCGCGCCGCTACATATGATTTTACAGAATCTCGCATAGGCTCCAGTGCTTATCATGCGCTGGGTAGGCAAGGTCCTACGCTGGAACTACCAGGCAGCCCAGACAATGGAATACCGAACAACCTCAGGGCGGCTAAGAGCTTCGCAGACTTACGCACGCACAGCCCGAGCCCTGCGCCTTCTGGTTCAAGCTATGCTGGCCTTGGAAATGGCCTCGGGGCCCGTTATGGTGATTTTTCCCAAAACTCGCTGACCACGCCGCCCAATTTAACCCCGACATCAGGTCAAAATGCTACATCGAGTACCGACGCTTTGTTGGCGGGAAATATGAGTTCTATGAACCTAGGTTTCGATTCGAACGGCTCTCACATGCGCGCTAGGGAAACTCCAGGGGCCATTGGAAGCCAAAGACCGGGAGCTAATGGTCAGGCAAACCGTAACGCCCCTGACAGGCAACCACGCGGCCCAGAATGGGGAGAAGCTGGTCAAGGTTTTGGCGGACGAAGTCGTGGACACATGCAGAGGGGTAGCGGTTAGTATTTACGTTCGGCGCTCTTGGGCCATCCATTACTAACTAAGGCTGTGTACAGATTCATCAGATGCAGGTCGCAGTACTGCGCGTTACCATTGATCCAGCTTATTACTACTTAATGCGAGAAGCTGGCTGCGGTACGGAACAGCAGTGACCCATCAATTGTATGGCCCCCGCACTCTTCGCTCAGTCATTTATTTACCGGTGCGATGATAATGCCGAGTTTCCCATCACTACCTTCTGGAAAGCTAAGAAAAAAAAGTCCTCGCTTTCAAACCCTATCATCTGTCCAATACGCCTTCCCTATGAGCGTTGGATCTCCGTCACAAGCATAACACAACGAGAGACGACTTATGACATAGACATATTCCCTTCATCGATTTGACGCTATGCTTCAACCCGTCGCAGCACGATTTTTACACCTCGGTTAACGGTTGGACTTGCATTATTGCGTTTTGAATTTCTTTTCCGTCTCGTTGTTTTGAACTAATATCTTGTAATATGAGATTTGATTTTGGAATATTGTTTTATTCACCTTCCATCAGATTTTCTCCGGCCGTCCTGGATTGGGAAAGAACAACATACATATCATGGAGTTTGCGATGGTGAAAGGTTGCAGCGTTGCATGGAACCGAAATAAAAAAAGTCTAGGGGAACAATGAAGCACATCGTTCCATTTTACAATACCCTCTTCACGATGATCGACAAATGAACCATCTCTGGATACACCATACAGCAATTTATGGGCGACCATTAACGGCATCACGACTCGAACTCCTATACCCTCCGAGGTGTCTTGAGGTCTTGACGGCTTCCGAAGGGGGTTGTCAAGCCTGGAGAACCTCTTTACGATGGTTACGCTGTTATGACGCATATGCACATCACTAGATGGCAACGCGATGCTGGCTGGCCGACTAGACTGGGAGATCCCCAACTAATTTACTGTTCTGAAGAGCATCTACGGGGCGTCCCTGGCGATAGGGCCGGCATAGCTTCGGAGCGATTGGAAATGACGGACGAAGCGACGAAGACGAAGACAGCAAGATTAATTTCGCTGCTGAGCGAGGATTTGTTTTCACTGGAGGACAGAACAGAATGAGGGCAGACAGACGGAGCAGAAGAAGATCTGATAAAATTATTTGCATTTGTATATGGTTATCTCGCCACACGATCGATGCTGTATTAAGGTTTTTCGCTTTCCTTGAACCACTTATCACCGCGACCTCGGCTCGGCGTAGATTCAACTCACTATTTCCCGACTATTCATTTATAGCTATTAACGGTGAAGAAGCATTGTTGAGGAGGTAGTCAGGATAGTAAGGGTTTGGATAAGGGGAGAAGGTCGGCGGAACGTGGAGAAACACTCGCTATAGGCGCTTTGCTGCAATACAAAAGTACTTGATCGCTTTCAATGTTGGAAGTCTTATTCGTGACTGGATAGCGCGGCGGGCTCGTGTTGAAGATAATAAGCATGGATTGAGGCTGAATTTGTCAACGTCGCTCCGCGAAGAAATTATTCTAAACTGAGAACTACCGAGCTCCAGTGCTCTTTTTGACACTTTCGAACTTGAGGTTGGCTAGGGTGGACCAAATGAAGCCCACGGTGTCTTCATCACTTAGTCGGTGAGTTTAGTTAATTGTTTACAGAGGTACCATCCTCCAGCGTACGATACCAGGCGAGCAGGTCATACTACCCTCGATGCCAATACTTCCACCCATGTTTTGACTGGTGGCTATGGCAGACCGGAGGACATCGGCAACGTCAGTGCCACCAACATAGACCTGGTCACTAGACGGCGGTGTCGCAGGCTGGACTTGGAAGCTGCAGTCGCCCGACACGAGGAGCGTATTGAACTTGTCGGTAGCATAGTCCGCCAGGAAAAAGTCCCTTGGTGAGGTGAGCTGGGCGTTACGTAGGGAGGCGCACGAGTCGAGCCAGGATGCCGATGGTGACGAGGCAGAGGCGACGGACTGGAAAGTGCTGGCGCCGCAATAGTCGGATGGTTGTGAGGTTTGTGCGTACCACGCCCAGCACGCCGGTGGGTTTATAGGGGCCTCGGCATATTTATAGAGCCCACAGGTTTGCGAAGCGCCGCGCGGTGCTGGCGATGAAGGCGAGCTGATGTGCGAGCTGGCTGGGCTTGTCGGAAGGCTCACGGTTGTGACGGGCATGATGAGGGAGGTGAGGATTTGTTGAAGGCGCATCTTGAATTTATGTATTGGAATATTCTATTACTGTACTACGTGGCGGTGCTGTGTATTAATTTAAATTGGTTGATTATAAGATTGGCGATATTAAGTATTAGGATGGGAGGATATTTAAGTAATATATGCTATAGGAATTTTCATCCATAATCTTACATACCAAGGTACCTAACTAATAGTTAAATATCTCTTATATAACCAGTCAAGTCAGTCCGAAAGATGATCGGCCGAAATAATATGAAATATGCCAACGTGATCACTTTAGGAGCGACGATATGGCCCCTTCACCTCCTCATCTCACCTTGTCGCTGGCCTCATGGCCCCTGGCTAGCATCGATGCACGGGATCGTCACACAAATCAATACTATGTAAGTTCGGAGAATAAAAAGGTTGGAGGGCATGTTGTGCGTCGTCCAATTAAAGACGAGATCCGACGATGACGGTCCTTGGTGCTCAATTCATGCTCGGCGGCTAAATAGTATCGGGCACATATTCGGTCGACGTCCGTTGGTCGGGAGCGGTGGGAATGGGGTCCAATAGTAGGAATCCTTTTTGCTTGGGCCTTTTTGCATCCGAGTCCCATGGGTTAGGTTTGTGTGTCCTTCACTTCCTATAGGGGGAAAAGTATATGAAGCATGTTCAGCTGCATGCCGAGCCAATCCTCTGGTCCCCGGGGGCCGGGGGCCGGGTTCAATAGGACATTTTCTTCTTTTCCTTTTTTGGGGTGAGAAGTGTGACTTGCATACCGGCCTGCATGACCTCACCGACATATTTTATCTTTCTAGTCGATATGCTCCATTCAGATAGAATAGGTTTCTGTACCTCGGGCACTTGCTAGGCTTAAATCCTTCCGAGACGTCTCAATCAGCCCCCATATCATCGTATATGTAAATGTAAAACAACCGATTTAAGAGAGGCGGAATATATTGACCGCATTCTTAAAATACCAGCCTGCCTACCTAATACTTAAAAGCTAAGACTAAAATAGCAATAGGGATATCACGGAAAACACATGCGCCTTATGCCATGACAGACGATCGGACCAGAGTATATATAGATATATTAGGTAGATTAACTAACTCCAGCTCATTACGCCCAACTTATACTCCAGATGACGACGATGCATCCACGCCGATTCGTGCTGTGCCAGAGTAGCCCCTGATCTCACCAAACTCGTACTTTAGCCCCATCTCATTGACGCGCCAATCTCTATCCTTACGCTTCAATATACTTAAGCCCTCAAACCGGCCAAGCATCCACGAATCACATACGTAGTACATGGCTCCTGCAATAGTACTGGGGTCGACAGGCATATGCGGCCACTGCAAGAGTCAGTAATCGGTTATACGCGTAGAGAATTAGGGACGACATACTGTAATAAAGAAGGAAGCAAGTACGACAAGCACCATGATACAGAGAATACCAACAGCAGACCACGTACAGACCTGGTGTAGGAGGAAGGTCTGTGTGACCCGGTAAGGAATATTGCTAAGGAAGATAGTTAGGAACTCGGATAGGATGGAAGTTAACGCAACAACGGCGAGGAAACCGTGGCGTCGCCGTACTGAGGATAGGAGTCCTGAGAATGCATTGGTTGGTGGCGCGAGTAGGATTGATCGCCGGGCGTGTTGGGGTGAACTGGCCAAGAGCTGATAGGGGCTTAGAATAGCGATGCCTTCATATGCCGTTAGCTTTGGGTTCTAATTTTAGGGTTATGAAAGAAGAAAGGGAAAACTTACTACTAAAGAACGATGCCCAGAAGAAACTGATAATAACACCGACAGCGGTAAACAAAAACCGTACTCCAAACGACTCGCTATCCATAAACCTCTCGAACGCTGTATCTCCACCAGTGTTGTTATAGTATAATATTAGACCCAGCAGCCCGCATAGAATAAATAAGAACAATCCCCGACCTATATACCCTAACATAAGAAAGGGCAAGTGATGCTTCGGTTTCGTTGGGGCCGCGTGATGATCTTGCGGCTCTTTTTCTTCACCCCCTATTTGACCCAGAGCGTACTTATTACTATACGCATTTTCGCATAGCATCACTCCGTACTCGACCGTCCCGTTCGCACCGCAGAAGTACCCCAATTTGAACCACCGATCCTCTAGAACAGACTCGAGGAGACCCTTAGGCATCTTGCCCGCGTCGATACCGGCAGGTAAGCTCGTGAACAGAAGTCGCACATCCGGGTTTAGCGACAGCGATGCCGTTCCACAGATACTCCAAGGGTTTGTGCTGATTCCAGAGCGCCACCGTGCTAATACTAGGATCAACATCAAGGTCGCGAGGCCCATCAACGCTAATAGTGCAGCCGTAGCCTTGGCTGCCTGATCGAACACGCTGAGCACATATGCGCAGTTGCTAGCATTTCCGCTGCCTGCAACGCACCCGATACCGCGCAAGTCAAACTTGACAGCTTCGGCGGAGATAGGGATTAGTAGCGCAGAGGCGAGCACAAGTATGGTCGTTAGGAACACGAGAGCCTGACCACCGACTAGCGAGCGTAGACTTGCGGCGATAGACTGTAAACCTGATGTATTCAGGCATAGCGATTCCCGACCGGAAGCTCCGCGGTCATGCGCCAGCTCGTGCCATGGTTGCAGGATCTTCGCGTTGACGTCGAGGATGCGGACAGGGATCGCTAGGGCGATGGCCAGGAGCGTAGGTAGGAAACTGCCAATGAAGTACTGCACGTGGTTAATATGGTAGACCTTAGTTACAATGTTACCGTTGTTGCCCTCGCTATTGTCCGATGGAGGAGGAATTATCGGGTATAATGTTTCTGTTGCGGTGGGCTTCCCGGTCGAATCCATCTGGCTTATGACGGAGGGCGTGACGAGCACGCTGGTTTCTTGTGTGGCTGTAGGTTGGCCTTGGGAGTTGGTAAGAGTGGTCGTTTGGGGTGTTGAGATGGGTTCCGGGATGCTCGTTGAAGTCGTGGTTACACCCTCTGAGTTCGTCGCAACGGTAACAATCGGCGTTATGAAGGTTGGTGTCTGCGGTACCGTCTCCGAGATAGTAATCATGCCGATGCCGCCGTGGTTTGTGGACGCCACGGACTCATATATTGATGTCGATCCAACATCGCCGTAGTTTGATTCTGGTATAGTTTCTGTCACTATCTTCGAGCCTATATCGCCGTAATTACTTGTCCCAGGTACGTACAGCGACGTAAGCGCCTCCTCCGAGATAGTGACGGGCCCACCGACATGGCCGAAGTCTTCCTCCGGCTTGGAGTAGGCTGTAGAAATATGTGACGTAGTGTCGGCCTTAGGCTTAGTAGTGTCCTGAGCCGGTGGCGGTGTTGTCGTTGGTCCCACTGGTTCAGTTATAGTCTGATCGCCGACGTGTCCAAAATCGTCTCCAGCAGGTGTTGCGACTGCTGTCGGCGATGTTTGCTCGGACGTAGGTGAAGACGTAGGGTCAGAGGCATTTTCGGCACGGCCGCCTAAAGGAGTATGTACGAGAATAGGCCTGGCATCTGTAAAGGCGATCCGAACGACCGTATAAGACGACAGCTCCTGAACTTCTCTTCTGCGAATTCCCTCGGTTAAGACGTTGAGATCATTGTTGAGAACAGGGAGGACATGTAAAGCCCAAACTATCAGCCCGACGAGGGTTGATACTACAAGTAGTAAACCAGTTAAGAACGGCCATCTAAGCGCAGACGGTTTGTAGTTGGGACGCTCTCGATCTATTTCCGGCGCAACGTCCAGAGTAGTCTCGCTATAAGTTATCATATCAGGCTTGTAGCCAGTTGGAACCTGAGTATAGTCTGTCCCCCTCCTAGACCACGACCGATCACTGCCATACTTGGGAAGACCCTCTTCCTCACTACTTGAACCTATCGAACCATCATAATGTCTTCTTTCATATGAGGGATCTTCACTATCGTATCGTCGTTCATGCCGTTGAGTCGAGTTATCATCGTACTCGTACATTCCATCAAAACTTCCCGAGCTCACATTCCGTGTATGCAATCGAGGTAGGGCATCGAACGCTACCCTCTCCGTGCGTGGCGCCGTGGTGATGTGCGACATGACGCCGTCTTTATTTAGTGATCCCTCGAGCGCCCCCGAATCATTGCCGGACAGATGTGTTATTATGTCCTTAAGAGGATGCCGTCAGTCCAAAAGAAAGAAAAAAGTCTCGTTCCCATTATGTTGTAGGAGGACATGCTTGTCTAATATCTTCCCGTTCGATTCGTGGCGGAGCGAAGCCATCACGACGCTACTGCTGCACTTCTACGGTACCGGGCATGGTTCTTAGGCCATCTATCGTAATCCTCGCCTATCCAAGGGGCTGAACAGCCTTGGCAACTTTCAGCTCTCCCACTTAAAGCCCAGATAGTGCCATGTCATGATGACATTGTCATCAGCTCCCATGTCTGCAAAGTAACCTAGGTAGCAAACCTGGTATGGGACCTGAGAAAGTAAATTTAGTTCACATAGCGTCCCGTCGATCAGCAAATTAGTCGAATGGCGCATGGTTTTGGATGCCACGACAAGGTGCGTCTTAGTCAGAGTATTTATTCATTTCGAAACCTTAGACCGGTATATTCATGGAGATCTCTATTCGAACGAATACGACCATCCCGGACCAATAGGATATTTGATAAAGAGCAGTCACTGCGCACTAGTAGTGGACGCCATTATCACGATATGTAACCCTGAATCGGCGTAAGATGTGTGCTAACTTAAAACAAGTCGCATTGCCTGACTATCAGTTGGGTCTGAGATAACGTGAGAATATTTAGAAAGGATATCGAATTGAGTGGTGTTTGATGATCGTGAGATTCTTGGCATAGAACAATTTGCGCTCTAGACTCAGTTCGGAATTAGTCATAAGCCGGTATTACCTTACCGAACGCCAAAGCGTAGGGCTGAATTCTGTCCTGTAGTTGAATTTCATTGATTGCCAAAGTCATATTCAGCTCTTTCTTAGGCGTTATAAATATCTATGATCCACCATAACACCATATAGAGAGCTTAGAAGATACGTGAGAGTTTCACAAGCCAATATTATAAACTAGAGACATCCTCTACTCAAAGCACGATGTCAACACATACCGCATCACCATTGAGATCATTGATCTTAGTTGAAGGCATCATGAAGCTCGCAGGGGGTTTGATGTTTATAATCTCACCCCAAACCCCATTGTCTATCGCAGTAGCAGCGCCCATTCCGCCCTCAGCTCTACTATTAAGCCGACTCCTAGGCACCCAGACTTTTACGCTAGGGATATCTATGCTGCTCGCATCCGCGAGAACACCAAAGGCCGCGGCGAGCAGAAGGATAGTTTATTGGACCGTATTCGCGAGGGATGCTACTTTGGTGACAGTACTCACGTCACAACTTTGGTTCGGGGACAACACTGACGTTCTGGGTTTCTCGCCAAAAGGATTACGTTCATGGCTCGCGGAGCTGATGCCCTTCTGCTTAGGCCACTTGTGGATTCTAATAACAAAACCCCATTGGTTTTGATAGTCATAAGCAGCCACGTTTGACGGAAATCGTGTTAATCACATGTACTAGGTAGAGAAGTACAAAGTCATCGGACATACTAAAGCGAGAATTAAGATGAAAGGGTATATTACTAGGCTATATATTACATATCGGTACTAATGAAAATACCTCATTACTCATTACCCCTGAAATAAATTCGTAGGCCTTCAGGTAGTTGTAATGCTCTTGTGCGAAGTTGTCTTCATAGGTACTTCTATTCAGCACTGAGATCCTCAGCGCCAGTGGGGTGCATTCAGAACGAACCCCATAAGGCACCCAGAGATGATACCTGCGCAGGGCAAAGTCAAGATCCAGCCTCCGTAGATCCAACCGATCATTCGCCAGTTAAGCGCCCGCCAGTCGCCATTACAGAGACCAACGCCGACGATGGCGCCCGTGATGCACTGCGTAGTCGATACCGGGAGTTCTAAAATTTTGTACAAGGTTAGAGAGTCTATTCAAATGGGTAGAGGTCTAAGCGGGTGTTCACTCACTAAGCCGAGTAGCGAGGATAATGGTAACGGCGCTCCCCAGTTCCATAGAGAAACCTCGAGAGGGCGAGTTCAACGTCAGCCGATTGCCAAGGTTAGCCATGATGTGATATCCATAAGTCCAGAGGCCAAGGACAATGGCGACACCGCCGAAAGCTAGAATCCAAAGGGGCACTTCAGGGTTCTTAGGCACCTCTCCTTGTTGCCAGATCTGATAGATTGTTGTAAAGGGTCCGATAGCACTATTGTGTGTAAGTAATATGTCTACGATGGAAAAGGGGCGGTAGACTTACTTCGAAACGTCATTGGCACCATGCGTAAAGGAAGCTGTACAAGCAGTCATAATCTGTAGGAACGAATACATGAACTCGGCCTTGTTGTCGTAGTGTGCTGCCCGGGCGTGTTGTTCCTCGAGATCCCCAGACAATACGTCCTTCTTCCTCTGCATGTTGACGATATCTTGATCAACACCGTTGAATAACCCTTTCTTAAGATACCAATACAGCATCGGGCCGGAATACCAAGAGAGTCCTTCGGGCTTAGGACCGACTAGCGACTTCTTCTCCGGGACGTTGGCAAGCTCCTCCGAGGCTGAGCCCGAGTCGGAGTGTTTTGAAGACTTCTTGACGATAGCATCTCCAATGTTGGCTTCATTGGCGGTCTCTTTGGAGCCAGCTGCCTCGACGTCGTTTCGAGCTAGAGCAGCCGCGCGTTTGGCTTCAAGCTCTTCCTTCGTGAGATGGCCCTCGTAAAAGTTGCGGATAGCACCCTGAAAATTCGATGGGGGCGGTGGGACTTCACCTCGCCTCAAAAGAAGAAGACCAAGGGGAATGTGGTACCATCGAAGTTCCCAATCCTCTTTGACGACCACGCGCCATAACCATGGCATAAGGAATATCGCAATAATACCAGCCCATCCAATACCGCTACAGACAATGACAGCAGCAAGTTCATTATCGTTCAAGTTAATGGTATACCCACCGCCCTTCCACAGCAGAAGCATAACTAAAAGCGACGCAGTAAACCCAAAATAAACGGGGACTAGGGCAAAAGCCTTCATGACGGGATCCTTGCGCAGCATGACTCCGTATTTAGTGATGAGAAATATGATAGAAGCGAAGATTGCCGAAAGACCGGGAGCAATGATCCAGGCAAGGAAGACTGAGACCACACCAGTATTGATTATCTCCGTGCCCACAGTACCAGCTGGTGCGACCCATGTGACATTGCGGGCTCCCACAGATGCGACTCCCATCCCGATGACGCCTCCCATGATGGAGTGCGTAGTGGACACGGGGAGACCTATCCTGGTGGCCAAAGTAAGCCAGACAGCGGAAGCGATAACGGCACAGACCATCCCGAGTAGGAGCACTTCCGGCGTGTCATTATATAAGGTAGGGCTGACGATTTTGGTTCGAATAGTATCAGCGACACGGGCTCCAACACCGAGAGCTCCTGCGAATTCCATGATACTGGCTCCTATCATGGCCTGGAAAAGGGTTAACGAGCGGGAAGCGACCGAAGTCGCCCACGAGTTGGCAACATCGTTGGCTCCTGTAGTAAGAGTAAGGTCAGTATCGGTACTTAAGGGTGCATTTGAGAACTGGTGTGGTAAGAGGCATACCGATATTCCAAGCATCGAGAAAGGCAAAGATTAAGCCTATGGCAAAGAGATAGTCATATTCAACTAACACCATCTTGCCTGGTAATATAAAGGGAATGTCACGAGTAGGACAAGTAAGGCTCCGTAGAGCTGAAGCTGCTGAGGGGGTTACGGGCTGTAACTCTAGAGAGGGGGGAACATATTATATATTATATACTATTATTTCCGCTACAATCGTTCTTGGCCGCCACCGAGCTAATCGGGGCCATGATCAAAACCATAATAGGGCTAGTAGGTACATCATTCGAAAGGCATATATGATGGAAGTGCCACCCATTGAGCCAGTAAACCTCCATAAATGTTCAGAACGGCGTGTAGGCCAATGCGAAGCCGCATGCATGCAACGTGGTTTTCAAGGATGGGTACAGCTAGGGAGGTCACTAATTTGATCGTGGACCGTATATCGCGACCGACGGAGTTGAGGAAGGGAGTGGGCTGAAAATTTTCGGTCAGTTCTTTTAGGTGTCTCCCGCGCGCTTGGCTCTTGGCCTTCTGAATATCTCACCACGTGTGGGCGAATTTTAGCGTTTGCCGAGACTCGCTATAAGAATTTGACCGAACGATGATGAAAAAAGAACAGGCAAGAATCTCCAATATTAATACTTACCATCCAGTTGACTTTTTCTATCGTATTTGTTCAAACCCTTGAATTTCCGCTGGTATGTGAGTACACTCGTACGTCAAGGACTCTATTCTTAATGAGCCCTAGACTAAGGTTATAACTTTATAAGGCCCAAGACGAATTACTATCATGTGTGAGGGACTGTTATGCAGTCCCTCTAGAGTTGCGTCGATCCATTTTATCAAGACAGCCAAGGACTGTGATATCTTCATTAAACCTGTTTACCCCTAAGTATTATTAGATTACAACTTACTCTAGGAATATTGAGCATGAATTCTTGTCTTTCATACATTTTGATAAACGGGCTCGAGGTTAACCCCTAATATCGATCGGTATAGTCCTCCGCGAGTCTATTAAACAGTGATTGCCAACAGACCAACATCGACTGCTGCAGACTTCCTTCGAATTTTCGGTTTATAGTGTCAGAACTAGTAATCAAAGCAATATGGCGTGGTCTTGGAGATCGAGTAGTCAAACCTGGCCAAGAATGGCTTTCTACTTGGCTGGGGCCTTGGCAGCTCTTTATACTTGATCAAGGGCAAAGAGTCGTTACTTTGAGGCTCTTGGCGGAGCCGCTAGCTACGACTTGGCAGCATGCCTAGACTTGTGCACCTGAGCTTATACTGACCCTATAGCACTTCTTATTGATCCCACGTGGGCGGTCGAGAGGCTAATATAGGACAGGACGGATCGTTTTAAAGATTAGGTATTATTATATAACACAGGGGTAGAACATCTTACACGCATTACGTTCCCAGGTAGGTTAGGTAGGTAGTTTTATGAATTACGTATTTTGAATACTTTCTCATGCGTGGAGGACCCAGAGGGTTGGTTGACTATGATCTGATGTAACAGTACATGCAAGTTATGAACAATTCGATCAATTGCCTCCCATCCATAGGCATCTATACACGTGCGTGTAGCACGTGAGTAATGAAGGTGAAATTCTGATATTGTTAAAAGGTCGCTCCCCTGCTTAAACAGTTAAATAATAAATATCGTTCTACCATTCTTATCTAGGAACTATGTCGACTTCACGGTGAAATTATAAAATATCCAAATTTGTTGGTATTCTTCGACGAGCTATGACTGCTAGGTACAATACGCGATCATACCCAATGCCCTTATAGTCACAGGTTAGGGAAACATAACTTGGAGCTCCAGGAAAATTTTGAGTCACTCCCTTCAATTCTTGGTTGCTCTCTGCAGAGATCATCGGAAGTAGGCTTCTTAACGGCAACTGCTAGATCACAACAGACCCTTTTTTGATAATCGAATGATATTCTTAAATATAACTAATATTTCTCCCTAGCCCCTTACCTGGCCCGTCTCGTGCAATCAGGATCTGCTTCCTAACTTCCCCGGACTCAACTCCTGCAGCGACACCGTTGATTCATTTTCCTCCGTTTTATATTTGCCAATATTACTATCCCTTAACTTTCCGTTGCCACGATGTCCCCTTTTCCTACCCTCCTGGCTACCCTGGCTTTCCGGTGTATCGTATACATGTGGGTGTGTCAAGTCATCAACGTCCTGTGAAGATGCCGGCAAAGCGATACCAATCGTGGAAACGTCTAGTTGTCTCTTGTTTTCTTCTCCCTGTTCGATATCATCGGAGACATGACTCTTATCTCTCGCAGAGCTCGGTGATTTGAGAGGGGGCAGCATAGGCGAGCCTGGAGATGACATGGGCGACACGGAGAACGTCGGCGATGTTGGGTGGTACGGGGGTGGCGCTGGTAGCGCGCGGCTTGGTGGTGGCCCAGCAGGGGCGACCAGATGAGGAATCTCTATGGGTTCATCATGTGGCCTTAGAGGGCGAGTAGGAGAGTAGGGTAGTGGCGGCGAATGTGAATTAAATCCAGGTGGATTTGTTATACCAGAATGCACTGAGCTATCTTTGTTAGGCCCTGTAGGATACGAGGTTCCTACAGGGCCGCTACTGTACGAGCTGTTACTGTCGCGCAGGAAATGAGGCGCGAAGTGTATTGTTGTTGGAGGCGATAGAGAGATAGGAGGTTCAGTAACGGCATTCGGGATCATATGGCCCTTGCGCGGCAGTGTAGTTTTCTTTTCAGTGCTCGCATTAAGAGTAGTGGGTACGGTTGCCCTTTCATCTACATCGAAGACCGATGAGGGGTTTCGCGTATCGCCTTGCTTGAGAAGCGATGGGAGGAACCTACGGTCGCTGAGGCGCGCCGGGGGTGTCAATGGCGGACCCTTTGATGATGCTGAAGGTGGAGGTGTAATCAAGGGTGTAGGCGAGCCACTCTGTGTCTCAGAAGGTGAACGGCCAAGACGAGGCGCATTCGGGGTGTTGTCCGAGAAGCTTTGGGGACGATGTCGATGTCGGCTCACCAGGAATCCTCCGAGAAAGACAATCGCTATTATCGCCAGGCTTGAACAGATGCCTATCGCGGCCTTACTCCCTTCCGTAAGGCCTGTCGATATGCTTGGCACCGTACCAATACTCGATGTAGTCGAGTTGAGTTCTGAACTTAACGAAGTCTCTGCCGCCGCTATAGACGACGAGCTAGATATTGTAGTTATGATGGATGACAGGCCACTACTTGGGAGTATTGTTCGAAGACCAGGCTCTCCAAGCCCCGTAGATCCAATTAGAGAGGATAGTAGATGGGGTTAAAGAGAGACTCACTAGTTACAGCTGAGTTACAGTTGAATTTGTTAGGCAGAGGTGGCCCTGGATCGTATATCAGGTAATTACCAATACTACATGAGTTAATGATCATATAGGCTAGGTAGTTATGGTTAGATAGTCAATCTTGCTCAACCTACTTCTGACATTTATTAATGATCAAGTCAACATTAGCTGGTGGATTGGGTCAGTCGAAGATCGTAGTATTCCTTTACATGGGGGATAACTAACGACTCTGCCCCTTTTCACTCGTCCAAACACCACAGAATGTTGAATCGCAACAATACAATTTCCAGAGCTCCGTATTGGGCCGAACGTGTGAGAGCTGATTGCATACATATTCAAGATTCTCGTGAGGGCCTTCATATAATCCATCAACGAACTGCTTGAAGCAAGCGGCTATGCAGGCTTTCGGGTTTTGAAGACCGATGTCGGCTGGATTTGGGTCGTTGCCTTTATACTTATCACGATGATTCCCCCTCCCACCGACGCCGAACTGGTTAAAGTCGGTTCTCCGATGGAAGTCCATGATAATCGATCAGGATCTCTTCTATCACAGGTATTTACCCACACGAGCAAGTCAAACAACGACAAAGAGCGAGAGGCATAATTAGGAGATCCAATAGAGAATTAGTATTATTTAGTGGTGGTGGAGGAAGACTAAACGAGGGTGGAGTGTGTTAAATTATTTGACGAGGCATCTTAAAGTCAGATGGAATCTTCTATGCTAGCAAGATGCTGCTTACCGTTGTGGCGCCTGCAATATAATATCTGCCATGTGCGCACATATTAATTGCATTATCAGCCTCCGGCTATTGTAATCCATGGCGCAATGTGATGACGCTTCGCACAACAGGACGCCGTTGCGCTGAGAATACGATTTGGAGTAGAGTGTATCTAGATTCCTTGCAATAATAAGACAGTGCGTGTCATACAAGTTCTGCATCTTCCCGTACCGGACGATAATGAGTCTCGTGTGGGAGCAAGGTTGCGGTTGTACGTCTTCTCCAGTGGTATATGCGAACCTGTATATACCCGCAGAATTTCTCTGGAAGAGTGATGTGAGTACAACAGGAAAGCAGCAGATGGTATCCAAGAGCTGGATACGAAATCATACCATATGAAGTGCCGCAAAGCTGATAGGCAGGTATGCGTCCCTTGCAAGACTTGAATCTTGGTGACTGAAACGTGCACAACACAGGCAAATTTTCTTGTGGGAGCCGAGATGGCCCCCGAGGATGCTTTCTTGTTCTATATCGAGTCGTAAGTCATCTAGATTTGCCACTTGTTAGCTTTCACCGCGAAGAAAGATCGCTGTATAATATCTTTCAAACCTGAATCCAGATTCTTAAAAAGTTACCATCCTATTCACACAATCGGTTGCAAAGTCAAGAGCCCGTGTTTACTACCTTTCAAATTCTTACAATACAATAGCTAAATTAATGTGAGGATAAACCCAGGACAATGGCTGGAAGTTATTGGTCTATTGGTTGAAATTATTCCCTAAGCATCTAAAAAGAGCGGCGAAGAATAAATATAATGTCTAGGTAGATACCGATCAACCAATGATGAAGGGCCACTTAACCAATGGCTTTACGATGTAGGCGAACAGCCACAGAATAATGTGACGCATTGTGTTATTATGTGATTGTGGATGGATCAAGAGAAAACCGAGAGCTTTACGAATGTTTGCTGTGGAATACTTCACGGCACTACCAACGGTGGGACGCGATACCTAAATGTCTCAATTGGATGATATCTTCATATATATTATTCCTGAAGTAGCGCCGGAGGATCCTTTCCTACACGACGTATGAAGTTGATATATAATGAATGAGTTATGTAAGTGGATGGATAGGTAGGTTAACAGTTGCAATCACCTATAATCATTAATACCTACCCGATTTCTTCCTAACATATTGCCTTCCCAAGGTATAAAAATAATCGAGCCACCCATAAAACGAGGCCGTGAGAAGATTAGCTGGGGGTAACTGAATTAGGTATAGACATAGACATAGACATAGACAAAGACACTTCGACAGGGCGCTTTGGTATTAGTAGATAAGTATCGGTATTGTTATGGTTCCAATAAGTGTTAAGTTATATGTATTGTATGTCTAGATTCTTAACTCTAATGTGGAATTTCATATCGAAATGTGGAAGCTGACATCGTATTCAGCGATTTACCATTAAGGATCTGTCAAATGCTTTCAAATAGGTTTCATGATCAGACTTCGTATTTTTTTTTTTTTTTTTTTACCATGTTAATGCTTAGTATATAAACATGATATAGAAACCAATAACATATTATTATGACTAGTACGTAATTAAGGGACACTCGATACTATAAGTTTCTGTTTTATTAGTAAAGATTAATATAATGGGACAAAAAAATGAAGCTATTCACATAGGGTAAATTATGAAGAAAGATTACATAATCAATATGGTGGGGGACGGGACAATAGAACCCACCAACCCCGCCAACTGTCTTCAATGCAGCTAACATTGACAATGAAATGAGCTGGCATAAAGATAGCGTTATCGATAACTTTTCTAACTTGATCTTTATCTGACTAATATCATTATCATTGGATGATTATTAAGAGGGGCAGCTGAGACTGCCTCATTCCATCATAATCCATTAGCGTAAGCAGCTAGGGTGGGACATTAGGTACCGTACTGTACGTAACTTATCACCGATACGCTCACCTCAACATTAATGCAATCTTCACTTTCGACAACACATCAATATTCTCTATAGGCGGCGTTTCTTTTCTTGTATTTACTTGGCCGAAACAGCATAGATCCCTTTGGAACTCTATTCTTTCTCGCCTCTTCTCGCCGTCTAAGAACCCATCTATCGTTCATGGTCATTCATTACTATGGATCCGAATGAACAATCACAACCGACCCTGCCGCCGCAGGAGCAGGTATGCGACAGTCATCAATACTCGATTATTTTGGAAGCTAACTTATTTGCTTATTACTATTAGATGCGCCAAAGGCGGCTTGCGAAGCTTGGTGGTCTAAATGCGACACCGTCCAGCCCGAAACCAGAAGATGTTACTAAACCTGAGCCTCCGACCTCGCCAGCGTCGCCGGCCTCGTCGCTTTCGGCTGCTCTGCCAAAGCCAAATGTGACGAACCAAGAGAATACTCGGCCAAGTTTACCGAATCCACAAACCAGCTCCGCCTCTTCGCCATCCACAAGCCAATCTCCGGCGATAACCCCATTTTCCAAGCTCGATGGGAAAAACAAGACAGAGCCTGGAAATAATATCGTAGAGGATTCAGGTAACAAACGTGTCTCCAAGAGGCCATACGCAGCTATTGACATAAATACGACAGCTATGCCATCCAAGAAGATACATCTTGCAAAAGAAGAGACGTTAGAAGATTGGTCGAATCGGGTGCTGGGCGACATATTCCGCATCACGCTTGACGAGACTCACACGACCGACAGCAGGGGTACCAAGCTGACCTACTTGCCAGAACTCAAAACTGAGCTGGAACAATCTGGCGAGCCGATGAAACTAACTGCTTCGACAATTGATTCGGCAATCCTCGAAGCAGCCAAATATGTACCCACGAGTAAGGCGCTTCTAGACTACCTGCTGCCATGCTGGAAGCGTGTTGTCAAGGCTACTAAGCCCGCTAGACCCTTATCATCCGAGAAAGAAGCTGTTTTGAACGAAGCTAAGCGGCTGTGCATGAGCAATTGCATATTTGCGCTTACTATGCCTGAATACTTCGGGTATGTTATTTCCCAAACCGTATGCGTGCGTTTCTTGTACTGACTACCAGCAGCCGTGATCCTAATCCGAACCACGATTCTCTAGTGCCATACCTTCTTCGGCACCACGATAATGAGGACGGTATCTGTTTAGATTTCTTTGCTGAGGCCATTGCTCGTATACCGGAAGATGATACTGTTGCTCCTATCTTCGTAGATGCCATGGCTACCATGAGTAAGAGACTTGCCACGATGACTATGAATGATGATTATAGACCATACATCAATGTAAGCCCATCTTTTTCTTCCCTTTTTTTTCAGAATTTCTATGTATGCTGATAATGACAGTGTTTGGTTACATACGCAAGATTCCCACCATTGCTCAATGCACTTGCAGAGCATCCCAACTTCCGAGTAAACCCCACGCCAGATATGTCCAAAGAACAAATAGCTTTGGCAAGCGAAACCGAAACTATCTTGGGGCCATTTTTTCGCATATCACCACTACAGACTGAGGTTACTAAGACCTACTTTGTCAGCCCACGAACAATCGATGCGGGCCACGTGAAGTCATCTCAGAGTGCCCTTCAGATGTCACTAAAGGCTCATCAAGTTGACCTCGCAAACATCACAAATGCTTTTGTTCGCGCAAGCCCAAATGCCCGAAATAGTACTCTCGACTGGTTTGCATTCGTGGTCAACACAAACCACAAACGGCGTGCCCTCCAAGTCAAGCCGACAGAAGTAGCCTCAGATGGCTTTATGGTTAACGTGACAGCTATCTTAGACCAACTATGTCAACCTTTCATGGATACCACATTTTCCAAGGTAGATAAGATTGACGTTGACTATTTACGACGTAATCCTCGAGTCGACATGAGTGACGAGACCAAGCTCAACGCCGATCAGGCGACTTCGGAAGCGTTCTACAAGACACACGTCCCAGGTTCCTCTAATTTCATCTCGGAGGTTTTCTTCTTAACCCTAGCTGCCCATCATTATGGGCTTGGGGCAACAAACTCAAAGCTCAAGGATCTTGACAGAGATATCAAGTATGTTGAGGGCGTTATAAAACAGATCGAAGGGGAGTTACCCAAGCTACAGAACGTGAGCCACTTCTCCCCTAGCGCAAATTATTTTTGCCGTTGCTAACAATGTTAGGACCCATTGCGTCTTGCCGTAGCAAGGCAACATCACCAGAATGCTATCAATGCAGTCGAAAAACATATAGCGCTCAAGTATTCTATCGAAGGAGTAGTATTAGACTCGTCTATGCAGACACTATCCTTACAATTCATGAGATACGTATCTGTGTGGCTTCTACGAATTGCTAGCGGAACAGACTACATACCAGGCAAAACTATTCCACTTCCTCTCCCCAGCGACATACCCGAGGCCTTCAGCTGTCTCCCAGAGTACGCCCTCCAGGATGTCGTTGAGAATTTCAAGTTTGTTTTCCGGTAAGTATCCCAATAGACTGTCCAGACTAGCATGACGCTTACTTCCATATTAGTTTCGTGCCCGATATTTTGGTATCTGCCGTTGGGGACGAGATAATCACACTATGCATTACCTTCTTGAGGTCCTCGGAATACATCAAGAATCCGTACCTGAAGTCATCTCTCGTCACGTTATTGTTCTCTGGGACATGGCCGTTATATCATCTTAGTAGGGGAGTTCTAGGCGATACTTTGGTCGGATCAAAGTTTGCCAATGAGCATCTCCTACATTCACTCATGAAGTTTTACATTGGTGAGTTACATCGTATCGTTCTAGCTACCATATGCTAACAGCACTAGAATGTGAACATAGCGGTGTCAGCTCCGCATTCTACGATAAATTCAATATCCGTTACGAAATATTCCAGGTCATCAAGTGCATCTGGCCAAACAGTGTTTACAAAGATCAGCTCAGCCAGGAAAGCAGGTCAGTCGGAGAAATATTAACCCATCGGTGGCTTCATCTAACCATGTCTAGGGTTAACCGACAATTCTTTGTGCAATTTGTGAACCTACTTCTAAACGATGCGACGTACTTATTAGATGAGGCATTAACCAAACTCGTTGCGATACACGACTATCAGAAACAATTACATGATGACACACTATCCCCTGAAGATAAGGAGAAGGTCAGGGCGGACCTGGAAACCGCTGAGCAGCAATGTCAGTCATGGATGCAGTTGGTGAACGATACTATGGGAATGATGAAACTGTTCACGGCGGCATTACGTGACGCGTTTACCATGCCCGAGATAGTGACTCGGTTGGCGGGCATGCTGAACTACAATCTAGAGTCCCTGGTTGGTCCGAAACGGGGTAACCTCAAAGTACAGGATGCTAGGAAATATCATTTCGACCCGAAGACCCTTTTATCTGACTTCATAAACATATATATCAACCTATCACCGAAACCTACCTTCATCGAAGCAGTTGCTGCCGACGGCCGCTCATACAAACCGGACAACTTTAATGAAGCCACCAAAGTGATGGAACGCAGTCTTCATGCAGCGCCCGAAGTCATCTCCACTTGGAAATCTCTAGTAGGCAAGTTCGCCGAAGCTAAGCAACGTCTAGATCAAGCCGAACTCGATCTGGGCGAAGTACCTGATGAATTTGAGGATCCCCTGATGGGTGATTTGATGACAGATCCGGTCATTCTGCCGTCACAGAATATCGTTGATCGGTCAACGATTGTGCAGCAACTGCTCTCTAACCCATTAGATCCCTTCACTCGAAAACCGATGACTATCGACGACGTGACTCCAGCTAATGACTTGCGTGCCCGGATTGAGGAATGGAAAGCCGAGCGGATAGCAGCTGCTAGAGCTAGAGTATCAGAGGGGGATGCCATGGATACAACAGCAGGTTAAGGAGGGTCCCGAACGAACCCTACAACTTTTGTACCACCAAACAATGGATGATTAAATTATCACCTAAGAGTATAGCACAGACGGGTGGTCTCGAGCAAAGCCACAGACAGATGGTTATGCATTTTTCTTAGACCGCAGGGTGTGTATAACGGTTCTACTTGGTCCATATGCGGTGAGCTTGTGGATTAGCTTTGCGAATCAATGATAGATACCTACCTAGGTACCGTATGTAATCAGCATGATACAATACATAAGTGGCCATGAAGTGCATTGATTACCCCTATTCCTCCTTAGCCGGTTTGAATGACAGCATCCACGCATCAGTTAGTTCCTTACTCATTGTGAAATAGATGTACTCTCGTCTTATCATATTCCAGCATTTTTCGTGCCAAGTATACAGAAGTATGCATTACCTAAAAATGATTCCTATCGCCGCTTTAACCCGAATACGATGCGCAAGGACACGGCATAGCTTAAGAACTAAGCCTATCTGCTTACAAGATATGTGTGTTGGTTGTTGGTTTTGCAACTATTAAAAAAGTATTTCAGGCCCGTCTGTGTGATTTGACCAGTTTTCCTTTCTTTCCTGCTTCATCTTTATTATTGATCTTGAATGCCAGGTATTTCCACGAGCTACTCAGCGCAGACAGACATTTTTCTACAAATACTGACACTATACTCGCCATGGCAGATTTCAGAGCAGTTCTACAGAAGACAGCAAATGCTTTTGTAGAAAATAACACTCTCGCGGTGAAAAAAAGGGACACGTCCTTGTTCTCTGCGATTCTGACAGAGGATTGCATTCGGGTGTACCGGCCCCTCTCCTTCATCCAGAGGTATCCGCAGTTCTTCAAAGCCCAGATCACCAACGCCGACTACGAGGCCCAGATGCAAGTCGAGCTCCAGACTATGAAAGACGTGTCTCAGAAAATTACCAGGACCGTAATCGACGCGACTGAGCGTAGGGCTACTTTGTGGAGCGAGCAGACTATCCTAACGGCCAACGGATCTACCAGCAAGGTCGAAGTAATTTGGGATCTGGATTTCTCGGAAGATGGAACTCGCGTCTCGCAGATCACGGAGTTCGTGGATACTTATGAGGCTACTAAGGTGCTGGAGCAGATGCTAGTTAAAGCAGGCGCCGAGTAATCGACGTTAATTATACTCGGGGTTTCTCTAAGGCGCAAGAATGATCAATTAATTGGCTATTCTGGCATGTAATATTATACCCAGGTAGATATAGTCTGTAAACTTCTAGCGCATTGGAAGATGTCGAGCTCTTACATAGAACCCCTTTTCTCTTCTGTTCTATTCGGCCAACCGCATTCGCTCAAGCAGGGATCTCTAGCAGGCTCTTGACAGTGTCGACAGCAGCCTTCTCAACGGGAATCCAGTCGATGCCTAGGACATTGCTGGTGCGTGAGTTATCGTAACCAAAGGTGGCGGCCGGTGTCTCAGCGCCCGGGGCGAGCTTGACGTTGTCGTCAGGCAGCTTATCAGCTAGTTCCGGGAACCCTTTACGAACAGCACGCGCAAGCTGTACATTATCGTAGAAGCCAGCTGTGGTGAAAAAACGTTGGCCACCCGCCTCGGGGGTCACCATGGCCTTGATATGAGCGAGCGCGACATCCCTAACATCGACCCACAGCCAGACACCAGACGTTGGGATCTCCTCCTTCCACTTACCCTGGATCAGATCCACGAACCGCTGGTTGCTCGTGTTGATATCTTTTAGCGAGTCCAGATGGTGCGCGACGGGACCAAAAACCATAGGCGGACAGACGGTAGCGAGGTCGAACCCGGGCTTTTCCTGCTCGACGAAGTCCCAGGCTGCCTTCTCGGCGTACTTCTTCGATACGCGGTAAGATGTGGGGGGAGGCCCCTTAAGTCCGTCCTCGTACCTATAACAGGCAATTAATTAATCCTCGCGAGTCTACTTGGGAAGAATAGGTAACGTTATCGGACTAACTTACGTGCTCGGGTTCCAGTCTGCCTCGCTAAAGACTTTTGTAGTGTCACTCATCTTGCTCTCGGACATGATAGCGGCGAAGGAGCTGGTGACGATAACGCGCTTGACGCTGGGCGCATACTTGGCAATAGCCTGAAGGATGCCCTTAGTGCCATTGATAGCCGGGTCTAACAATTCCGTACGCGCATCCGTAAACTTGAAATGGAAGGGCGACGCCGTGTGCTGCACATAATCTATTCCAGGAGTGTTGGCTATCAACTCGTCAAAGGCGTTGGGCACTGCGATGTTGGGCACGATGGCCACCGAGAGTTTTGCGCCGGGGTATTTGGCGCGAATTTGAGAGGCCTTAGTCTCGGAGCGGACCGTCGTCACCACTTCATAACCCCCTTTGAGCAGAAGCTCGAGGACGTGGGCTACGGGGATTTGTCCATGTCAGGCGTGGGTTGCGTAGGATAGGTTAGGTAATTTACGCGGGCTTAACTCACCGGCAATGAACCCAGAACCGCCAGTCAGTAGTACCTTGGGCATTTTTATGATTTATAGTAAAACTGTTAACTGAGATGTATGAGTGAGTGGATATGATGCTGATGAGAGAAGACTGCTTATTGAATACTTGGTACCTATGCTTGAGAGCCTACCTTATATATGCTCAAGTGGTTATCTCGATGGCCCCTCCAACTTCTATTCATCCGAGGGTGATTAACTGGATGGATGTATGGCAACATCGCGGGGTTCCATAATGGATTGTAGCAACGTCACCAAGTCAAGCTTAGTTCACTCCACCATATTTTTTCGGGAATAGCAATTATTATTGGCCCAATATTTAGGTGAAATCACTAATCCGATATTCAGTCTTCTACTTGTCTACTTTAGGTACTTTCTAACTACCATAGAAAGATGAAAACATATCAGCATATGTCGGCGTGAGTCACGAATAAAGGGGCGTAGATCCCCCGGCATCCAAGAATACCCGGTTTTTTTTATACCCGTGTCCATGTAAGGGGTCCCGTATCTATAGGACTTTAACTAAGGCCGAAAATATCTATTTGTACAGCTGAAAGACACATACGTTAGCCGGTCGTCAATTGATCTTCGGCGTTTACAATCGGCTAGTCCGTAGCATTTAACGGCGGGCAATAAGGCGAAAACCGCTAAACCGTTAATATATTAAAACAATTTATAGGTTTAAATATTAAAATATTAAAATATTAAAAAAATAAAACAATAAAATAATAAAAAAATAAATATATATATATTTTATAATTATTAATATATATAAATAATATATTAATTTAATTTTATATATATAAATAATGTTATAATTTACGTATAATATAATGTAATATTTTTTAAAAAAAATAAAATATATTTAAAAAAAAACTTATAAAAAAAATAAATTATTATAAAAAAATATTTAATAATTAAAAATAAAAATAATAAAATAAAATTTTATAAAAATAATAATAATAAATTTTATTTTTTAAATTAAATATTTATTATAAAAATATAAAAAAATATAAAAAAAA